>NW_022436956.1:4392710-4480326 GCF_009761245.1 Sapajus apella
TGTGTGTGTGTGTGTGTGTGTGTGTGTGTGTGTGTGTGTGTGTGTGTTGTGTGTCTGACTCACTGTCTCTGTGCTTAACATTTCATGGACCAGCAATAACAGACTCACAGCACCTAACCTTTTCTTAACGGGCCCTTATTTTGAAGGACGGCCATGATACCTGCGCTTATGAGTCTCTGTCCCTTGAAACGTTGATGTTATCACTTGCATCTCCTTCTCTGGTTTAATTTGGAATGCAAGGGGAATTGATGGATGTCCAAAAAGAATACACCATGAATAGCAATAATAAAAACTTGGTCTATGCCACCCATCTGTTTAATCTTCAGCACATTTTTAATGAGTGCCTAGTATGTGCTAGCTAATCTTCTATTCTGTGGGAATATAACCATGATATAGACTGATATCAGTTTTACTTGGCAGAAGCCATTTCACAAGTGCACTGTAGACATAGCTTAGTATATGAGTTGCCCTATCTATTAAGAATCACCAGAATATACATTGTTTGGGGGATTGTAGGGCCAAGTCTTTCCTGGCAGCTCTGACCACAGTAAGCTCCCTAGAATTAGTATGGATATTCTTGTTGTGATGTGTTATCAGTACTTACCAGACCTTTGTGTGGGGCTCAAGACCATGAATTACATTCTGCTTCTGCTCTTTGTTTCTGTACCAGGTCCAGGCTGAGGTTCTCATCCAGTAAAATTTCTCCAGCACTAAGTGTGACTGAAGCACAAGACAAGATTCTCTATTGTCTCCAGGAAGGCAGTGTGGTAAGAACCAAAACCCAGAGAATGTGAGGCAGAAAGATCTGAGATGTTGGTCCTTTAGTTATAGGCAGTTGAGTTTTTCTCTAAATCCAGAAATGTCCTGCTAAATGACTTAATTAACATTTGGATCTCTAACTTTTTTTTTTTTTTTTTTTTTTTGAGACGGAGTTTCGCTCTTGTTACCCAGGCTGGAGTGCAATGGCACAATCTTGGCTCACTGCAACCTCCACCTCCTGGGTTCAGGCAATTCTCCTGCCTCAGCCTCCTGAGTAGCTGGGATTACAGGCACATGCCACCATGCCCAGCTAATTTTTTGTATTTTTAGTAGAGATGGGGTTTCACCATGTTGACCAGGATGGTCTCGATCTCTTGACCTCGTGATCCACCCGCCTCAGCCTCCCAAAGTGCTGGGATTACAGGCATGAGCCACCGCGCCCGGTCCCTGGATCTCTAACTTTAATGCTGAAAGTATTTTGTCTGAGTGGTTTGGAATTCCTATCAGTTCTGGGTTGGCAGGTTGGCTTCTCAACCACAGTGGGTTTGGGATAATGGATGACAAGATCAGAAAGAAGACTAGTTCCTGGAAAAAAGTGGATGACCCAAAAATATATTCAGAATAGTCCTAGGACAGGCCTGTTTTACTTGCAACTTTGGTTAAAATCTTTCCTAAAGTAGTCATAGCATCAGTTGGGTTCTGTACCTAAGGTACTTACTCAGGGGAGAGGCAGGGAAACCTAGAGAGCCACATTTGCTCCCCTACTGTCAATATTCTATATGTGATGTGCCACTGGCTATTCCTTAGGAGCCCGAGACCCTATCCATGTCTGGGATGGAATCTTTTATTGAAAAACAGACAAAGTTACTGGAAATGCAGCCAACAGAAGCCCCAGAAAAAGATCCGGAACAACTTCCCAAAGGACATGTGGACAGTTGCTTGTCAGATGCAGCTGTGCCAGCCCAAGACCCCAGCAACAGCGATCCAGGTGAGTGGCAAGGTCTCTGCTCCCATGGAGAAGGGAGCCAGGCAGCATCCATTTGGGACTTGGGATAGTTGGAGTTGGTAACTTTAATTTCTGTTCTGTCCAGCTGAGCATGCCATGTGTTGAACTCCAGTGTTGGAGGTGCTATGTTTGGGCACAGAGATGGGTAGGAGAGAGTTGCCAGAGCAGAGGCAAGCAGCGGAGCAGGGCACAAACGGAGTTCTAGTCCAGCAGGACGAGATCATGCTGATAATACCGACAGCTCATTGAATTTATTTTTGGCATGCTGTGGCATATCAGACTCTTGCATTTCTTTAGAAACTTTCTTTCCTTAGTGTCCAGTTTTCCTGGTTTTCTTCACACCTTTCTTGCAGGTTCTTAGTCCACTCTGTTGACTCCATGAACCACCCATCAGAGCTTGATTTTCGCCTTTCTGTTCTTATTCTACACACTCTTCCAGGGTGACCCAGCTGTGCCGTTGGCTTCAACTCTAATGCATGTGTGGTGATGCCTTAAATATTGAATATTGTGGTTCTTCACTTGGATATACCATAGTGCAACTGAAGTGTAACATGTTCAAGATGGAAATTGTCTTTTTTCCCCCAGTCTAGTCTTTCTTCTTTATTTACTGCCTTGGCAAATATACCAAGTAGTTACCCAGCGTAAAGTAGGGAGGGAGAAAAGGTGAAAGCTCTGCTTCTTCCTTAGAAGCCTTGGAGGTAGAACAATTTTGCCTTCCAGGAGAAGAGCAGATGTGTACTCTGTAAAAGAAAAATTCAAATTAGATATTAATTAGTATGTTTACTGAACTAGAACTTAAAATATGTGTATCAGTTCCATCAAGATAAGGATCTCTGTTGAGAATAAAAGATCACAGAATCTTAGATTCAAAAATGGGGAAAAAGCTGATTTCACTATTCTTTCTTAGGTGCCCATGAACAAATTACCTGACATCACTTCTGTGGGCCTCAATTTAAGTCTGTGAAAAATGGAACTGACAGCCCCATCCCTTCACACATATCTCACTGTTTAAGTAAATGAAGTGATATGACAGTGAAAGCATCAGAGAACTCTAAGAGACTGTAAAGATGGTTGGGGGGCGGGGAGCGGGAACACTGTGATAAGAATATCATTCTAGGCAAAGTCCACCCTGTAAATGTTGAACATCATATCTCCAGAGGGAGGGTTTAGGCCTGAAGCCCTTCTTCTATCTCTGAGAGACTCAAAATGCTCATGTAATTAAAAAAAAAAAAAGAAAACTACCATTTTTTTTTCCATTTATTTATTTTATTGCCATTTTTTTAAGAGGACTAACTTGGTGGTACCTTGTTTGCTTTCTTATTTTGCACTGCTGTAACTAATTGTGACCACATGGTGGCAGCTCCAGGCAAATGCTAAACCTGACAGAGTCACACAGTTGAGGACTAAGGTTCAGGATGATGCTGTCTCCCAAAGACTGCAATTTCCCATCTTTGAGGAGATGATTAGAAAGCAAACAACATATCAGTTCCCAATGCCTCCTTGCAATACAAACAGAAAAGAAAATATGTATTAGATGGCGTTAAAAGGGAAGTGTGACTTCGTTCTAGTAGACCTGTCCAAATCAGAAGTCATTCATGTTCAAGGAGAGCTTGGGCAAACTGACCCAGAGAATACCCATTGGTCCTATACTAACAGAGTGATTGTTGATGTTACTTATTATGTTAATCACAGCAGTAGCACCAGTTATCTGAGGTCCACTCTGTAACATTACATACTTGGAGGCAAATCAGAAGTGACGTTAGAAGCTCAGCACAGTTTAAACAGCACATGCTTCCTTCCATAAAATACATTTGTTCAGGAAAGCTTAGTTTAGCATGGGTATAAGCTCATTTATGGCCCTTCTAGTCTTTGAAACAAGAAAATTTAGTAATGGTTATGGCATTTTACCAGAGGTGTGTTCTTCCTAGAACCACATGTTATCTCAAAATCAGACTGAAGCCTCCTGAATCCTAACCCCACAGTTCTGTGTAACAGAGGTTTTTCAGGAAAGTGAAGGCCAAATTTTTTCCCACTTCTGCCCACAGTATTTCCATAATGCTTTGTGGGGGTGAGTGGAATGCAAGGTTGGAAAGAGAGGAGGCCTTGCCAGTTACACTTAGTCATTGGTTGTGAGCTCTTATTTGGAGCAGAAAGTATTCAGCATCCTGGGAAAATACAGAAGAAATAGAAACTAAGTAGCCAAAATAATTATATATGTATATAATCTAAAATCATGGAAACATTTATTAGGTGACAGTATCAGGAACATAAATAAAAATTGTAAAGAAATGCTGAGCCTATCACTGAACCTGCTAGATATGAGTTAAACATCTCTTCATTTGAGTATAGAGGGATTGCAAAAATACCAGATGATTGGCATGAAGGTAGAGAGACACAGGTTTCACCCAGCACATTGAAAGATACTCCTCAAGTATGGGTCTCTTCTTATTTACTCTTGATGCCATTTTGTTCCTCAGGAAGAGAGACAGAGTTAGCTGACACAGCCCTGGATCTGCTCCTCTTGCTACTAACAGAACAGTGGAAATGGCTGTGTACTGAAAACATGCAGAAGTTTCTTCGTCTTATCTTTGGGACCCTACTTCAAAGGTAAGATTGCTGAATTCTCCCTCACATCAGAATCTCAAATTGCAGAGGAGGTGGATGTGGTGCTGAATTCTGCACTAGAAAGAGTAAACGTAGTGTCCAGGGAATCTGCAGCCATAAGAGAATATAAATTCTTTGTTACAGGGGTTATAGGAATGAAAAATGCCTTGAGATTATCAGAAAGCTTTTATTAACTACCTTGTTGTAGACGATTTGAAAGTATCTGGTTCTGTAAGACTTCTGGCGTAATGCACTGAGTTGCAGACACTGCCTGTGATCCTAAAATACTTAGCTGAACTCTTCCTCCTCTCAATTCTCCACCCAGTTATATCCTCCAGCCGCACTGCACCTTTCACTTGGGTATGGTGGACATTTGTCTCAGCTGACATTATGTCATCACTGTGATGATAAACAATGTGAAGGAAAAGGAGAAAACAGATCAGTCCTCTTAAAATAAAGATTGTTTTCTCTGACGGGGACATAAATATTCATAGCTGAAGTACTTACTGGCACAGGATGGTAAAGAATAGAGGGAAATTTGGATTTGCAAGTTGGCTTTTCTAATCCAGGCTTTGTAATCCTCACACCATTTGATCTCCTGAAAGATTTGTACACAGGTGGAGTTTTTAGCTGCTGACTTTCTAACTGTGGAACTGATGTAAGCTTTGCTAACCTGAGGCAGGCCAGAAACACTCTCTCTGTTCCAGGCAGACATGTAGTGCTTGGGCTTTGGCTGCTCTTGTTTTGAACTCCCTCTTATGAGACATCCTGGCACATCCCAAAGTAAGAAGAAGCCAAATGCTGACCTTCTCTCACCATGTGGCCCATGCTAACAGGTCGCTCAAAAAATATAGTCTTTTAAAAAATAATTATGTATCTATTCATTACCAAGTAGAAAAGTTATTAACAACAAGCAGTTAAATCTCCCTTTTCTAAGTTACATAGGATCAAGGAGGTATAATAACCTTGAATCACAAAGAGACCAAGTGAAGGAAGATGATGCACATCTATATTTGCTAAGTGCTATCTATGCCAGCGCCCAATCTCCATTTACATGTATTTTTTTATTGTGATCAAGTAAGGTAGGTAGCCCCATTTTACACAATAACAAAATAGAGCTTAGCAAAGTCAACTAACATGCCCAAGGTCATCATTAGTAGCACACTTAGAATTTTAAGCCAGATTTGTACAACTTCAAAGCCAACGTGCTTCTTCATGTATCTTGTAGCCTTAAGACTGATCTCCAAGTGAATCCTACATATAAAATGCTGACTGGTCTTTGCACCTTTAGGCTTTTCTCCTTGTTCCTACTCAATATTCAGTTCTGCCACTAGAGTGCTTTTTTCTGAAAAGCAAATCTGAACATATATTCTCCACTTAAAATCTTTCAGTGGCCTCCTGTTGCCTACAAAAGTGGTTTTTCCAGTATGTGTCCTAGAGTTCCAGGGTTCCACAGAAGTGCTTCTGAAGCCAACTTAGAAGCTAAGGAAAAACTGAGTGGACCATGACCCAACCGAAGAGGTTCCACTTAGATCAGTTTAATGTGCTGGGGATCTAGGTAAGGATTTGTTTGAAAAAGGGCTCCATTCTGTTTAAAATATACATTTATTTACTTATTTATATTAAAATTCCACCTCCTTTCTTACCTGGCATGATCTGGTCTCAGTCTTATTTTCCATTTTCTTCCATGTGAAGTAGCCATCATTGCCTGAATATTCTGTGGTCTTTTACCCCCAGGCCTTCGCTCATCTTCCTGTATCTGCTTTCAAATGGTCCTTCTCTACTTACTCTTCTGTACTCCTTCCCTGTGTCCCTAACTTTCCCTCTTCTTGTCTGCTTGGCCTACTGCAAAACAGTTTTCATATACTGGGCATAAAATGTCATTTATTCTGTGAAACCTTCTATAGCATCCACTGTCTTTCCCCCAGAATTAAGAAGTCCTCTAACTTTCAAAGTTTTGATAATAATACTTACCACAGTGTGTTATATAAATGATCTGCTTTTCCTAAACTAGTGGTTGTCAACCAGGGCACACTTTGTCCCCCAGGGCACATTTGGCATTATCTGGAGATATTTTTGGTTATCACAACTGGGAAGGGGATGTGGGATGCCTACTGGCATCTAGTGGATGTAGGCCAGGGATGCTGGTAAACATCCTGCAGCTACACAGGACAGTCCCCCATGCCAAACAACACGAATTATCCTCCCAAAATATCAGTATTACCGAGCTTGAGAAACCCTGTGTAGACTATTAGTTCTTTAAGGACCAGAACTAGCTTTGCGTCCCCAGCAGCCTATACAGGGCCTGGACATAGTAGCTACTCATTGTATATTTACTAAGGAAATAAACATTTCCCTTCCCAGTACCTTTACACTTCAAAGTATAGTCTCTTCAGTTTTATTCTGTCGCCTCTGGATGTCACTACTTAGGCCTTCATTTTTCTTCTTCTTTTGGGCCTCCCTTTGCTGATCTTCTAAGTGGTTTTAAAAAAAATATGAGAAGATCCAAAAACTGGCTAGTATGTGATCGTTAATGACCTCTTCCCCTTGAAGTCATTTACATGACAAGTTGGCTTCAGAACACAAGAAATTATTCAGTATGAGCATAAAAGTATAGACGAGTTAGGATAAATTCAAAAGAGATTGAGATCCGTATATAAAAGGGATAGGAAAAAGTTTACCTGAAGTTTCAATAACTCTGAATATTCAAGGGCTTGGGCTAGACCAGATAAGGGAGAGATACCTATATTCTGAGAGTTAGAGAGTCATCGCAGGAGTATTTCATGCATTCAGGGTCCTGGGAGAGCTAAGACAGAGAAGTTAAATACAAAGGAAGCAAACTCCAGGTACATGGTAGACATGGAGAAGACAAGGGTCATTTTAGAGGTCAGAGCAGAGGCTGTGAGATTTCTTTATTGTTTATTTTTCGCATATTGAGCATAAAATGTCAATATATGAAATATCAATGAGATGGGATCTTGTTCTGCCACCCAGGCTGGAATGTAGTGGTGCTGCAGTCATAGCTAATGGTAACCTCCTGGGTTCAAGCCATCCTCCCACCTCAGCCTCCCAGGTAGCTAGGACTACAGGCACACACCACCATGCTTGGCTAATTTTTAAAATTTTTTGGTTAAGTTGGGGTCTCACTGTGTTGCCCAGGCATTTTCCTCACCTTTCCGTTCCTATCCCTGACATTCCCTGACGACACCCAACTCCAGTTGACTGGGTAAAGTCTGGTGAATGAAGACTAGCAAACCCAAATGTAGCTCATGCCATGAGGGGCCTTACAGTTGAATTGCCCTTGACATTCTCTTCTTTTCACATTCTGAGTTTTTGTTGTTTTTTGTTTTGTTTTGTTCTATTTTGTGAAAAGGCATCACTATTATGATGGGAAAAGTGGGAAAATTCTGAAAATATTTGGTGAATTTGAATGAAGCCACTGTGAATATTGTGTAAGAATGAAATTTTGTGGCCAGTTACTTTTGAAAAACTTGTAACTGTGGTCTATTATCTTTGTTCATCCTACATATTTCCAGGTGAATGTGTTTTATACATGTTCAGTTATCTCATATCCCTTCCTGTCAGCAAGTTCTTACTTATATCTAATCCAACTTTATCCGTAGCCCATTTTGTTTTGTGTTAAAACTACATCTTGTTTAGCAGTCTCCTCAATGCAAGCTTCCACAGACTAGAATTAAATGAAGAATCTCATACTTCTCTGTTTAAGGCCATTCATGTATCCCTACAAATCATTTTTCCCATCTTTTTAATGACATTTTTGGCCTTTTTCTCAAGTACCTTATAACTGGTTTCAGTGTTCCTGAAGCCTCCTTAAGATAGGAAGCTAGAAGTCGTGGTATCTAAATAAAGAACCAGTTCTTCCTCCAGAGGTTCCAGAGATCTGGCACCTGTGGCCCATGGTCTCATACCTGCAAGCCCCCTGTGCATAAGAGACATGGAACTCATTTTAGCATTCAGAGTGTAAACATTGATAATCTCCTCAGCATGAGCGTATTTACTGTCCAGCAAATGCTTATTGAGCATTTACTTAGTGCAAATACTGTACTGAACGCTACCATGCACGTGCTGTTAAAAAGCCTGAATTATTTTTGCACCAAGCTAATATTTAATTCCTTCCAAAAGTCCTGTAAAAGCAGTATTATGACCCTCATTTTAAAGATGAGGAAACTAAGGCTTAGAAAGAATGTGGGTTATTTAATCAAAATCATAGGGTTAATAAATATCACAAGCCAAAGTTGAACCCAGGTTTTTCTGATTCATAGCGATGATGATTTTCTAAATTTCAGGATCAGATCTTTGCCCTGCAATTCAGCCGGATAAAAACCAACCCAAAAATCTTTGTCTCCAAGTACTGGAGATTATCAAGCAATTTGTAGAATCCAAACTTCATTCTCATATCTACACACTTGTGTCTAACATAAGGGCACTGCTGCAGTCTAGAGGTGGCCCGTGTTACAGTCCCCGCGACAGTTGCAGTTTTTAATGTTAAAACGTGGTTTGTGCGTTGTTACGCACTTCCGCTTTATTTGCTTTGGTAAGCCAGGATGCTGGAATCTTGACATCTCCAGAGCTGCAGCACCTCTCCACTGTCCCCGCTGTGTCTCCCACCAGAGGCGTGATGTGAGGTCCCGCTGTCTCCCATCCCCATGACTGCTACCTAGGAGGCTACATGTTTGCCCTCCCTGAAACCACAGGTAGCTGAGCCATATGCGTTTGCAGGGTCCTTAGGTTCTCTTCTTTTAAGTTCTGTGCTTAAAAGGGCAGGGTAGTTAGTGTTGGTGCCACAGCTGGTACTGCCACTTCTCTAGTTGTCTGGAACACACTGCAGTTTGAGCATCAGGAATGCTGTAGTCACCAGATTTGAGCGCATCTCTTCCTTAAAATGGCCTCATTTTCCAACCTCCAGTATTATTACCTCCAAGCAGGCAAGTTTATTTCTTCTGCTTCCAAATTTGTGTACCCTCCTTGCACCTTTAAAAGACCTATATACATTACCGCCTTGGACACCATAGACTTCTGTCAAATTATAAACACACTCTATCCTGCAAAGGAAAAAAAAAAAAGAAACGGAGTAAGTTCGACCTCATAACCCCTCCTTCTGAGCCAAAGTTGGAAGAGCTCTGATCTGAGTCAGGCTTATAAATCTCCCTTGATTGTTGATGATGTGGAAAGAAGTGGGGAGGGGAGCTGAAGAGAAGTTAGATGCCCAAAAAAGGCATTGTTAAGTCAAAGGGAAGTCTTGCATGCATGTGCACTTAACCTCATGTGTCAGCTTCTGTGCTGGGAACATCCAATTATGTAACAAGAAGCACTCCTTATTTGGAATGAGAGACCAAGGGAGGGGAAGGGGAGAGCGGATAGCAGTCTGAGCCAAGGAGCAAATCCGGCTTGTGCAAACTCTGCTCATGTCCGAAAACAGAAGAAACTTGAAAATATATCTGCGTACATCAGAATCAGATTTAGCAAATTTGGCAAGTACTTGGAGCTAAACCGGGTTGGAGGGAAAGAGGAGACATACACTGTGCTCCGTTGATGGTAGGAGGTTTGGGGCAGGAAGATCCAGCCAAGGTAAGGGGTAGGATTGGTATGGAGCTCTGATGGAGAGTGAAGGAATGAGAAGAAGCTGGACCAGCGCCCAGCCTGGATACCCAGAGCAATGCCACAACAAAAATAGGAGCCAGGCCAGCAACAGAATGCGTGAATGCCACGTCTGCAGCACTGCCCTCCCCATACCCCCGATGATGGCATCAGACCTGTGTGAAAAGGGCAGCAGACACATTCCTGGCATCTGCGTCAGGATTTCTCAGTTAAAGGAGGAGGGGGGGAAGGGGAGAGAGAGAGAGAGAGAGAGAGAGAGAGAGAGAGAGAGTGTGTGTGTGTGTGTGTGTGTGTGTATGTATGAGTGTTGGGGGTACGTAGGAATGGAATGGCTTGGCAGAAAGCAGGGGGAAAAGGCTCTGGCAGAGGAGAGTATAAAGCATGTAAAGTTAGGAAGTATACAGAGAGGAAGAAGAAAAGAAAGGATGTACAGTTTAAGGAGTCCAGCAAGCAGGGGACCCAGGAGAAAATTGAAAGCAAGTTCTGGACCTTACACCAGACCTTGTAATCATTTTCTTAGAAAAGACGTCTCCCTGTAAACCATCTCCTAGGAAAGTTCAGGAGAGTTGTGGCAGAGTCTGGGGGCACTGGAGAATGCTGTGCTGCAAGGCGTGATGTTCATCTCCCCTCAGGACAGCTGGAAAAGGTTGACCATGAACCCTCTTGCTTCCACTATTCTCTTAGAACGCCCCGGAATCAAAAGTGCTGAGTGGAACTCCAAGGGCCTGCTTCTTGGTGGGCATGTCTAAGTAACAGGTAGATAAGAGGTCTTTTTGACATTGGTTATTTCTTAAGAGAACCTCCAGGTCTGCCACCAGAAGGACACAAATAATTGCAGTGGGAAAGGAACCGATATTTTTTATTAATGATACCAAGGAAGCAGCTACGTACTCTTTGTGTTAATGATCAATTCCGTGAGAAAGACATATATTTCTATGTTTTATAAGTGACGAAAGTTATTTTCAGGTAAAATAGCATTCCCCAATCATGAAAGTACTAACAACCACACCTTAAGATTCCACTTGAGTCATCTTGGCCTCAGAGGTCATACATTTCCCACTCCCCTGCACTGCCTCCCCTCCATGAAAGCTTTCCCGCAAAGCAATGGCCACTAGAATTGGGTTCACCTGAAAGTTCCTTTGCCTTATTCCCATCTGGCCTCTCTTGTTTTCCATCTGGCTGGTCTTAGGGACACATGCGTCTGATGGCAGCATATAAATTATTTTTGTCTGCATATTCTGATTTTATTTTTAAAGCATTTCTGAGCCAAGGATTGTCTCTTACATATCTCTGTTTACATCCTATTCACAATCAGGAAAACATTATCAAAGTTAAGACTCAACAGTTTCTCAGGAAGCATAGATTACAGTTTTTTCCTTTGCTGTGTAACTTTTTCTTCCAGTTCAGCTCTGGTGCCTGGCTGTGTCTTATACCCGATCTCTTCCTATGCACAGCTTCTCTAGAAGTATGCTTTGCAAGACCCCCAGATGCAAAATTAACTCAAGTCTATATGTCTTCAGAATTCTCCATGATTTTCTGACTCTCTAATCATTGACTTGGGCTGTTTTTAGAGTTGCTGAAATTAATTTTTCTCATTGATGGCTTTACTCAGATTGGATTGTGTCTCCTTGGGAAGGAGTGCTGCTTGTCCCATGCCTCTTCCATTAGGCCATGCCAAAGGGAAGCTCTTGACTGCTGTAGAATGGGCCAGGATGGGCCCTAGCAGTTTCCCCTGTCATGTGAGTGATCTACCTGTCATATTTCTTGGGTGTCACTTATTTCACACTCATCTTAGGATGGGTGTAGACATCATGCTTTTCCTGTCATGTGGTGACAGCCTCTCCTGGAATGTATCTTTGATTGTAGCAGGTGAGTGGTAGCTGACAGCCATGTGCCTTTGCATTATGTTTGCATTTCTATGTGTGTGCGCTCTTGAAGTCTAATATACTCAAATAGAGGTGCAGAATTGCTCATTGTAAAAGTTAACAAAAACAAAATATCATGAGATATTTAAACCTCAGAGCCTTTTTTTTCAAGTCAGATTGTTGGTGTCTCTTGCCCATCTATGACTGCAAACAGGAACCTAAGAGCTTGACATTTTGATAACAGCTTTAGATTGTATGTCAGCCTCCTGAGGGCAGGGACTATGTCTTATTAACCATTACACCTTCAGCACCCAGCCCCAAAATACATAGAAAGCACTTAATAAATTTGTTTCAAATAAATGAACGTAGAAGATCACACATCATTCTACTGGAGTCAGTCCCTCTGCTTATCACTAGCAAGAATCTTAGGAGTTCCTTAGTAGTGCAGGGGGACCAGCAGCAAAATGGAAACTGAATCTTTCATTGCCTCCACACAAGGCGTACCCAGGTCTTCAATTAATTGGGGAATTCTGATTCCCAGAACCATGATAGGGCCTAAGCAAATAGGTTTTTAGGGGCCCTTCAGGGCATCTCCCATGGTAATGGCTCTCTCCAAAGAGTGCAGTGCCCCGCCCCAACCTGGGCCTCCCAGTGTGAAGCCCCACAGACCCTACCCTCTCTGGAAGCATCTCCTGGTGTTGTGCTTTCTCCACCTCTTTCCTTCTACATGGAAATCCAGAACATGGGCTTTGAAGTCAGATCTGAATTCAAATCTTGGTTTGAGGCTATCTATGTGACTTAGAACAGACCACTTAACTTCCTTGCCTGTTACTCTCCAAATGGGAATCATAGCCTGGCATATGAAGTTTTTGGAGGATAAGAGATAATTTAGAGGTAAATGTTAGGGAGGCTTTATAGAGGAAAATATAACAAAGCTAGATCTTGTAAGATGTCATTTAGGCTGAATAACATTCTAGGCACTAAAACATTTTTAAAACAGGAGAAGGGGCGTTATTTATACTTTCAAATAAAAAGTAATTTGGAATACTTTTACCCAGCTTCTTTCTGGATGTGTATTGCTTTTGTTTCAAATAGGTGACAAAAAGCCTACCGAACTCCTGCTGCATGGCACGGGTACAGTAATTCTCCATATGGGCACCAGGTGGCGCTGCAGGTTAAACAATGCCATCATTGTCCTTTGAGGAAGACCTGTTGATTTTGCAGTTATAGGTTCCCCTGCCCTAGTGTTGATACAATAGTATTGAAGCCATTTCCTGGCTTGCTCCAAGATTTAGAGGCCACTTATCTGTCTACTCCTTAGTGCCAGTGACTTTTAGATAAGCCCTGTTTCTTTCATCTTTCACCTTTCTTCCTTCTCTAATGCATCTTCAGCATATGCTTGCTTCTCGGCGCAGTGTGGATGACGCGAAGTTGCCCCTTTGAATGGATCCCACTTGTTAAAAATTCAGCACTGGAGCTGATTCATTCTTAATAGAGTGAGCAGAACAGAGTCTGTGATGATGAGACCAGCTGGACATCTAAATTGAAAGAATTTTGTCAATATTCTCTATAAATTAGTTGGACCTAAATTCAGGGTCTTTTGTGATCCCCAAATCCTACACATTATATAGTCACTAAGGTGGAGATTGTCAGTGCCAAATAACCTGATGTTAGGAATCTTATCAACCTGTTACATAATCAAGAACGTTTCCTATTACTTTCAGCCGTGGATGGAGACTGTTTGGCTCTCTCCCATTAACTTGGTTTTGGAGAAGCAACCACATGTTAATGCTCACTTTTGATCTTTACCTCTGTCCTGGCTGGCTTCTCCAAGTGCTCTTTGGAGAAGTAGAGCTATTTGTTACTGGAGCAGGGAGACAGTTGGGTGAATTGGTGGGAAATCTTCTTTAGCTGTAATATAATGCTGGCCTTGAAAGATTTCTCAGGGGGAATTTAGCCCTCCTGGGAGGGAGGCTGGTGTGCAAATTCAGCATCAAGATAAGTTCCTCAACACCCACCTCCTGTCTCCCCCAGGGTTCCTTTGTGTTGTTGTTTTTCTACTTTTATTTTTTATTCCTCTGTGTTTTCTACCCACAGTCAGTGCTCCCAAAGTTCCTATTCTGGGGAGATTCTGGAGTTTCCACTGTGGTGTGCCTACATCCTTCATATCAGGATAGATGGCCTTCTACTGGGAAAGGTTTTACAATTCAGCCTGTAGAGAGGAAATTGGAAATGCTTTTGGGTAGCTCTTCTACACCAAGGTGATGGTGCTAATGATCGGCATTTTTTCTTCTCGACACCCCCCTCAGTATGTTTTCTCTTTGTTTATCTTGGGCATCTGCTTCTCATATGTATTCTTTATTCTCCTCAAGGCTGGTCTTTTCCAGCTTCCTCTAGCCATTTTCACAGCATAATTTGAAGTCCTACCATGTCTGCTGATTTAAATAAATCCCTGATAATTTTCTTCCAAATCATGGCTGAGTACACTCTAAATCTGTTATCTGTAATATTTGTAGAAATTTGGAGGTCAGCCCCTCCTGCGAGCACATAATTACTTATCACTTCTGCCTCCTCCAACTCTTCCCTTCCCATCCTCCTTTCCTGTGGTGGGGGTTCTATGTGCAGAGCAGGGCAAGGAGATCTCCCTGTGAGGTAAAGTCCCCATGAACAATAGGGGCTCTGGTTGTCACGACAACCACTAAATTACTGCCTTCTCCCCTCTTTTGTGTCTTGCCTTTCTTCCTGGTGCTTCAACACTAAGGGTTTTGCTCCCTCTTTCTGCCCTTTCCCCTCCAGGGACTCAATTTTCTTCTGAATGGGTGGCCATTTTAATTACCTTCCCCCTCCTCACCCCACCTCTCTGCCCTTGCCCTTGCTGCTGAGAAAGGCAGGGTCAGGATAACTACCTGGGGACTGAGAATGAGCCAGCCATGCTGTTCACACGGGGACAAGGAAAGAAGAGACATTTTAGACCCTGTAGTCTCTGCAGTGAAAGTTTTATTGTTTAGTATATAGAGGTCTGGTTTTAGGGAGGATTCAGAAATAAAGTTTTCATATTACCTCAAACCCCCTGGGGCCTCTCCCCAATTTTCTTAACCACTCAGTACCAAATGCTGCTTTACTGGTTCAGTATTTACTTCTCTAAGCGTGCCAGGAGAGTAAGCTTTACAGTGAGAAAACTGAGGCAGAAAACGCAAAGCTCCTCCCAATCCTGCATCATTAGTTCTCTGGACCTGGTTGAATTTTTAAGGAGGTTCTGAAGGAGTCTTTTTCTCTTTTACATGTGTAAACACACTAGCACTTTTAGAAATGCTTATTTTTTATTTTTCATCTTGATAACTTTGTGAAGAAGGCGAAGCAAGAGTTAGCCCATTTTATAATGAAGGAAGCTGGAGCTCAGAGTTTGTTCAACTTGTATGTGGGTTAGCCGGGCTCAGACCTGTCTGTAGCTTTTTAGTGTTATTTTTAAAGTCTATCAGTACTGATTTTTTCAGAGCTGGATTATAGTATATCAGTCGAAACACAGTATGGATCCAAAACAAGTTGACTTGAAAGTCTTCAGAGGCACACTAGATTTGTGTGTAAAAAACTTACAGATTGTTTGGGCACAGTGGCTCCTGCCTGTAATCCCAGCACTTTGGGAGGCCAAGACGGGTGGATCATTTGAGGTCAGGAGTTCGAGACCAGCCTGGCCAACATGGTGAAACCCTGTCTCTACTAAAAATACAAAAAAATTAGCCAGACATGATGGCGCATGACCTTAGTCTCAGCAACTTGGGAGGTTGAGGCAAGAGAATCACTTAAACCCGGGAGGCGGAGGTTTCAGTGAGCTGAGGTCCCACTACTGCACTCCAGCCTGGGTGACAGAGCAACACTCTGTCTCAAAAAAGAAAAAAGAAAACTTGCAGATTGAAATCCTAAACATGTCACAATACTCAAATATAGAAGAAATTTTTAGAGATTTCCCTTTGCAATCAGTCTTATTTATCCTAAGAATACAGAGTCCCCAAGTATCTTTTTTTTTCATTCTGCATTCATTAGAAAAGGTAACCTCACCTTTGCTTTTGGTCTTTCCTCCCCCATTCTGCTTCCTTCCTTCTTCTTTTCTTCTTACTAGTTTCAAATAATGAATGGGAATCAATTCAATGCTGCTCCATCCATCAGAGGCACTTCCCAAAATACAAGTGTGACTCATGGTCCTCCCAACCCCCCTTTGTTTTTGTTTGACTTTCAATCTCTTCTGCCCTCTGGGCCTATTTGCCAGGAAAACTGACCAAACGTAGGCTGCTGGCAGCTGTCTCTCTCCTCCAGGATTTATAGTGTGAGATAAGGAGCATGGCTGACCCATTCCCTTGCCTTCCAGCTATCTTCCCTTTAGAGAAATGTGTAGCCAGATGTGAATGCCCATTTCATGGATTATTCTTAGTTGTAGATCCGCTGTCTTATTACCTGGCATACCCCTTACAACATCAGCTCTGTCACTGGTGTATTGGCCCACAGTTTTATTATTAGCCTAAACAAAAGATTATTAGGAAAGTAAATCTGCCAGATGTATATATAAACACATATGGAATGCCAAATACAAAGGATGTTTATATTGTTCGTGATTTTTAAAAATCTGTCATTGTCTTCCTCCATAAGCCTGAATAATTAAGAGCTCAGTGTTTTTGCTGTTTTAAATATTGGGACGTATGCTTTCTGCAGTGCCTATTTTGAACTGTGTGCCGTGCTTTAAGACCAGTGTTGGTCCCATATACAGCATGAATTTCCTTATTAGCCAATATTTATTGATTGCCTTCTCTGTGGTAGGTACTATGTTAGGTGATCAAAATACTTAAAAAAAAAGGCCCAAAACCCCTACCATAGAGAGTTTAATATCCAGTTGGAGGCGCAAACTTATAAATAGGAGTTGTCGTATAAAATCAGTGCTTTGAAAAATACTCTATATGTGATTCAGAGAAGGTATTTATGAATTATGAGAGGCCCAGGGAAGGCTTATAGGAGATGACATCAGAGATGAGATTTAAAGAATGAAGGGAGTTGCCAGGAGACAGTGAGAGAGAGAGCGCATTCGAGGCAGAGCGGTAAAATAATATCGTGTATTTGTGGTACTCAAAGAAGTTGAGTATAATTGATTAGGAATATATGATATGCAAGAATAAGGCTGATGATAACACTGAAGAGTTTAATGGGAGTCTGTTCATTCAGAGTCCTGTGAGTCATTCCAGGAACAAAACATTTGTCACTCATTTGATTGGAAACAATTTACAAAACATAAACAGATGATGACATAAGCAAATTTGCAATTGAGAAAAATCATTCAAATAGTGCTGTGGAGGATTAATTGAAGGGGCCAAAGTTAGAACCAGGAAGACAAATTAGGAAGGGGTATCATTGATAGAGATAAAAGGTGATGAGGCATTCAACTAAGATCATTGCAATAGAGATGGTAAAGGGGTAATAGATTCATGAGATACAGAGGAGGTAGGATCACCTATATTTAGTGACTGTTTACATGATTACGTGGTATTGGGTTAGGGTTGAGGAAAGGAGAAATCAAGAATGACTCACACATAATTTTCAACTTGCAGATGGAGAAGCGTAACTAAAAGGATGGGATAATATCTTTCTGAACATCATATTGGGTTGTGGTTAAAATTCTGTTGCTTACTAAATTAACAGATTATTATCTGCTCTGATTTTTATAAAAATAAATGATGACACTTGAAGAAGCCTATACTGTATCTCTAGTAATTTTGAGATGTTTTTAAATAGAAAACTTAAGGCCTAGATCATATTTTCGACTTTTTTTCTATCTGTAAGTTTCTTAGAAGAAAAAGGAAAACATTAAATCATAGCTAACTGTGTAGCTGGTACCAAGGCAAGGTTTTTGAATTTTCTGTGCCGTGACATATGATTATTCACATGGTGAACTTCTGACTAGACAGAGTACAACTCGAAAATTGTAGAAAGAATGGCAGCAGACCATCAACCCAGTGAAGAGTAAGACCTTGACCAAAATAATCAGATAAAGTTTAAACTGGATATCGTGAAAAACAGCTGCCACAGAAAGGAAAGCAGAAATGAAAGGTACTGGAATTCACAGAGCATGACAGAATGAGGTAAAAACTGCTTTACATGCTGTAATAACAAATTAACTTAAATTTTTAACACCAGAAGGTATCACTGAAAGTTGCAAGAGGATTGATTCATTTAGTAAAACCTGGATTGTTTATTTGTGAATAACACTGGTAAATGCTAAGGGAAATGTCAAAATAAATTACATAAGATTTCTGCCTTCAAAACCTTACAGTCTTTTTTTTTTTTTTTTTTTTGGCATTTACAAGAAGCTCAATCAATGCTTTGAGTAAAGGAATGAACAAATTAAACACTTATTTCTAATGAGGAAGAAAAAGAGTCAGCTTCAAATGTAAATGAAACCAGGGTAGTTAACTGAGATCAGATTCCAGAAGAACATTTTTAAAAATAGAAAGAGGGCACATATACTGAATAATACAAAAAAAGCAGTAATAGAACTAATAAGATGAGGTTGTAGGTAAGTTTTAAGGGGAAAGACTTATGTGAAAAACACATACATCACATGTTACTAACAAGAAAAAATATATAAAGGTAATCGTTTGGGACAGACGCTAGAGTATTAACTGATCACATGGTAAAAGCGTTTATTCATTCACTTAGCAATGAATGAATAGGTCTATTATTTGCGAGGCTGTTTTCTATTTTCTTCGTCAAGGAAAATGGCCTACCAAGAAGAATTAAACAGAAATAATTAAAGTAGAATTGACAACCAAAATAGGAATGAAAATAATAATAACACTAGAGCAATTTAACCTATTTTAAAGGCTTGTACATTTAAACCTGTACATGGCCTAGATGAATTATATCCCATGAAACTTAACAAATTTATATTTAACATTAAGGTCATTAAGAAACATATGGGTTAGAGATGCACAAATATCTTGCCATTTTAAAAAACGGTTAAAGGTCCTTGACCCCAACATTTGCTTCTGGAAATTTCTGAAGCAGATGATGAAATAGATGTTCGTGAACATTTGGGAAGGGAAATGGGGAACCCTAGAAACCATTAGGGCTTCAGTAGGACTGTGCCCTACCTGATTAATGTGCAGTTGTAGTTACATTGTATATGGATTTCAGCAAGCTTTGCCGTAATATCCATATGGACAGAATGGAATGTGCTTCCTGCACTATAGTACTTTTAAGTAACTTATGGCTAGTCAAGTATCTTTAGCCCAAGAGTAAATAACATCATAAACTGATGCCACCCTGGAGGGAAATTTCTAGTGACAGAGCATTGCTCTTGATCTTACCCTGATCAGTTTTTTCATCAGAAAATTAGCAAGTAATTCTAATCTTAGAGGAGTAATTAATACTCTAGATGATGAAATTAAGATTCAAAAACACTTAGAAAACTTAGAATGGTAATCTAAAGCCAACAAGATGGAATTTGGTAGCAATAAATATTATAAACTATAATTTAGATTTTTTTTAATTGCATAAATACAGAAGTGCAAGTCTATACTTAACAGAGGGGCACACAATTTTTGTTTTAATATACGTATGTGGACTTGGGGTTTTAGTTGACTGAAAACTCAATATGAGTCAGTGCTTTTGATGTGTGTGCCAAAAAGCTAACACAGTCTTAGGCTATATAAGAAGTATAGCGTCTAAATCAAGAAAGGCATTAATACCCTGTATTCTTCACTGGTCAGATCACATCTCAGAGCTGTTTGGTTCTGGGCACTTCATTTTGAAAGAAAAACAAAGCAGCACACCCAGAGGATGGAGCCAGGATGAGAAGTGGTTCATTTCTCTCCTTCATTCATCAGATATTTATTGCATGTCTTTGAGGTTGGCAAAATCAAGTATGTATATAGCTTATAGAAAAGACATAAGGGAAAAATAATAGCTGAATTTTAAAATGCAAGCTGTTGTCTTTTGGAAGAGATTTACCTAATAACTGGCAACTCCAGAGACTAGAACTAGAACCAATGACTAGAATTTATTAACACAAGGAGGCAGATTTGGGTTGCCAAGGTTTAAGAAACATCTTCAACAAAATTAAATTATGCTTTGAAGGAATTAAGCCACTTCCCTGAGGTCACATTGCTAATTCGGTAGCAGAACTAAGATAAAAGCCCAAGTTTCTGGACTCACAGGGCACAAGCCGTGCCTATGCCATTATGTTACAGAAGAGAGCTCTGCTTTGGGAGACTAGATAAGATCACCTCCAAGTTTCCTTCTAACTCTCAAGTTTATGTTCTTATAAGCCACTTACTGTAAAGTATTTTTTTTTTTTTTTTTTTTGGTGCTCAGTGTTTTCATATATAGAGTTAACAAGATTGGAAAAGATAACCACTAAGGTTATCTTATGATTTTTTGAAGTTCCTTCCTTAAGAATCCTTCCATTTTTTAATACATATTAATTTTATATCTGTGATGTGTACATTAGTAATCAAAAACAAAAACTGTTTGTGGCTAGATATAAACATACGGAACTCAGATTCTTACATCATGGTATTTAGGACAGTGTCAAGTCTTCCCTTGAAGTACGTGATTCAAAGATGTGGATCCATGATTTAAAACATGAAAGCAAAAATCACAGAAGAAGAAATTGTGCAAACTCCGAGCCATTTTAGATTTCACAGTAGTCATTGGGAGAAAGAAGCAGTAGTTTCTTGCCCTCAGAGTTCATTTCCTCCTCATTCTTCTCCAGCACCGGGCAGGAAAGGATGGAGACCTAGATACACAGTCAGAGGGCAGCAATGTTGAACTTTCTCAGACACAGCTGAGTAACTTGGGTCTGGATAGTTATAGGACAGAAACCCAGAGCTGAGAGCTGACAGAGGGAGCTGTCTATAAACATAAGAAACGGCCATGGCAGGAAGACAGAGGCCTGGGAACAGCATCAGAGAGAAAAGAAGTGTAACTTTTATCAGGTGTGAAATTGGCCAAAACAGTTTGTTTAATGGAGAATGTCCTGAATCTACACCATCACCTCCAAGACCTCCTTTCTCTCCCACCCTATGGATTGTCTGCTACTGATTGGATGAGCCAATACTCATGTGCTAGGACTGGCGGTACAGAACACAGTGTTCATGGTTTAGGCCCCTGCAAACATTTTACAGGGTGCTTGGGTGGGTGGAGATGGGGAGCATTTCCAGGAAGCTAAAAATGTGGCTTGGGCTTCTACTCCTGATTCTTGACACTATATGAGTGTTTTTCAAATTTTTTTTTAAACTTCAACCTACAGTAAAAAATGCACTGTATATTGCAGCCCACTGTGAACACGCTCATAGGCATGAGCACATACATACATATGCGTGCACGCATATCTGATATACACATATGTATGTACATACATATGAAACAAGTGTCTCCAAACAGATGCATTTTCACGTTATCACAAACAACAAAGCAGATTATATGATCTGTAATATAATGATGGCCAGCCCACAGTTTAAAATACATTGTGCTACAACCACCAGGTTTAAAATGACTATGAAAGTAGCCTGATACAATTGTATCCAAAAGTCCCTAAGTCTAAGGCAGTGATTCTCAACTGGAGCAATTTTGTCCTCAGGGGACACGTGGCAGGTTCTGGAGACATGTTTGGTTGGCACAACTAGCACCTAGTTTGAGGGGAGAAGGGCAGGGATGTTGTGGAATATTTTATAATGCACAGGAAAGCCCCTATGACAAAGATTTCACAGTCCAAAATATTGGTAGTACCAAGGTTGAAAACCCTGCTCTAAGGTTAATAAAAGAAATCAGTACTTCTAACTTATTGAAGGTGTATTTAGAATGATAGAAGCTTTAACTTGATCTTCCTTTACTGTCTCTTTGCCTTTGAACTGTATTTGGTGTCTTAAGATGAAGTTGAAGCATGATTGCCCTTGGATTGTCTATAGACATAAATAGCCAATGGACAAATAGGCTGGAAGGAATGGCCCTATTATTTTCTTTTATTTAGATTGCACCAGGCATTTTTGTTTAGAATATTGTCATGGCTCTTCTGAATATCTTTTGTTTTATGATTTTAGTATCTTATTCCCTTTCTCCTCTTCATTAAGCCATGCTGATTTAAGACCATTTCTCACTCAGCCATAGCTGCTGCCTTAGAAAAGAAGTGAAGGGGATTTGGCTAATTGGATTAGACATGGTCTCTAAAGCCTTCTCCTCTTACTCGTGAGATTTGATTCCGCTGTTTTCATGGGAAATGACCTTCTGCTAACCTTGAAGTGCCATCCTAAGCCCTAGTATTAAACTGTCTCCTTTTTAGTCATTGCTTCATTCCTCTATCTGCAGCTATTTCAGACCAGGTTCCCTTGAACATGGAGTAGATGAGCAGTCCCCGCATAGTGACAAGCCCTGATCTCCACATCCTCTCTTCTCCCGTCTGGCAAAGTGAGGTTCTGGAGTGTCTTGGAGTCAAAATGTTGTGGGGTGGGTTTCTTGGTATTTTATTGGCTATTTCTAGCCCGTCTAGTAAGACTCTGAATCATTCAGAGATGGCTTGACAGAAGAGACCTTGTTTGGGTTGTCTTTTTTTTTTTTTTTTTCTTCTCTTCTTTGGGATGAAGGCAGGATAATAGAAAGAGATATCTCTAAATGAAATATCAGACGTGGAATAGTGGTGGAAAATAAAACCAGTGCTATCTAAGGCTATTCTCCACCATATTTATTTTAGCATATTTACCTCATCCATCTTGTATTACATAAACAATAGCATTTGTATTTAGTACATGATTCATTATAAGTGATTTCTAATGAATAGTGAGAGGAACATGTGTATGTTTTGACCATGAAGTTTTAGATTTCTATCAGCCTAATAGTAAGTGGTACCAGCAAATTCCAGAAACTGACGCTGGAAAAGCTCCTGTGATATATTGGACTTCAGGCACATAAATTCGATTCCTTCCACTTAAAGAGAGCTCTAGAGAGATACACAACTCTTTTTAACCTTCCCACTCTTATGTTAAGAATAGAAAGATGCAGTGTAGAATAGTGAGATGAAGAGAGTTAATGGAGAGAGGTCGAGCAGTCTGTGCCTTTTAACAATCCTATACCTAATCTCTTTGTCTTCCATGCTCTAGCCAGTTCCCAAATAAACCAAGCATGATTAAGAAAGTTAATAAAGTTAGATAAAGAAATGATGGTGTGTATGGAACTTCACCTTAGAGAAGGATGATAGAACCCAAGGAAGGGAAGGTAGGGATGGAAGGGAGAGGAGAGATCTTTGGATGAAGAGACCTCCACCTTCTTCATTGCTGTCAAGAACCTGTGGTGGTTGGTTCCATCCAGGTGTTAGGCAAGGCAGAGTATACCAAATTTCTGAATATAGCCATTTACAACTTAAGAAAGGCATTGTGGCTGATAACCAAGTATGTCTTAGAAATTGAATGACAGCATACACATTTTAGAGATTGTATTGTGTGAGGGGCAGTGGCAGTAGTGGTGGTGATTTTCTTGGCTTGGGCTTTGTCATGTTTTTCTGCCTGATTAGCGTACTCATAATTTTTAATAAGACACCATCACTCAGAAGTTCTGTGAACAGGAAGGATTTGTCTTCTACACAGGCCGCCTGGGGCTAGGAAGTAAGACCATGCTGAGCCCAAAGGACTAGGATAAAGCCTCTGCTGACAGGGAGAAGAGTGGGCAGAATGTGGGCAAGAAGAGAATCCAGGAAACAGAGCAAATGTTTAAACATTGTGTGGTGCAAGTGTGTGGTTTGTGTCTTCAGAGTGTGGAGAAGAATAAGGAAAGCTGAAACTGTGCAGCTCCCAGGTACTAGAAGCCGCTTTCCAAACTCCGTCCCTCCTTCTAGGTATGAAGGGAATTTATTTCTGCCAGGTTGTAGAAGTCCTGTTTCTTACATTCCTGGGCCTGACTTCTTCCAGGGCCTTTTGTTGGCCAGTTCTGTGCCTCATGTGTACAGACCTTGACAGTGTCTTTGTCTCATCAGCAGCTGATACTTACCTGAAGGTGTCAGTTTGTCAGTGAGTTGTGCTTTTTAGCTCCCACAAATTTGACTCATAGACTCATCCTCATCATCAGGTGCTTATTTTTACTTTTTCATGCTTTTATTTCTCTCCCTAACATTTCCATTTAGAGTTAGAGTTTGAAAAGTTGCTTTATAGATTCATATAAGTTTACAAATTTATATTTTGCCACATGCTAAATTCATTTTGCACCCAACATATGTGCATGACACACTCACCATGCAAGAGAATAAGGAGGACATTCTTGTCATAATGCAATGAGAGGTCCTGTCCCCATCAGATAAATGAATGTTCATTGAAAAGAATCAAACTCTTGCTTTGTAAGACATGCCCAGAAGATGGCTGAGGTACCCAGATTTGCCGGCATGTAACATGTTTAGTCTAAGTAGGATTGTATGGCTGAATATTTTAGTTTGCAAGACTTTGCTCCTCTCTGAGACACATAGATGAGACCCTAAGACACATCATGCGCCTCAGCAAAAATTGCAGAAGTATACATGGTTTGAGGTGAACAAAGGAGACCTTGGATCAGTTAATCCCCTGCAGAGAAGCCGATCAGGTCATTGCAGCCACCTCCCTCTGGTGACCCTCTTATATAAACAGGAACAGGAATTCTTGCTGCTGGATCCCTTTCATCAGGCATCTTAGGCTCACTGAATGAAAAGCCCTATAAAAAGAAGATGCAGTCCTAATAATAACAAATACGATCGTGATGGCTATTTTGGACAAGAACAGCTTTGTGCCACTCTTGATCTCCATCGATGGCTATCATTCTTGCCCTGCTGTTACCTTACACACTTCCTATTCTTAGAATCATTTGTGAGCCTTGGGCTTGGGGGATTGCAGCCCCCATGGCTGGAATGCCCAGCTTGAGTGGAATGCAGACTGTCTGGCAGAGTGGAGGTTAAATAAAGTTTGCCTTGGCAGCCCCCTCTGCTCCTGGATGGGTGACAAGTGACTCGAGTATAGGAGCGATGGCATGAGCTGCCATGTGGTGTAGCACCAAACAGAGTCTTCCATGCATGAATAGAAGTGGTTGATTGTCCATCCATGACCAACACAGCTATGCCAATCTGGAATGAGGTGGATGAAGGGGAGACCTCAACAGCCTTGAGCCTCGGCTTATAGCACATCACTTTGAAAAAAGTGCAGGAACAAAAAAAGAGTAATGTTGAACCGCCTTTTAGGTTTCCAGCTGAATTCCAGATTTGCCACATACTAAAATTCATTTTGCACCCAACACATGTGCGTGAGACACTAAATCACCATGCAAGAGAGCAAGGAGGACATTTTTGTCATAATGCAATGTGAGGTCCTTTGGAAGGTATACCAAAGCATATCTTCTCCCTCAGAGTAATTGACTCATTTTTGAAAGTAAGACAAAGGGAAATTTTTTCATTGAAATAAGAACAGTTATCAGTCAACCATTTCTTGAGCACCAAGTACTGTGGGAAACTTTTTTAAAGTACAAGATACAGCACTCTTACAGCTTATAATTTAGTTGAAGAGGTAAAGCTGTAAACACCTTTAAAAAGTTTCATATTCCAAAGTAAAATATTGGCTGAAGAACTACCTGCCAAAGGAGGTCTATGGAGAAGGAGAGCATTTCTAGCTGTGATGGTCAAAGATTTCATGGAGGAGACGGGGTTGAAACAGGTCTTGCCAGAAGGGCAGACTCGAGACTTGCTCTTCAGGCAAGGTGAGAAGAGGGCCTTGTTAGTCAGAGAACTGTTATGAACAAAGGGCAGATGTAGGAAATCCCCAAGACAATCATGAGGACTTGAAGACTTAGAGGATATGGCTGGGAAGGTAGAGGAGGAAATCGTGAAAAGATCGCCAAAGGCTTAGCTGTGAAGGCTGTGTGTGCATGTTACCAAGAAGGTTATAATGCTTCCCGCCCAAGGAGAGCTAGAAAGGTGTAGGTGCAGCCTTGCTCAGAGACCGAGGCCCTTTTAGTGTTCTCTTCTGTAAAACCGCTTGTACAGTATGTGGCACATAGTGAACACGCAGTCAATAACACGATTCTTATTGCTACTCATCTTCAAATTCTGTTACCGCAAGTTGTTGAATTGGCTTGGTTTCCATTGTAAGAGTCAGTGGTTACGTTGTCCTTTTCTGCTTGCTGATGTAGTTTATGGTATCTATTTGGGCTGCTGTAACAAAATACCATAAACCGAATGGCTTATAGACAACAGAAATGTATTTCTCACAGTTCTAAAGGCCAGGAGGCTCTAGATCAAGGCACCAGCAGGATTGGTCTCTGGTGAGGGCCCTTTTCCTTGTTCATAGACAGCTGTCTTCTTTCTGTGTCCTCATGTGGCAAAAGGGGCAAGAAGTCTCTCTCAGGTTTGTTTTATAAGGGTATTTACCTTTTGCCCCCATGACCTAATCGCCTCCCCAAACGTCCCACCTCCCAATACCATCACCTTGAGGATTAGGATTTTGACATATGAATCTACAGTCAGCCCCCTGCCTTGCTATGTCCTTTCCTTCAGCTTTTTCTAAGCTTCCGTCTCTCTTCTACCACAGGTGGCTAGAGGTGCAGGTGGCTAATTTAACAAGTCCACAGCGCTGGGTGCAGTACCTTCGGCTTCTTCAGGAGTCCATCTGGCCCGGTGGAGTTTTGCCTAAGTTTCCACGGCCTGTAAGGACCCAGGAGCAGAAACAGGCTGCTGAGAAACAGGCTTTGCAGAGCCTGATGGGAGTCCTCCCAGGTAACTGGACCAATGAGATCAGCTATACCAGTCACAGTTCCCTTCCATTCTGCTCCGCCACCATTACCCCTGTACCTTTTTCTTGTTTGTAAAAGGGCCCCGAATGTGGCTAGATTCAAATATCTGTCGACCCATCATTTCTCAGGCTAATAGGAAAACAAACAGGGCTACAATTCTTTTATCCCTCGCTCAACTGATGCCAAGGGAATGCAAAGGAACTCTATGGCTACACCCTACATCTAGGTGACAATCCTGCAGGTAATTAGGGTAAAAACTTTTGGGCAGGTTTGGGGAAGCTCTGCCTGCAGGGACAGGTCTCAGAGCCATATCCAGGAGACGAAGACTTCAGATTCTCTGCCAATTCATAGCATTTTGGGACCAAGGAAGAAAATCACATGTCCCACAGAAGCTCCAACTAAATAAATTGCAGCCATTGAGTATGGCACATGGCCTTTAGCAATAAGCAAAAACAAAACCTGAGAAGGTTGTTTTTCCTTGCATTGTGTTTTTAGAGGGCCAGGAAGGCAGTTTGTTGCCTATGACTGTGATAACCAGGAAACAGTTATGAACTTAGCTCTGGACAATTTTATTTACTCTTATCGTTATAACTCTGTGTTCACCAACCTAAACTGTTAAATTGGAAGGAGTACCTGCATTTTAGTGGCAGGTTATAATGGGTGTTGAAGCCCGTTCTTATTTAGATACCTAACTTAAGAAACATATTTTTCTCCTGTTTTTCCTATTTTGTGAGGATTTTAGTTTGGCTGTGTGGTTTAGATGTATACCCTAAATACCTAATTTATGTAAAAATGGCAGAGATCCTGGGGAGAGACTGTCCTTACCTTCAGTGGTAACACACAAATTCTATCTGGTCTTTTCCTCCTCAGATCTTGTAGTAGAAATTCTTGGGGCGAGCAAATGCCAGCTGAGCTGGGGTCTAGTCTTGGAGTCACTGCAACAACCCCTCATCAACAGGTAGGTGGAAAAACATGATTCCAACATCAGCATAGCCAAAGCTGTCTCTGGTCTCAGAGGTATCCAAGGTTTCTGAGTGAAAAGCCCACATTCCGAAGAATAGGACTGTAGTCTTTACTTGCTCTGGGCCCCAACTACAGATTTTGATGTCCAGATCCACAAACTAAGTAAAATCCACACCATCAGGCTTCTGAGCAGGTCGTCACATGCTAGGAAGTCACTCTTGGACCAACCACCATTGGTGTTTGGAAGAACTGTATGCAGTCCCCCACATGAGCTGCTGAAAATGCCCTCTTATTGTGCAGGCCTGTTCAGTGTACTTGCTCAGTGCTCTTTCCAACATCTGCCAGCCCCTGTGAATGCTCTGAGAGTGCACCCTGGCCTGTGTATCACAGACTATGTAAGATATTCAATGTAAGCCTGTGGGCTCAGAGCAAAGCTGGGATTCATGTCACACCAGGAGTTGTCTTTGCTTCCTATGAGGTAGACAAGATAGTAAGATTGGAATCTCATAAAGGGACCAGAAATGCTGGGTGAAGAGTCCTAGAATAATCCAGAAGAGGTAGATTCCACCCCTTGGACTGTTACTCTTCTGGAAGTATTGAGTCATCTTAAACTCAAACCCTATCCCAAAGTAGACTATATTTGTTAACTTCCTCAAGGATCCTGGCTTTACCTCACTGCCTGCAAGGCAGCCTATAAATTTAAGGTAATTAATTGTGAGAAGCAACAGTAGTCAGGAATTCTGAAAGTATCTAGTAACCTGACGTCTCAAGGATTTGTTATCACAGTTCTTCAGAGCAGTGCTAATGTAACTATGTAAAGAGAAATGGAATTTCATAAAACCTAGTCTCAAGTACTGTTCTTGTCTTTATTAGGATCAGAGGCTTTATTAGTTCAAAAAACATTAATTTCAGGGCAGAGGCTTCATCAAACTATTGAAGTTTGGGGCATTGGTGATGGGGGAGGAGAAAATAAATGCCATAAACGGGATCTTGTGTTTCCTGACTGAGCCAGACCCTAAGTTTTTTGTCCGTTTGTTTCAGGCATTTGATTTACTGCCTTGGGGACATCATCCTGGAATTCTTGGATCTCAGTGCCTCTGTTGAGGAGTCTGCTACTACCACCTCTGCTTCAGATACCCCAGGCCACCCTAAAAGGATGGGTATCTCCTCTTAGCTGGTTATTCACGTATTATTCCCAGGTCAGGGAAGTAGAGTTACTCAGACACCCAGAGACCAGTCAGGAAACCCACGCCCTTTGGAAGGAGGCTACAGCTCAGGAGGCCTAGGCTGTCAGTGGCTTAATTCTCTCCTACTTCTGTTCCATTTGTAGCAGGTGACATGTATCCCAGTTGCATGCATATTTATTTCCATGTCCCTTTTATGGTGTTGGGATTGTTCCTGGTGAGTAGATCCTGTTTCCTTTGGGGAAAGAGCCATGAGGTAGAGGAATGAGCCCATTTTGCTTCTGCTTTTGCCATCCTCCCTGAGATTGTTTGCCAAAACCCTGGCCTTGTGCACACATGTACCTAATCCACCAGCACACAAGCTCTGGATAAAACAGGAAAAAAACTGTGGCCAGATTTCCTTGGAGGAGAAAACAACCTTCTGAGCTCCGTTCCTACCCGGAAACTAAAAATTCACTCAGGACCATTTTCAAAAAACAAACTCTTGAGTCTAATCTAGTTTCCCAACAGTTCCAGAAGAAGAATGAGGGAAGAAAATTTTTCAGGGGACTTCTTGCTCATGTGTTGCTATTTCTCAACACATCAGCCTTATGGAAGATGTCATGAGGCTGCTTCCCTGGGAGACTACTTTTCCTTTCCAGAAGACTTCAAAGCTGACTGCCAAAGCTTCTGGTAAATCCACCCCACCCTTCACACCCCTTCCTGAAAGGCATTTGTACCACACATTTTATTTATTGGCTTTCCTCCTAACCCCCTGCCCTAGAGCAATTGAGTTTTTGAATTTGTGACCCTTTCTCTATCTTCAGCAAAATTGCATGACAAGTTGCATATTCAGCCTCAGTTTTTGCAAAGAAAAAGTAAAGCACTTGCCTCCTGTCTTAAGAATACACAAAGAGTAGGAATAGCAAGCCTGGTGGTTAAATTCTCCCTTGATAATTCTTTGACAGGGAACTTTTATTACTCTGAACAGATAAGATTAGAACTTACAAGGAATCGCTTATTTCCTATTCTTTATGTTATAATTAGTCTTTTAAGAACACCAGCAATGAAGGCAGAGGTGTTCTGTCAGGCTGCAACATCTATTAGAAAGGCAAAGCAATTAGAAATTGCTGGAGGAGAAGGATAAATCAGGAGGAATTGCTGGTAGAAAAGGATGCAGACAGTCACAGGCAAGTGCTACATATTAAACACATGTGAATAGCTGGCAGAAAGGTGTCAAGGAAGTCACTAGGAGCCCTTTGGCTTCACACCTGCCTGTTAGCGCCTTCCCTTTGCAGAATTACCAGAGCCACCACTTCGAGAAAGGTCTTGGAGTTAGACTGATGAGAAGGCAATGAGGTGTCAACAACAAGTGTTAAAGTTCTCTTAGATTCTGAAGTAGGTGATGAACACACAATTAAAGTGGTTTGTGGAAGAAAGTTGTGAGATCTTTTTACTTTTTTGCCCCTCTGGAGGCTTTTAACCCTAAATTGTATCTGATGTATTTGGGAGGCTTAGGTGTGCAATTCTTGCCAAAAGGCAAGGAGATTAATGAGATGTCTCATGGCCCCTTCTAGCCTTAAAGGTTGACCATTACAGTGACTTTATGGCTCCAAAGTTCTTGAAGCATCTCCAGCCCTCGACTTTGCCAGGCAGAGGTAGCTCAGGATCTCCACCTTATGTGAGTCCAGCCGATGTATTAGAGCTGATCATTCAGCTCCTTCAGTGAGGGCCAAGATTCTACTCTGGATGGGCATGGGGGCAGCCCTGTTTTATGCCACTTTTCTCTCCCCATACCTTCCCTTCATGTGTATTTAGCCACCTGTGTTGCTTTGAATCTGCTACCTGTCCTGGCTCAAATGTGGCACAAAATCAGTACATCAGACACACCATGGAATCCCTGTGGCTATAAGTTCTAAGGAATCTTTTGACACTTCCAGCCCAAAGAACTTACTTGTTTTTCATGTTATATAAAAGTCCCTACCTCCACTCCATGTGCCTCAAAAAGATAAGCTGTCCTCAGTCCCTCCTTCTACCCGGGAGGGAAGTAATGGATATTGGCAAGGAAATAATCAAAACTCATCTGGCTTTGAAAATGACCTGCTAAGTTTGGGTAACAGATTCAGACAATGAGAGAGGAGCAATTGGTAGAAAGCCACAGGTATCTGGAAAAGATACTCCCAGCTGGCAGGGTGATAAAAGGCAGTGAAGAATTGGGCCTGCACTAATCCAGGAAGGGTTTTTTGTTTGCTTGTTTGTTTTTTGTATTTACTCAGACTAAATTTTATTCATTTAACTAAGAATTTTGATACTTGAAGTAAGACTAAAGTACTTTCCCTTTTCTTAATATCTATAAAAAAAGAGGCAGGGATGCAGTGTTCTTTCTGTCAAATTCTAAATGTGATCTTTGCCATTGCTTATTTGAATTCAAGAAAGCTATACTTTTTCACCACATATAACTCAGTTTTTTTTCACATTTTTCAGTTAAACTTAATAAAACCTAAATGGAAAGTAAGTTCCTAAATATGAGCCTAGGGGCATGTATAAATTTTAAAAAATCAATACAAGCTACTCCAATTTCCATTTTAGAAATTTGCAGTTTATAAGGTGATATTCTTATAGTTGTAAAGAAACACATAATGTGAGATCTACCCTTAAGTATACAGTACATTTTTTTTTGAGACAGTACATTATTAACTAGAAGCAGCACAGTGTTTTGTAGCAGACTGCTGTAAGTTTTTCATCTTGCGTTAACTAAAACTGAACAGCAACTCCTCATTTCCCCTCCCCCCAGCCTCTGGCAATCACTAGTCTACTTTCTGCTTCTGTAAGTTTGACTGCTTTGCCTCATATAAGTAGAATCACGCAGTGTTTGTTCTTCTTTGACTGTCTTATTTCACTTAGCATGATGTCCTCCAGGTTCATCCATGTTGTAGCAGGTGACAGTTTTCTTCTTTTTAAGGCTGAAAACATTCCATTGTATGGCTGTGCTACATTTTCTGTGTTCATTCATTGATGAACATTTAGGTTGCCTCCACACCTTGATTATTGAGAATAATACTGCAGTGAACATGGGAGTATGAATATTTCTTCGAGGCCCAGCTTTTAATTATTTTAGATAAATACCCAGAAGTAGAGTTGCTGGATCATATATAGTTTTGTTTTTAATCTTTTGAGGACTTCATACTGTTTTCCATAATGGCTAGACCATTTTACATTCTCACCAACAATGTACAAGGGTTCCAGTTTCTCCACATCCTCTCCAATACTTGCTATGTTTTGTTTTTTTAATAATGGAATCTTAAAAGGTATTAGGTGATAGTAATATCTTGTGGTTTTAATTTGTATAATCCAGAACATTTTTGAGTCTTCCTGTGCCCTACCCAGGTTATTCATTTCCGGCCACTGCTCTTCCCTTGTTCACAGCACCCAACAGCAGTTGTTAGGTCCTGGGTAAAGTAAAAATATGTGTAACTGTGGTCCCTGGCTGCATGAATCAGGATGCTTTGGACAGGAATTAAATTACAAGGAAAACTTATTTTATTTTATAACATTAGTACGTGAGTAGGTAAGCCCAGGAGTTGGTGATTCAGCAACTCTAGGACCTCTTAAGGGGCCTGGATTCTTTCCATCTTTCTGCTTTGCCATTCTAATTATGTCACCTCTGTTCTCAGACTGCCTGCCTTCCTGGTGCTGCAGTTTCAGGCATCACACCCAGACATAACATTCATGAAAGAACAGAACCATCTCTTCTATGTTTTCTTCTAAGGAATGAAAGAAGCATTTCCCAGAAGCCCTTCAAGAATCCTCTTCTAGGCCAGCACAGTGGCTCACATGTATAGTCTCAATACTTTGGGAGTCCTAGTCAGGGGATCATTTGAGGCCAGGAGTTTTAAGACCAGCCTGGAACATAGCAAGACCCTGTTCCTACAAGAAATATATAAATTATAAGCTAGGAATGGTGGCTGCTGCCTATAGTTCCAGCTACTAGGGAGGCTGAGGCAGGAGGATTGCTTGAGCTCAGGAATTTGAGGCTGCAGTGAGCTATGATCACACTACTGCACTCTAGGCTAAGTGACAGAGTGAGACCCCCAAATCAAAAAAAAACAAAAACAAAACTCATGACTCACTGACTAGAGCTGCCCACCTCACACCAGTCCACTGACACTGAGAATGGAATTGTGATTGGTTTTCAGTAGTATTTGCCCCCAGAGATAAGGTCACCTTCCATGAAGCTCAGATATCTACAGAAATAATTGATGTTGGCAAGTAAGAAGCAGAGCATGGGTGTTGATAGACAATGTTTGCTCTAAGGAGGGCCATTCTGCCAACATTCAGCAAATCCCCATCCACTCTCAAAATGCCTGGTACCAGCTAATAGTTAACATTTTCTGAGAGCATTACTTAAAGCCCTTTACATATCTTCACTTATTTAACGTACAAATAAACCCTTAAATATAGGTTCTGATGTAGTGGGTTGGTGCAAAAATAATTGTGGTTTTGCCATTTTAATGCAATTACTTTTGCACCAACCTGATAATATCCCCATTTTATAGATGGGGAACATGAGGCACAGAGTGGTTATGCGTTACCCACAGTCATTTGCAAGGGACTGGCAGAGCCTAGATACAAATCATGTCAGTCTGCCTCTGACCTACATGTATATCCACTGTACGAAATTGCCCTTCTACCTTACAAAGCAGAACAAAACTGCATTCTTATTTTTAAGGCGTCTACAGTCTACTGTAGGAGCCAGTAAACTTTCTCTGTAAAGGGCTGGAGAATAAATATTAGGTTTTGCAGCCGTGTGGTGTGTGTTGTAACAACTCGGTTTTTCCATTGTAGTGTAAAAACAGTTGTAGACAATTCATAAACAAGTGTGGCTGTGTTCCAATAAAACTTGATTTACAAAAATAGGCAGCTGGCCGGATTTGGCCCATGAGTCATAGTTTGTGGACCTGTGGTCTAGTGAGTTAGAATACTGCTTACTAAATTTTAATGTGTGTGTGATTCACCTGGCATCGGGTTATAATGCAAATTTTGATAGAATATGCCCGGACTGAGGCCTAGTAAAAGTGTGAGTGCTATGCTCTAAAAATGTCGACACCATGATTATCTCACTCCTCTGCTGTTTGAGGGGCAGAGAGCAGTGGGAGATGCCTTGTTTCAGGAACTCAATTCAGTCAAGCTATCCTTGCAAGGGTTAGCTCCCACAGTCCCCTCCACACCTGCCATTTGTCCAATCTAACTTTGCACCGGAGCAAGATGTATCTTCCAGGGATGAGGAGAGGAAGGTTAGCCCACCCTGCTGGATGTGGAAGGTGGTGGGAACCAGGAAAGAATGGTAATTGGGGATGAAGGGAAACCGTGATGCTCTTGTAGTTGAAGGCCTGACTGGGCACGCTCTGCCGTAACTTGGCACCTCTGTTTCCTTTCCACTAGGAGTGCCAAAAATCACAGGGCAGTAGTCTCTAACCCTGCCTTTATAGACAAGAAAATGAAACCACTGAAGGGTGAATTTCAGCGAGCATATTGCCATCACTCTTTTATAGTATAAAGGATGAGAGAGGCAGTGAGGAAGACATTGCCCCAAACGTTATGTCCACCTCCTAAGACTTACCTGATATTTCTTATTTCACAAAGACAACATTGACTGGTTTAAGGGGGAAAAAAATGAAATCCAGAAGAATGTTTAAGTGTCAAGCATGAAACAAGTGAAAGTCATCATTTTTTTTTCCTTCTGTGACTCGGTAGCAACAGTGTATCAAGCCAAGGCCACTGTGAAGTGGTGGAGGAAATCCGGGCACCCGCAGTCACCTTGGCAGGCACACTATGCTATTTTCAGACTTGCGGAGCCTCTGTGCTGCCCCCCTGTCATCCTCACCTGTCTCTTAACTGAAAGTCCATTTTAACTCTGCTTTCTTGGAAACAGGAACAAGCATGTGACAGGATGCAGAGAAGCACTCCCGGCTTCGATGTCTCTTCACCAGCTGATGAAACCTAGTTTCTCCACCCATCTTCAGTCTCCAAGCCCTACCTGCAAGCACTTCCATGAAAGTCACCGGGCACACACTCTCTGGGATGTGGAAGGTTGGGAGGGAAGAATTAAAAAAACAAAATGAAAGTAACAGTATCAAGATCCAAACTCAGAAAACGTTTCTTGAAGTGACATTATCTACTCTTTTAACCCAATCTCTTTGTCACCAGTCACTGTTTATGTAGGAAGTGTAAGCTAATTTTAATATTAAAGCGTTACAGTGATTACGAAGGTAAGTTTGTGAACAATGTATGGATGATCCACACTTTGTCTTTTTTCCCACCTTAGATAAACACAGAAGTCCCTGATTGCAGACCAAAAGACTAAAATGTCAACATAAGCGATGTCTTGTTTATACTGTGCTGAATTGGATTTGGTGACTTGTGAGCATAGGTAATCAGCCCTTTTGCCCACGTCCCTTGGTGAAGAATCATCCTGCTCCTGTAACTATCAAAAAGATTAACCATGAATGTTGGTATGAAATATCTGCTTTTCATACCTTGACACTAAGGAAAATAGACCTTATTAAGGGAGGAAAAGCCCTTTTGGGGTTAACCTCCTTTACATGTGGTGCCCACGTGAATCCAAATTCAGTGAGGTAGTGGTAGCCCAGTTCCTCGCCACTTTATGCAGTTTTGTTTAAAGTTTGCCCTCTGAGATCTATAAATGCAAGTGCCTTTTTCAAGAATAGTGAGGGCAGCTTTCATTAAGGACTTGTGTATGTCTGGGAGAATCACATGGGCTTGGTTGGCAGTAGAGCATTTTCTTGGGGACAGAGTATGTTATAGAAATAGTTTAGAGGCTGGGCACAGAGGCTCATGCCTGTAATCCCAGCATTTTGGAGACTGAGGTGGGCAGACCACACAAGGTTGGGAGCTCAAGACTAGCCTGACCAACATGAAGAAACCTGCCTCTACTAAAAATACAAAAATTAGCTGGACGTGATGGTGCATGTCTGTAATCCCAGCTACTTGGGAGGCTGAGGCAGGAGAATCCCTTGAACCCGGGAGGCGGAGGTTGCCGTGAGCTGAGATCACACCACTGCACTCCAGCCTGGGCAACGAGAGCAACTCCATCTCAAAAAAAAATAAATAAATAAATAAATAAATAAAGGAAATACTTTAGGCAGGAGGTTAGATGAGAAAGTTCCACAGAAATCTAGGGATTCTTTTTTTCTGCCCAAACCACCATGTTCCTTTCTGCTTTCATTTCTTTGCTCATGCCCTTCTTCTTTCCACGTGGTGGATCACCTTCCATCCTCCAGCACAGCAGGTAGGCTCCGTCCGCCCGGAAGGACCCATTCAAGTGCCCTCTTCATGAAGCACTGTCTGAGTGCACCGGCCAAAACTTTTCCCATCTTCTTTTGAGTTATTTACACTGCCTCTCTAGTCAATGTGCACTTATATGAAGTCCTCAGTAAGAAATTACAGTTCCTCAAGGGCAACAAATGTATCTTTTATCTCTTTTAATCCTATTAGATCCTTATGCCTCCCTAACTATATGTATATACCTAGTGTATAATAGGTACAAAATAAATAATAAAAATTAAATATTGTTTAAGAGGCAGAATTTGTGAGTAAGTTTGGATCTTGATACTGTTACTTTCATTTGGTTTTTTACTTCTTCCCTCCCAACCTTCCACAACCTAGAGGTAGCATGCTGGTGCCTTTTATGGAAGTGCTTGCGGGTAAGGCTTGAGGAGTAAAGATCGGTGGAGAAACCACTGAAAACCTCTTTGAGATTAACCACTTATTCCAGTGAAGAGCACTGTCTAATTTATACCAGATCTGCCCCAGACAGCTTTATATATCTTGCATATGCGTGGGGACTCGAAAAGTTTCCTTTTCAGTGGATCTGTTTGGATGAGGTAAAGAAATCTGTTGCTCAAATGTTTTCATCAGAGGCTACCCCCTGCCCAGGTGTGTGCCCTGCCTCCATGCGGGTTTGCGGATGACATGACATTTGCAGTGCCAGAGCTTGTTGCCACAGATCAAAGGAAAGTAAGTGTGCATATGTGGATGCAGCAGGAATACCTGCGGTCTTTCTGCTGAAGAGCCAGGTTATATGCCTCCGTTTAGCGATCTGGAGAGGGCTGAGGCAAGAGCTTCTACTGAAACACAAGCTCCACGTACGGTCTTGGACACGGAAGAATGAGTGCTGTTGGGAGGGAATGACCTAAGTTTTTAATAGGATTAGGAGTTCTGTGGATTTTTCCCAAGTGATAGAAATTTTCCTCATCTAGCAGTCAGCCTCACCCAATTGCTTCTACATGTTCATTTCTGAAACTCCTTATTAAAAACAAAACTAAATAGCAACAGAGAAGAAACTTTCTTCAAAAAACTCCTCCTATATCATCTCTCCTGTTCTCATGGAACTTCAAAATTGCCTTTTCTTTATTCCTTTTTTTCCCTGTATCAGTTCATCAGTCTTTGTGGGCGACTTGACTACTCCACTAGTCTAATTGTTTTTTGATAGTTAAATCAATATGGACATCAACTTAAGGCTGTATGTCAATCTTAAATGTATGATATTTCCTGTACTTGATTCAACAATTGATATTCTGTGAGGCAAGTTGGCCAGATATTCCCTTCCCCTGATTTTAAGTCCCAGATTCTGAGACTCAGAAAGTTTCATGACTTGTTGAGCTTTCTGTAGAAAATATGTTGTAAAAATATTTCAGACATTGGAAAATATAAAATAGCTCCTAGAGATCCCGATAAAGCTTCCTCTCCCCAAATCACCTCTACAAGTTTATCCTCAAGAAACTTTCTGAGAACTGATGAGAAAATACTGAGTAATTAATGCTCAAATGGGAAAGATGGTATGTAAACCAAAAACCTGTTCCTGACATCTGTTCATATAGTTCCATGTGCCTTTTTACTTACCTGCACTGCTAGGCAATGTAATGAAGACGTTCCCTTTTACAACATAAAATGCAATTAAACAAAGTTTATCTTAAATTGGCTGGACCCACACAACTTGATTGAAACATACACAGTTGTCTTTATTTAGAAGCACCTAGACTATTCAACCTTCTTTCTAAACTGCCCTTAGGGATTGCCTGTTGTTCTGTCTTCCTACTGGGCCGTAACTCCCTTGGAGGCAGATTATCTTGTTTCCTGAAGTTTTCCAGCATATACTGTGGTAGACAGTTTTTTCTTTATCTGTTCTAGCTCATAAGCCTTAGCTAGTTCCTCCATCCTCGGTGCATAGCCTAGCCACAGGCATGTAACGGACTTTGCCTACAAGCACTTGCTGAACCATACATGAAGTTGGCAGCCTTCTTGTGGCAGTGGATAACATATTTCCTTCCTCCCGATAGGCCTGGAATCCTCATCCCCATCTGGCAATCTTCTTTCCATCTTTCCTACACTCACAATGAAGCCCACATCCCTCACAGCCCCCTTGGACTAAACCAGGTGACAGCAAGAACGCCTAAAGTTCCAAGTGAGCAAGGGTGAAGCCTTAGGCTCTTGTCTCCTCCAGAGTCCTCTCTGCTGTGAAAATGTACTGGGGCGTGGGGTGTGTGTGCGGGGGTGAGGTACTTAACCTCAAACTGAGAAATAGGGTGTCCTGAGCAAGTTTCACAGTGTAGCAGCTTCCATCCAAAATGTGAAGCTCTGATGGCCTGTTGCCACAGTAACCAGCTAGCTCCTGACTCCAATGCCTGTCTAATCTGAGGTGGAAATGTCCCAGAAACAGACCCCAGGCTGGCAGCTGTTAACTATGACCCATCTCATAAGCACATATCCAGCTGTACCCTCTTGGTTGCTGGGGTGAAGGGGCCTCTGTCTCACCACAGGAAAAAATCTGATGAAATCTGGGCTCAGAAAGAGTGGTGCTCCCCCCACACCACTAACAGACTCTGCAACTCAGTCCCTGGTGAAAAGGCTCTGCACCCACCCGTTTTGTGCTTATAATGCTGAGCTAAAAGTGGGAAGGAGCAGTAACACCAAAGAAGGCTTATTCTCTTCCTGTCTGTAGGAGAGAGTCTCTGCCCCCATTACATGAAAAGGGAAAGCATGAGGAGAGTGAAAAGTCAGCCTTTTGGAAGCACCTTCTTACCACAGGAAAACAGGTGATTCATAGTATCTTTGAGACTCATGCAGACTGTATCTGTTTAACTCTTCAAGCAATAGGAAGGCAGAGATGGAGCCATTTCAGAGAAGATATTTTTTTTAAAAAATCATTTCGTTCTTTGGAATTGTCACAGGATTTTGATGTAGGTCTTCAAAATGATTTCACTCATCTCCAAACCCACCCAAAAGGAAGGCAATGAAATGAGGAAGAACACATATTTGCCTGGCATCAGAAAAGCTGTCTTCTAGTCACAGGTCCTAGTGATCCTGGACCAATCTCTTCACTTCCCTGGACTTCAGTTTCTTCCATACAAAAAAGTTGGACTAGATTGTAGAAGAGACGCTGTCCAGCTTTGGTAACGTCAGGTAGGGAGCAGAAACTGTCTCTCGGGGCCTGGCCAGATTCCAGAACAACCATGATGCACTCCGTGTTGGTCCTAAAAATAAATCTCATCTCAGTAAAGATTTCTTCCACCTCATTTGGGTCTCAAGGAAGGAAGAAAGGAAAGAAACCTTGGGACTCTCTTCTTGAGAGGAATATACTTGACTTTCTCTAGGCTTCTAGGATAAAAACTTCCTCTCCTTCATTTTTCCTCTTTAAACCTGCTAAAATCAAGTTGAATAAAGATACCATACACATATGAAAAATAAGCCACATCCTTAAATTTTCATGGAGTCCAAGAGCCTGCTCATCCTTTCCCAGGATGGTGGTGGCACTGATCGTCCAGGTCATACACATGTTCATGTCCCAGAGCTTCCTATCAGCCGTCTCGTTTCATCTTTTCATCATTCCTCCGAGGAACAGAGGAACAGACTTCACACACGTATAGGGCTTTCTATATCACAAAGTGTTTCATATCCGATATCTTACCTAGCTCTTGACAATCACTGTTTTAGGTAATTTGGCAAGTTATTAATATTCATGTCCTCATTTTATTGAAGAGGAAACTGAAATGCAGAGAGTTTGTCTTTTGCCCAAGATCACTCACCCAGTTTATTGGGAGGCAACAGCACAGGGATTAAGAACATGGGCTGTGCCGACAACCAACCAGTGGAATCCCAGCTCTGCCAGTAGTTAGCTCTGTGGCCTTAGGGAAGTGATTTCACAGCTCTATGCCTTAGTTTCCTTGTCCTTTAAATGCTCATAAGAATAGTGCTTTCCTCACAAAGATTGGGCGGGCAGGGGAGCTAAATTAGCTAATGTATTTAAGAAGAACCTTGAGCACACAGTGTGTACTAAATGCCATTGTTATTAGGAAAGCCGGGACCTGGGTCTTCCAGCTCGCAGCTCGTGGCATTTCTCTGCCCTACAGCAGAGAAATTATCCCTCGTATACAGATGTGACCTTAAAGCCTTCAGTGTTTCAACGAAAAGTTCACCCAAGATCTTTCTGTTCAGTAGGTTTAGAGCTAAGGGCTCCTGGCACTCTGTCCAGTCCTTTCACTGGTAAACCATGCTGCCCTCCATTGCTCTGGGCAGAATGTCAAACCTTCTTACATTTTAAAAATGCATAAATCAAGCACTCACTCTTACCTAACATTACTGACGGCCTGAAGGCAGACTCTCCCACTCTTCTGAGGAAGCAAGTCTTCTAATCTTCCATCTTAAGGAGATAAAAGGACTTGATTGGGTAACTCATTGCAATGGGCCAGGGACTGTCTCCTGGCCTTTCCTTGTGCTATTTGTCTGCCGGAATTACCAGCAGCACCAGGCCATTTGAACATTTGACCATTTATCTTACAGTTCTCTGAGTACAAGTCTTATTTTTCATACCTCTATTATGTACTTTTTAAAAAATCAAGACTATGTTGTGTGTTGATTTGTACTGTCCCTGCACATAACAAAATGCTTAGGAAATAGATATACACGTTTCTTGATTCATAAATTGATTGACTGATGAACTAATGGTCACCTCTGAGTGGCTAACAGTTGTCTCTTCCCACCTCTTAGCTGCAAGTTTCAGATGATCAAAGAATGCCTAGACGCCGTTCAACAGTCTAGTGCCTCAGTAAGGGTAGCAGTTTTAGGAGTTGTACGTGCAAGAGTGGAAGAAGTTCTCCCTGCACCCACACCAGGTCATTTGCTACAAAGCCTCAGAACCTGGCCTCCGCCCTGTTGCCCATGCTGCGTGCTTGGAAAAACAGGCCTGAGCTGGGCTTACTCTGTCACCCAAAGGCTACTCCATGTAGTGTGCCCGAAACAAACATGACCTTGTTCTCCAGTTAAAAACAAGTGTAAGTCATTTGCCGGGATCACTTGGTAATCAAGTCCTGCGACAGAAGGGGCTCTCCGTAAAGGGCAGCTCAAATCCAGGCATTAAAATAACCTAAATGGTGTTGTTTTCTGATCAAATGCCTTTCCCTGTCGGGTTTGTGATTTTTGAGCCTGAGAATGTCCCTCGTGGCTCAGGTTTCTCTGCTGTCACACTGATCTCAGGCCTGGAATGCAGGCACTGGCCATTAAGGTCTGATGTAACTATGTCACAATCCCAAAATGGAGAGACATTATCTCATAGATGGTGCAGCAGGCGGGCATGGTGTGGCTGGCAGGCATGGCTCAGAATGCAGCCCTGGGCATAGTCCACATCCACGGTGCTCAGTGGACACAGGGTCTGATGTCCCAGGCTCCAAGCCATGCTCCAGTATGTTAGAGTCTTGCACATCTACATACTCAGGAGCAGGGACGGAAAGACACAGGCAGGGATGGAGATCAGCTCACTTCTGGGCCAGTCAGGCTGGTTTTCGGAAAGGTGATTCCTGGTCACAAGGCCCTTGAGCACTTGGAGGGCTTGGGCAGAATGCAGAGAGCAGCCGTTCACAGGAGAAGACTCCACCCTGAAGGTAGAGCTAAGCAGCCATCCTTCCTTAACTGGGCCTCCTAGGCAGGTGGGGCCTAGTGGCCTGTGAGGTAAACAGCCCTTTCAGCACTTAGACTACCAGGCCTCAAGGGAAAACCATTAACCCTTTCCTAGAATAATAGCACCAAAGCCCTAACCATTTTGGTCATAAAATCTCATTTGAATTTAGAGGAGTGCCTTCTTGTCCAGCCTTAGTGTGAGGAATCAGGCCTCTTGCTTTCTCCTTCACTAGCCTCTTGACGCCCCTTATTTCCCATGGCTCTGCTGTGAGATGCTTTTGTTGCAACCAAGCCATTGCCATTAAGCCGTGTCCACTCCTGCCGACTCCCTCTGCCCACCCCTTTCTTGCCTGACCAGTCTGCCTCTCTCAGTTTGCCTGGCCCTTTCCTGAAGGTCCACATTAAACTCCCTCTGCTCGCCAAGGCATCTCTGAGTGCCCAAACACCCTCTCTGGGAGCTCCTTCAGAACTAGTGTCTGTGCCACACATTGGATGCTTGGCACACGCCTCCTTCCACCATCAGCACCTTCTCTTGTGTAGATGAGTGCATGTCCCTTAGGAGTGTCCTCTAGCACAGACTGTATTTTATCTCTGGGTGCTCCCAGGCCTAGCAATGAGCCTTCCACACGACACTGACTCTTGGGAATGCTCTTAAGTTCTAAAGGCACCTTAGAATCAAAACCTAAAACCACATCCAGGGATGCAGCCTCGTTCCCCCGGTCTCCCAGTGTCCTTACACACCAAGCACGTGCCTGAATATCAGGCCTTCTCCTTTGCTCTTTTCTCTGCCCAGCATGGTTGATGCCCCTACTTCACTGTCTGCACAAATGCCACCTTCTCGGCTTTCCTGACCACCCCGTCTAAAAAAAAGCATTCCTTATCCCATAATTCCTATCCTGCTTGATTTTTCTTCATAGCACTTACTATTGATTTATAGTCCATTGTATCATTATATTATACTATATTACATCACACTACATTTAATTGTTCTAATTGACAAGTAAAATTGTATAGATCTTTCGGGTAGAACATGACATTTTGATGTATGTACACATTATGGAATGGCTACATCAAGCTATTTAACATATGTATTATCTCACATATCATTTTTGCGGTGAGAACACTTAAAATCTACTCTCTGAGCAATTTTCAAATATACACTATGTTATTAACTGTAATCGCCATGTTGTACAATAGATCTCATGAACTTATTCCTGCTGTCTAACTGAAATTTTGTGTCCTTTGACCAGCATCTCCCCAATCCTCCAACCCCTCAGCCTCTTAGCCACTATTTTACTCAGTGTTTCTATGAATTCAGCTCTTTAGAGTTCACATGTAAATGACAACATGCAGTATTTGTCTTTCTGTGCCTGATTTATGTCACTTCATGTTACACTATGTTTAAATCTATCATTGTGTGTGGTTCCCATAGGAATGCAAGCCCCATGAGGGCCAAGACCTTGCTTCATTCACAGCTCGCCCTACAGCTCTGCCTACAGCAGTGTCAGGAATATTGTCGGTGCTCGCTGTTTGTTGAATGAGTGGATAGGTGAATGAATGAGCAAATGAATATTTTTCTGTAAAGCAAGGACCACTCTGTGTGATAATGTGACATGTAGCCTACCAGGGGATGATACGAGGCTTCCTTTCACAGAACCAAAGAGCATTTGAACTCTAAAGGTCCCTGAAAGTAGGTCAACTTCCCAATTGTACAGAGAAGGAAAGTGAGTCCCAGAGAGGGAAAACAGATGGAAGTGAACACTTGGAAAGTTAGTATCTTTGACTTCTAATAGTTCTTCCTAGAGCATAGTCTGATGTAACCGTTCATCTGGCGAGATTCTGAGTTACCAATTTTCTATAGGTTTTGCATTAGAATAATTTTATAATAAAAGAGAACAAGAGAACAAGGCCAGTAGCATAAAATTTCACTCTTTCACACTCTCAAGAGTTTCTCGAGGCATCATGGAAAAGGAAGCATCTATGCGGTTGGTCTAGCATCCTTTCAGTAGCTTCGATCTGCAGAAATATTGTTGGAATGTCGTTTTTTATTCTTCCCATCCTTTGTTTGTTGGGCCGAACCCTGAGGACTGTCTGCCTTGGAATGGAGAGGAAATGCAAACATGTGCAAACCTACGCGGCACTTTCAGCCCCAGGGCCTCAGTGGGCCTTCTCCCGGGCACCTGAGAAATGCCAACGGGCTCATTGCAGGTGGAGGGATCCCACTCAGTGCACCGCCGGGAATGGCTCGGCGCACTGTGGGTGGAAGCATAATCAGACAACAGCCATTCTAGATATTCCTTTTTCATTCTCCAGAGGGTTTCAGGAAAGTCCTGCACAGTCAAATAAAGTCTTTTCTTGCACCTGGGTGTCGAGGGTGATTGCCCCCTCTCTCCTTGTAAGATTGCGTTTGACGGCAATGAAAACTAACAGTTTTAACAGCAGTAATCTCTTGGCAGACAGATTGATGTGAGACTTGTCCCAAAACAAAATAATCCTTTCAAGGAAGTGTATTTCAAGTTGAGTTCACGTTCCCAAGATGCTGAGATTCTTATGTGGCTGACACAGGAGCCGAAGCCGAGCCCCAGCCAGGGACAACCAACAATTGCCAGGCACCACGGAGCGGAGTGAAGATTCAAGGGCTGAGTGTGTTCCTGAATGGTTCAAAACGGGGGACCTGGAAATGCTGGGGACTCCTGGGGAAAGGCTGTTTCAGCTCCGCCCTGCTCTTCTAAATGGCCTTGTTAGTGACTTCAGCCCTAGTGGTAAGGCATGTGGGTCAGAATACCATTCCCTTTCTTTTCCCTCTACCTCTTTCTTCTCCACAGCTCCTTTCCATAACTGCTTTATATGCTGCCTAGAGGAGCTTTCTGGACGTTTTGTCTCCAGGGAGCATAAAATGTCACCTGTGCCTGACAACTTATGCCCTCATATGCCTCTGATCCTCTACGCCAAGGTAGCTATAAAGGCTTGCTTTCTAGGCTTGGTTTCCCTGCACAGGCCACAGAACCACACAAACCTCAGGTGGAAGTGCCCCGCGGGCCTCATGGTTAGCTGGGGGTAGACCAGTCATTTCCGCAGTCCACCTTCTGAAATTCCACAAGAGGGCGCCCAAGGTCGGCCAGGTCAGGCCACATCCGGTGGCCTTGAGGCCGGGAGGTGGCGCTGTTGCTTTAGCCATCAAGAAGGGCATGGCTGTGAACACGGGCTGGGGACACCGCGTCCCTGGGTGCAGCGGGTGGGGGGCGATGCCTAGAGGAGATGCTGTGGTGGCCAAACAGTGCCACCCACTCCAGGAAGCAAAGCCAAGCTCCGGCTACGGGAGAGGAGAGGCACCCTGACTCAAGGGAGGTTTCTAGGTGAGGAGCCAGCGTCCTCGGGCTCCGGTTCCCGCTGCACTGCTGCCCTGCCTGGGAGGCCTTGAAGGAAGTCATTCATTCTTTCTCCCCAACAGCTTCCTAGACCTTCCGTGTGTTCAGCAGAAATTCACAAACTCTAGTGGCAGATGAGCTTCAGATTCAGGAAAGAAAAAGACAAAGCCCTGTCTCGGGTGAATTCATTATCCATGGAAAGGGGAGGCAGGTGCATCATCAGAAAGTCACTGTGTGAGCAGGCTCATGGAGGGACAGAGGCGCACATAGAAGCCCCCAAGAGAAGGATTTTCCCAGCCTGGGGAAGCTGGACAAGCAGGGGTGGGCCAGGGAAGTCTTCCTGGTGATTCTAGACAGAGTCTTAGAAGGTGTGAGGAGTCGCCTTGGGAAAGAAGATTAGGAAGACAGTGTAGGCCAGGAGACGGCCACCGCAGAGGCCACGCAGCAGTGCTGGCAGGTGGGTACGCTGAGTGCTCTGAGCTAGTGGTGGTCAGGCTGAGGATGCAGGGAGCAGATGGGCTGGGCTCCTATGACCCTCTGTAGGTTTTGTGGTCAACATGCTTTGTGGAGTCACAACAAGCAGTGGTGGCCGTAACACATATATTCAGTTATAGGTCCATGCATCTGCATTCATAGAGATCAATGAGTAATCTCCAGGGTGAAGGAGTACTGGAAGAGACACCGGAGCCAGGTCCACCCTTGGCCGGGTTTTACCTTGACTTCGTGTCATCACGAGGCACTGGTTTTTCTCTCTCTCTTTCTTCCCTGACCAAGAAATAAGACAAATTCGTTATGATAGCAACTTGTTATGATCTGAAATTGAAGAGCAGCCATATGTTTATTTGGCAAGATAAACACACACATTCTTTATGTAAGATTAGTAGCCACCAGTTTCTAAAGACATATATTGTCATTTATTTGTCAAAACAAAGGTACATGCCCACACGTTACAGATGGGAAAAATGAGGCCCAGAGCTCAGGTGAATGGCTGAGGTCACTCAATTAGTGGATGGCGGTGCTGACACTTCTGTCTGGGCTGTGTCACCTGGCCACACAGTCTCCACTCCGTGCAGGCACACCTCTCTGGAGCCTAATAGCTTAGTATCACTAGTACCCAGCACACTCACTTACTCTGTGAAAGACACTGCACTGTGAGCTATAGAGTCTAGGAGTCCATGTCTCATACAGAATGCCACTGTTCACAGAAAGTGGACAAATGCTGCAGGGCTGGTCTCAGTGTTCATTCTGAACCCTCCCCAACACACACACACACACACACACACACACACACTCCAGCATGAGCACCAAATGGCCATGAGCACTGATGGAGCACACGATGTACCCTGAGTTCTAAAGACACAGAACTGTGTCTGAGCTGCCATAACAGAATACCATAAACTAGGTGGCTGATAAAAAACACATTTCTCATAGTCCGGAGACCAAGGTTCAGCATCAAATAAGGTCCCGTTTCCTTGTAGAGCCTATCCCTCACTGTAACCTCACATGGCAGGAAGCACAAATAAGCTCCCTCAGGCCCCTTTTATAAGGACACTCATTCCATTCATGTGGGCTCTACCCTCAAGACCAGATCACCTCCCAAGGGCCTCACCTCCTAATATCACCTTGGGGTTTAGGACTTTAATCTATCAGTTTTGAGGGGACACAAATGTTTGGAGGCTTTGCTTTCATACCAAGGATAGGGTGGGTTCTCAAAGGCACTATTTTATATGATTAGCAACCACAGCACCGTGACTAGAGCAGTAAGATGCGTGTTGGCATTTGTGACTGTGTTGCAGGAAGGGCCATCCAAGAGTGTCTGTGACTTGGTGCACCCTTAGTTCAAATGGCATCTTTCCCAGATGCTCGGTCTGCAAACAGAAAGCAGACTGCAGTTTCATGTTTTAAAGTTTCTGCTACAGAGATCCTTTGCCAGTGGATTGAAGTCTGTGGAGAGAATGTTTTTAATCAACAAAATGTACTGAAGTGGTGTGCAAAGTTCGAGGAAGGAATAAAGCCCACCAATGAGGCAGAGAGAAGTGGAAGTCTAGCAAAGACAAATGAAGGACCCCATGCTCGACTTCACTGGAAAGAAGCTAAATCCAGCAAGAGGGCGGTGAAAAAACACAGTTCCTGAGGAGAGAACAAATGACAAGCAAATGGTCCACGGAGCAACATAAATTAGCCTCAGATTTCCTGAGAGAAGCTAAAGAGAGCATGTCTCCAAAGCTCACAATCGGTGGACAATGGTATTAAATCCCAGAGAGGGGAAATAACTTGCTCTAATAGAAATATCTAACATGAGAGACGGCTCACAACATGTCAAGGCCTGGTTTCAATGTTCCATGTGGATTAACTCATTTAATTCTCCCAAAGACTGTATGAAGTATGAGAGTCCCCAGCCCCATTTACAGATGGAGGAGTTGAAGCTTGGAGAGAGAAATAACTCACCCCACTTACCCAGTTAGTAAAGGGCAGAGCTGGGATTCCAACCCAAGCAGCCTAGCTCCCAGTGGGTCCTCACAAGCATTTTCTTATACTGCCAGCTCCAAGCACAGAAGCAAATCAACCACGGAGCCAAGACTAAAACCCTGGTAATAACCCAAACCTAACCTTCTGTTCTTTCCACCATTTCACTCTTTACTCAAATAGACCCAGCAGGCTCTCCCCGCCGAACAGTGGCACTTGCTGGTCCCTCTGTCTGAATGTCCTGCTCTTAGCTTTGCAGAGAGCATGCCTCTTCAATTGCTTTTCTGACCACCCCAAACAAAATAGCAACATGCTCCCATTCTCTGTAACCTTGGCACGTCTACTCCCTACTCTGTTTCATTCACTGACAACTGTATCACCACCCACCATACTATTGCTATATTTACTCTTTTTGTTTGTTTCTGTTTTGTTCAGTGTCTTCTACTAAAATGCAAGCTTCACAAAGAGAAACATCTTTGCTTTCTTCCATGATAATATGTCCAGTGCCTGGCACATATAAACATTTGGTAAACATTTAATGAATAACTAACTGAATAAACAAATGGGCAAATCATAAATAAATAATTATATGTGCAAAGAACTCAGACACTCTGTGCCATGCATCAAAAGCTCTACCTGATAGCTGTTACTGAGATGCTTGCCGAGACATCAAAATCCGGTTTAAATTCCACCTCCTTCAGGAAACCTTCCAAATCTTTCCACTAACCGAGTTACTGGCTGAGAGCTGAGTCACTCCAGGAATTTTCTATTAAGCTGTAGGAACTTCTGAAAAGGAAGATGTAATACATCAACTATCAGCAATTAACACTTTTGAATATACTAAACAATACGTGTACAACATTTTATAGATAACAGATCTGAACTAAAACACAGCTAGCATGGAGTGATACAAAGAACATGCCAGTCATAGTGCTAGGTACTTTGCATGCTGTACTAATTGCCAAATATTCCCAGCTTCGTGCCTTCCTGGCACCTGTGATAATTGTACTCCCCAGACTCTTCCTGGTTGGGTGGTACCATGTGACCAGTTCTAACCAATCAGACATGAGCAAACCAGCTGCCCATTTAAAAGTGCTAATGAGGCATCCTTCAGAGCTCTCTTTTCCTTTTGGCTCAGCCAACCGGTGACCTTCAAGAAGTCCGAGTCCCTGAAAACCCCCATGTCCCCAGTCTTATCCCAGCTGAACTGCACAGCAATCTTTTGAGGCAATCTGGCTATCATTGTTCTACAGAAAAAGGAAAGGGCTCTGAGATAAAAAATGATTTGTTCAAGTCACACAGATAGTAAGTGACAGTCAGGAGTGGAGGACAGATCTGATGTTAGAACCTGTACCTTTTACTTACTTGTACTCTCTCTCCCAATCCGGCAGAATAAAAATAAAGAATAGGACTTTATGGGAATAGCATCTGCTTCCCAGAAAACAGAGGCTTTGTTGGACACCACAGCTTTGGGCTGTTGGGGGTTAAGAAGCATCAGTAGGACACTGCGATGATGGGAAATGACTATGAAAGCTGGTGGTGTAAGGGAGGAAGTGCCACTGACAACATTCTCCCAGTTTGTTTTCACTTGTTAGAGAGTTAGAATCCTTGGTCTTTGGTTTGATTCCTTCTCACTGCACACTCATGAATCAGGAAGTCAAGACATACAGAGTGAGCTCTTCCCGGGGGTGAGCACTGTGCTGAGGGCATCTTGATGGACCCGGCACTCACAGCCCCACTTTCAGGGACCTGCAGTCTGTTTAGCTAACCCCGCTTCTGTTTAGGCTTTTAAACTTCTGTGTGATTCCATTCCTGGTCCACCCAAAGTTCTACTTGTTCATTTGGCTGTTAAGTATAGAGATGGGAAATTCCATCTGAAAATACGATACAGAGCTGTGTTACATATGTGAACATGGGGGATTGGGACTGTCTGTCTCTAGTCTCATATTTCATTTCTAAAGGAGGGAAGGTATTAATGTATTTCCACCCACTTGGAGATTCATTACGAGAAAGGGGAAGAGAATTGGACTCTGAAAAGGAGCCACTACAAATACTGTAACCAAACAGAATCTGCCAGGCTAGAGGGAATTGCACCTCCTCACTGCACAAGGTTAACTGATGCGGGTGAAACTTCTGAAGAAATCAAAATGTTGTTATTTTGATTATACTGTTAGCTATTTCTTTCTTGAGATTCTAAATGAATTTTGTAAATGCCTTGTTGGTCCATTCCTACATCTCTGCTTCCAGAACCCAAGAGCAAGTTCTCTGGATCACGTTGGCTCCTCTGCTGCTTCCTCAGAAAAAGAGAAGGTACTTGGTGCCAAAGAAAAGACAGAGGCTGGGAAGGAGGAGGAAGTTGGCAGAAGGAAGAAAGAGGCACAAGAAAGAGAGAAGGGGAGGCTAAAAGCAAGAGGTAAGAACACATCTCAATTCTTTAGTTCTGCTTAAGGACTCACTGAAGCATTGCATTTGTTTGGGAGAGCAAATGAGATGTGACGTGTTATAGAAAGTGGATCTTAAAACTCTTACTATAAATAACCCATAATAAGTAAAACTTTTGCTAGGCATGAAAAAAGATATCTAAAGAGAAAAGAGACCCTGACTACATAGAACAGATCACTACTGTAGAAGCGGGAAGGGCCAAATCATTCTCATGCTTAGCATGAATTTATCCCTCTCTAAGACGATTAACCATCTGAGTTTGTCTGAGAACTGCTTTGGTTTTAGTGGTGAAAGTCTTGGATCCCCAGCAACCCACTCAGCCCCTAGCAAACCAGGATAGTAGGTCACCCTACCCCTGCCTGAAATGCCCTCCTCACATGCCGCCCCTCCCACCTCACCTCTTAGTGAAGGTGTCCAACCGCAACTTTAAACACAGTCTCCTCCACAGCGCACTTCATGATCCTGAAGCAGAACTCCTTCTTGTCTCTGTGTGTTCCATGGGGCCTTTTACATAACCACAATAGCACTTCCTCATTGTATGCTGTTTTCCACTAACGTGTTTCTCTCTGATGCAGTATAAACTCTTTAAAAGTAATAATCTCATATCTGGATCTCTGGTACACAAAACATTTTCTGATTATGTGAATGAATAAATGAAGGGGCAAAGGAAGTTTGAGAAAACCATATGTATTCACCACTCAATATCAAACATTACTTGAAATGTTCCCACCTGCACCAAACTACCTGGGCGTGATAGCAAATTCTGAAGGTCTGGATCAGAAACAGACAAACAGGAATGCCTGGAAGGCAGGAGCCTCCCACAGAAAAATTTTCACCTGCTGCTAATATGCTACACATAGTTTCCACCATTAAAAATGTATTCTTTGGGGTTAAGCCAAATTTCTCCTTTGCATAGGACCTTCCCAGACTGTTGTTTAGAATCTTATTTTGCTGTTCACCCAGGTGACCGGCTTAGCATTCATAGCGATCAAGCCAGCCTTGAGGTCTTGCTCAAGTAGCCTAAGGTACCTGGCAACATGGAAATGGCTATATTTCTAGGTGATAAATACCTCAATCCTAAGGATTAGAATGTTCTCTTGGTATTCTGTTTTTAAGTGGTTTGGTCCCAAAAGAACCCAGAGCTTTCCTATTATGTTTTGCTTATAATTGGGCTTGGAGGAGGACTGGGTCCCATCTTCTCATGAAGGCTAAGTTGGTAAGAATTTGTTGCTGTGCTGCATAGAGCCCAAATTACCTACAACTATATCTACCATAGGTTCTGGGAGCTAAGTGGCTTCCCTAAGCTTGGACTTAAAGTGTTCTGTGAGAAGTGTGTTGCTTTCTGGAAGTGGGTGGAAGGTGGAGGGGCGGGAACCATGTTGGGCACATTTATGAAGAGGGAGTGTGGGACTCTGCAAGTGTTGACAATGAAAGGGCCTGGAAGCGATGTAGTCTAAGAGGGAGCATTAAATGATCAGAGGGAAAGAGGTTTCTTTGGGGACACAGGGAGGTAAGACATAAGGACTCAGAGAGAATGGTCTTCAGAATAAATATCTAGAACCTCACTTGAAAACACCAGGAAGATACCATGGTGGCCCCGAGCAGAGAGGAGAGGCAACACGAGCTTACATTTGTAGACTTAGTCATGAAATTGTGTAATTTGAGGCCTACTTTGTTTTAAATGTTCCTGCCTTTCTGATCTCTTTAGTTTATAATCTAAAATCATCTTGTGAAATACTTTGAACCTGGATCTAAGTTGAACATGAAACACAGCTGAGTGTGAAAGAGAATGATGGTGCCACAAATCTGAATGAGAAATAGCTTAAGATCATTCAGTAAATCCCTAACTGGAACACCATGTGAAGGAGGTGGAGCATGCTTTCACAGCTCCACTCACCTGGCAGCCCGGGGTACAGAGGGGCTGGGGAGGGTACAGGGCAGGGTTCCGCCTGCTGTGATGAGAATTCGCCACAGGGACCGTGCAGGCCCAGCGCTGGGCCAGGAAGGGGGACTCCTGCTCTGTGTGTGCTTAGAGTCTGTCTGACCTAAACAAGAGCCACTGGAGACTTGCTTCTCGTGATTGTGAACCTTACCCAAGACAACTGGCCAATCACATGAGGCTGAGGGGTATAATATTAGATTATATGTGATATTTTACAGTAAATACAGGATGAGCCCTGGAGCCATGCAGACCTACACTTGAATCTCAGTTCTGTCATTCACCACTCTGTGACACAGGGAGTAGATGTCAACCACTGACCCTTACAGAGCCTCAACTACCTAGAATTAAAATGAAGATGACTATCCCTGTAACATCAGGCTTTGATAGACACATAAAGGAAAGATGAGAGTGACGTGTCCAGCATAGAACTCAGCTCATGGTACGCACTCACATTAATTCCTTTCCCCTTCTTAGGAGAGAGGTGAGATTCAAAGACACTAAGGCATTTTCTGATTTCTACACCCACTCAGGCCACTTCCCTCTCATCTGGAGGACCTCAGTAGCCTCGTCTGGCCACACTGACTCTGACTGGAATCAGAGACTAGCTGTTGATTAGTGGCTCCAGTCAATTAGCCACTTGGTGACCAGAGTGCATGCACCACATCATAAATGTCGTGTCAAATTTCTGTTTGGAACCCTTCAATGGCTTCACATTCCCAGCTCTTTAGCAGGCCTTCAGGAGACCTTCCTGGGCTGGCCCTGCATCCTGCTCCCCCTCATGCTGACAGATTTCAGCATGCACCCTTCCTGCCTTCTGACACACTGGCGAGGCACTCAGATCTATTCCTACAGTTCCACAAAGGGCTCTGCCTTTGCACAATTTGCCCCTGTGCATGAAAAGCTTCCCATATCTCTCTTCCACATGCCATTTGTTTATTTGGATAGCTCCACTCCGTCTTTGAGATTCAGTTTCCATGTCACTTTTAGCTTTCTCCAGCCAACGGTCCTGCTGTTTGCCGTTTGCCTGACTGCATGCCCTCGTCATAACAAGCAGCGCATGACTGCTTCTGCAGACTCTACTGTGAGCCTCTGTGAGCAGAGCTGGTATCTTGTTTACTGCTCTCCTCCCAGCACAGAGAATGGCACAGAGGAGGGACCCAATAAATCAATCTGTAAACTTCTACTTTAAAGTAATGATGATAGACTCAAAGAAAAGTTGCAAAAACCTTTCCTAGCTTTCTCTTACATTCACGTTTTATAAAACCCAGGTAAAATTATTAAAACCATGAATTACCATTCCTATAATACTCTTAGCTAATCTACAGACCTTATTTGAATTTAACCAATTTTCCTACTGATGATCTTCTTCTTACCCACATTGCATTGAGTCAGTATGTCTTCTTAATCTCCTCCAATCTGTGAGCTAGGTCCTCAGTCTTTCTTGTCTTTAATGACATTGATATACTTTTATTTTATAGAATGTTTCACCATCTGGGTGGGTGTGTGTCTGGTATTTTCTCAAGGTTCAATGGAGTTCATGCCTTTTCAGCAATATGCCCAGTGGTGTTATATCCTTCTTAGTGAATGATATCCAGAGGTACATGATGCCACTATGCCTTACACTGGTCATTTGGTGATGGGGTTGGCTGTCAGGTTTCCCCTCTGTAAAGTTAACTGGTTTTCCCATTGCATTTAATAAGTATCATGTGAGAAGATATTTTAAGATCTATAAATATATTTTAATACATCAAAAGACAGAATCTGAAAGAAATATGATTAAATAGATGTTAAGTATGAGTTCTGTATCTGCATTTAAAAAGCATACATTAAGGATAACGTAGAGAACATGAGACACCAAATGAGACAGCAGGATGGATTTAGGCCACCAGCATCACTGCACTTTCAGGAAGCATTCACAGAACTACATCCTCTGGGTCCTGGGGTTGAGACTCCTGTTCCCTTTGCTCAGGAGACCATCCTGGGACAGCACAGCATGTTCAGATCTGGGCATCATCCTTGAAATTGAATACAGTCACACTGCATCCAAAGTGCATTTATGTTACCCAAATTCTACCATACAACCTCAGCAAAAGAGAAAGACAACCATCTAAATCGTGGTTACAGGAGAGTAATCTTTAAGTTTGTGCATCTAACCCTTTCTTTATCCTACTCATCTCATATTTTACATTTACATTTTAAGAACAACCAAAGAGGTTTTCGAAGAGTGAGATGACTCCCAATTTTCACTTATGCTCATCGTTCCTGTGAAAAGTGTGACTTCAACATGTAACCAACTAGAGCCTGTCCAGACAGGTGAGCAAACAGAGTTTGGTCTATAGGGTGGATTAAAGGAATGGCAGATGCTCACATTTAAAAAGGTGACACTCATGAAAGTGCAGGGTAGTCATCTTAGTCAGCTCGGGCTGACTTAAAAAAATGCCATAGACAGACTGGCTTTAACAACAGACACTGATTTTCTCACAATTCTGAGGGTTGGGAAGTCCAAGATCCAAGTGCCAGCCAATGTAGTTCTGTTGAGCACCCTCTTCCTAGCTTGCAGACGTCCTCCGTCTCACTGTGTTCTCACATGGAGGGCACAAGAGAAAGAGAATTAAGTATAAGGACTCAAATTCTATCAGATCAGCTCTCTACCCTTATGGCCTAAATTACCTTAATTACCTGCATAAAGGCCCGATCTTCTACACTGGAAGTTAGGAGTTCAACACGTGAATTTGTGGGGGACACAAATGTTGAATCCATAGCTGTAGTTATCCTCAAATGTCTCTGAGTCCATTAGTTGTGTAACAGGATGTTTGACTGGGACTTCTCTTTATTATCTCACTATCTGCTAAAGCCGTAACACTAAGTACAATAGGTGCCAACCACCTTCAAATGTAAAGAAAGGGGCAAGACCAATAATTTGTTCTGCTCACACTGGTCTATCACTCATCTCCAGATTATGTAGGAAAAGAGTAACTATCCATCAGGGAGGAGCAACAAACGGTAAGTTTTCTTCAGAAAGAAAGTTGTAGCCAGGGCAACATAGTGAGACCCTATCTCTCAAAAAAAAGAAAAAAAAAAATCAGCCGGGCGTGGTGGCACAAGCCTGTGGTCCCAGCTACTTGGGAGGCTGAGATGGAAAGATTGCTTGAGTCTAGGGGATTGAAGCTGCAGTGAGCCATGATTGCACCATTGCACTCCAGCCTGGGCAGCAGAACAAAACTCAGCCAAAAAAACAAAACAAAACAAAACAAAACAAAACAAAACAAAAAAGCTGTATGCTGAAATGCCCTCCTAATCCTCCACTACATGGACCAATTGAGATGAGTTTCAAGAACCTCTTACGGACTTGCCATATATTCCTTGGAATTGGGGCAGATTCTAGAACTGGTATGAGTCACACTTACTTGGAAGAAACTCAGAGAGTCTCTGGCTGGGGGCAGGGAGCAGAAGTTGTGCTGGCAGACTGAAGGAGCTATACTAATGGCAGGGCAAAAATACACGTTTCCCAAGGTCCACATGCGAACCCTGAGGAAGAGATCAGCATGAGGCAGTTTGAAAACTATCCAAGAGGACCACTAGAATTAGAGAGTGCTGGGTGGACAACCCCAGCAGAAGGAGACTGCAGTGAACCACCAGCCATGGGCTGGGAGAATGTCATCAACATCTAACCAAAGAGGCATCACCCGCACCAGAAAACCACAGCTGAAAGTCCCCAGAGGAGGAGCTTAGAAGAACCCAGAGACACACCCATGAAAGAAAGGAGGAACACTTGGGTGCTCAACTCAGAGAGGCCTCATGCCAGATCGTACCTGGGCCTGCCAAGTAAGGAAGACCTTTCCCATCCGCTGCCCTTCTCCTTCCACCCCTGGCCAGCCCTGAAGGAGCCAACAGCAACATGAAGAGTGAGAGGTAGACCAGCCAGGAAGACAAAAAGAGAAGGAGCAAGTCTCTGCAAGTTTCCCAACTCCAGCCGGGGCAAAGGAGTGACTGAGAGCTTGGAGTTTAATAAAATATTGCACTGGACTTTTAATATCTGAAAAAGACCAGAACATTCCATAGGATCTGCAGAAAGGAAGAAGGAATTGAAAAAGGGTTATAACACAAAGTGCAGGAAAAATAAAGTTTCCTTCTCTTACCACTGTACCGAATCCAGTCATTCGGAAACAAAAAGTTCCCTACATAGCCAACTTTTGGGGTGTGCTTACTGGTAAAGCCACACAGAGCTCTGCACTTAGCAGGGCTCCACCCTTGGTTTAATGCTACTATGATAAAGTTTGGGGTGCAACAGCAACACTATGTGAATTTTTTTCTTCTTCACAATTTCACAGATAAAAAATTCATTCTCACTGTAGATCTCAACAACTTTAGTATTACAATTTTTATTTTTTCCTTTGTTAAGTGAAGAGCTCTCGCCTTTTCACTTAACGGAAGCAATTTCCAGCTTCTCTTTGGCATGTTCAAATGGCCAGCATCACCACTTTTGTCCTTTGGAGCCACTCTTAAGTAAAACAAGGGTCACTTGAACACAAGCACTGCAAAACAACGACAGTTGACCTAATAACTAAAACGGCTCCTATGTGACTCATGTGTGCGTGGCGTTGACAGCATGGACACGCTGGACAACAAGATGATTCACGTCATGGGCAGATGGAGTAGGACTGCATGAGATTTTATCACACCACTCATATAATTTAAAACTTATGTGTATTTCTGAGATTTGTCATTTACTATTTCCGGACTGCGGTTAACCACAGGTAACTAAAACTGTAGAAAGTGAAAATGCGGATAAGTGTGACTACCGTATCAGGACAAGTTTGTTAATACTCATAGCTACCCAGATTGGCATCGGCAGTGTAAAGGAGTCAGAGCTTCTGTTCACCACAATCCATACAGCAGAGGTGGGTCAGCTTCTTAGCACTCTTGCACCTCCAATATCCTTTTCAGTCCTGGAATTATCTGATTATTTGATTAATGAATGTCTTTCAAGATGCCTACCTTACCAACTTAACCAGGAAATGAATTCACTAGTACCCTGACCAGGTAAGAGTACTTCCAAAGGCAGCCTATGAGCCCTCGATGGATGCAGTTCACTAATTCCCTCTATTTCTGTCTAAGTTTTGAGCTGTTTTTCTTTAATGAGAACATTATTGCCATTACTCACTGTATTTTTTTTTTGATCATTGCTAGTTGGATCTTATTATGGCTGGCACATCATGACTCCTTTATTCTAAGAAAAAGGCTTTTAAAAAGTCCCAGAAACTATCTAGGGCTTAAAGCCACTTTCATTAATCATTATTTTGACAAAGAAGCATAAACAAACTGACAAATGCTGTTTAAATTTAACATTAAAATTCGATGTGTGTGTCTCCGTTATTGCTGTTGTCATTATTTTTGGTCAGGGAGATGGTTCCAGGAGAGGAAAAGAAAGTCAGTTGCTTTCTGAGGTCAGGAGGGAAGTTTATCCTGTCAAGCCCACCTTACAGTGCTAGTCTCTGGAGCCACAAGGACTGAAGCTCTGCTTCAGAGAGCCACCACTGATGACAACTGTCAGGCTCAGGAACCGAAAAGAAGTGGGTATGCTTGATCACGCTCAGTAAATGCGTTTTGCTACTGACTCACTTCTCCTGCATGTTGGAAAACGTTGAGCTTCTTTCATACCATATTTTGGCCTTGACCTTTGTAGCATTTAGCCTCCCTACAATGGGGCCTATGTGTTTCCACACCCTCAGAGTGGGCCCCTAATTATAGCCATCCATTAAACCGTCAGAAAGAAATCCCCAACTCAATCATGTCTTTATCGAACTCTGGCTGTCAGTGGGGTCAAGTTAGGCGTCAAGTCTGACCTGCCCAGAGCCCCTGTCATGTGCTCGTCTCACACTCACTGGGGTCTTTGTGATTAGGCAGACCAGACAGCCACCTGGCCACCCCAGCCCAGTCCCCTCTGCCACTGCATTGCCCAGACAGGGCGGAGCCAAGGGAGGCTCTCGAGCCCAGATAATGGGCTGACATAATGTAAAGGCTTCTCCTTGACCTTATCTTGGAGAACGTTGTACACAGAAGTTGTATGGGGTTGTCAAAACCCTAAATTGAAAATGGGGACTCTACGGAACAGGGAAGAATCTAGTCCCAAGGGAAAAGGTTATTCAGTTGGGACCTGCTTCTGGAGATTGTATAATGGAATCAGAGGATTTTATCACTACAAAGGAACCTGTACCTGTCTAACCCTTTGTTTTACATTTCAGCGCAAATGTGGTCAAGGGACTTGGGTTTTACATTTATTGCTGAGTCTGGTTTTCTTGAGTTTCAGGTGAGTAATATTTTAAAGGGAGCTGAAAGGATGAGGTTAATCCAGGGCTGTCATATGTGGCTTTTATATTATTCTCTAGTCGGTTCACACAAATTTGTTTTGTCTTCCATATGAGATTATACAATTCCTCAAGGTTAAAGCCCATAGCGTGAAGAAAGAAAGAACCTTAAAGTATTTGTTGAGAGTTAGCAATGCTCTTTACTCATTTTCTCTGTATTTGAATGTGCGTATGTGTTCCTTTGTTTCTCCCCAGATACCTTATAAACACTACCTGCAAATTAAAATAAAAACACCGTGTTTTACTGCTAGTCCTATTACTGCATTTAAAACATGAGGAGATTGAGATCTAGGAAGTGAAGTTACTTGCACGAGAATGTTCAAGCAGAATATGATTTACATTCAGATCCACTACTGCCCATTCAGTATTCTCCCCACAGTAACAAGTCCCCTTCTTTATTATAACACATTAGTAGATAAATGTTGACAGCTACAATAAAAAGGAAGACCTCAGAAATAGGTAGGGTGAATCAGCCCTTAACTATTAACATTACCATTGTTATTAGCAATATTTTAAATATCACCCTGCTCATAGAGCTGTTAGACTTTATTAAGATAAACATTGTTAACAATTTCATGTATACCCCCATGTAAACAAAACCTGAAAGCAAGTTTGTGCCATATATATATATATATATGCATTTTCAGTTACACACACACACACACACACACACACACACATACACAATGCGTTTTCAATTACACAAGAGAAAGTTTGCCATATATATTGCTCTGCACTTTACTTTTTTCAATGGATGATATTCCTTAGAGATCTTTCTATATCAACACATGCAGATCTAATTCATACTTTTCAAAGGGCACTTATGGTTGGATAGACCATAACTTATTTAACCACTCCCCTACTCATGGACAGTTAGGTTGTTTCCAGATCTATGCTAAGAAATGTGTGCCTTTAACAACCTCTCCTGGAGGGGTTTTAAGTCATTACCTTGACATGAGATCAGTATTTGGGAATCACCAATAGTCTTACGCTTTTATTTTTACAGATGATAAAATTGAAGCCCAGAGAAGCTCAAAAGCCTCAATTATTAATGGAAAAATCATAACTAGAACTCAGTTTTCCTGAGACTTTTTTTTAACTATTCATTCCACAGCCCTTGGGCCACTCCAAGGCACTGAGCACACTTGCTTTGGCTATTTAGAGAAACGGCCAGTAGACACAACTGGCTTCATCTTCAGGGGTGCCCAATGTCCGGCAGCCCTCAGCCCCCAACAAAGTCTTTGTTGAAAGAACTGATTCACCTGTAATCCCAGCACTTTGGGAGGCCGAGATGGGCGGATCATGAGGTCAGGAGTTCGAGACCAACCTGACCAACATGGTGAAACCCTGTTTCTGCTTAAAAAAATACAAAAATTTACCGGGCATGGTGGTGTCCACCTGTAATTGTAGCTACTCAGGAGGCTGAAGCAGGAGAATCGCTTGCACCCGGGAGGCGGTAGTGCAGTGAGCTGAGAGCACGCCACTGCACTCCAGCCTGGGTGACACAGCAAGACTTTGTCTCAAAAAAAAGAAAAAAAGAAAAGACCTGATTCATGAAAAGATTCTTATCATGATTTAAATTTTCCTAGTCCAAAGATCACTGAGTGAAACTCCCTATTTTAGTAGATGAACCAAAGCGCCTTGAATAAAGACGTAATTCAATAAAAACTTAATCCTCTCATAAAACTGAATATTCTCTGGTTCCCCAATGAACCCCAAAACATATTGGATTTCTTCTGCAGATGATGTGAGATGGGTTGTTTTACCTAACTAACCCCATTATGCCTTTAAAAATACATTATTATTTAAATGTTTACATTTCTTTTATCCTGCAAATGTACAAAACAGCAAGCCTCATGTTTCTGGGAAGGCAAGAGATATAGAGGGAGTGATCACATGGGGAATTTTCAGTTGCTCGTTCAGGAACGACGAACAAAAAGCAGCTCGGAGTAGTCCACATGTAGCTCAGGTATCATCCCGCGCAGTCAGTTCCTGCACATTGCTGCCTGAGGAATTCCTCACAGAGCAAGCAGGAGAGAGCAGCCAGGACAAGAGGTTTCAAGGAATGAGGATCTGAAAGCTGTGCTGACTTATCAGGTTAAGTGCTTTTTGCTTGTTTGTTTTTAAGAAACAAATAGAATTTCTTTGCTAAACAGCAAAAACCAAAGTTTTCAGTTTGGTTTCAACCATAAAAATAATAACAATGTGATTGTTAATTTGTTTGTGAACCTGACTGAGCTAAGGGATGCCCAGATAGCTGATGAAACATTATTTCTGAGTGTGTCTGTGAGGGTGTCTCTGGAAGAGATTAGCATTTGAGTCAATAGACTGAGTAAAGAAAATCTACTTTCACCAGTGTTGAGTAGGTATCATCCATTCCACTGAGGGCAACAAAATAGTAGAAAAAGGGTGAATTTTCCCTCTCTTTTGAGGCTGGTACATCCATCTTCTCTGCTCTTGGATATCAGAACTCCAAGTTATTGAGCCTTTGAACTCTAGGAATTATATCAGTGCCCCTCTTTCCATCCCCCACAGGGTTCTCTGACCTTTGGACTCTGATTGAATCATACCACCAGCTTCTCTTGTTCTCCAGCCTACACACAAGCCTGTCATAGGGCTCCTCAGCCTTCAGAATTGTGTAAGCCAATTCCCATAGTAAATTCCCTCTTATGTATATCTATATCTATCATATTTGTTCTGTTTCCCTGGAAGAATAAAAACTCGTGATTCATGCATTGAGCATTTGTCCTGCAAGCAGTGTTTTCAGTGCTTTACATGATCACTATTATACACCTTAGGACAAGCTAAGAGACAAATGAGAATTGCTTGGAAACTTCTGCATATCAATTTCTTAACAACTTCCTAAACATTACAATCTTCCACAGGGTGGATCCCACCACAGTCTTGGTTTGGGGGAGATCTACAGCTGACATCAACCCTGTACTGTCTTCCAGCCCCAGGACAGACGTTGGCAACTGTTATTTCTACCTCGCTTCAACCCTGCAGTAGCCCAGGTCTCACTCCCTGTTTATGCGCACACACCCTTAGCCCTTAGCATGGGAATTATATGCAGTAGTTTGAAAAGAGATGAGCAAAGTTTAAGGGCACCAAGGGCCGTCCATCATTCCTTCCAGATGATCAGTGGGAAACAAGATCATCTAACATAGCCCCTTAGACCAAGAGACACATGTCATGTATTCATCCAAAGGTGGTGGGACCCTAACTCTCATGTGGCTTGCCAAGCCCCAGTGAAGGGTGGCGCTTGTGTCCTGAGGCCCACCAACTTCTAATGCTGACACTAACCCTGTCTTTATGGTTCCCTGGCCTCATGTTGAGCCATACCAACCCTTCTCTTTAGGCAGGTCCTCTCTCTCTCTTCCCCTCTCCAGCTCATCTGCCCAGAGCAGTTTTCATCTAATCTTGAAGTGCTGTGTTTTTTTGATCCTTTTTAATTCTCTTTCCAATCTGTTGTCATCAACTTTAGTCACTGTCTTCCAAGTGGCCTTTTTCAAATTCTTTTCTCTACTGTGAGTCTAAAAAGACAATTTTAGAATTACAGAGGAGGAATTCCACTTGCTCTGTATTTGACTATGTTAACTCTGGGATTTAAAGAAAAAAAATTACTGGGAACAAATAGCATATCTGTTATTATGTGCAAACACTTCCTGGCTATAACTGCTCTATGGCCTTCTCCAGATTATGCCTCTGAACTCAGAAAAAGGAATTTTTATTTTAATAAAATAAGACACACTCAGAATCCTTGGAAATGATTATCCTCTAACTCATTAGGATTTCTCTGCTTGCTTCTGTGGCTTTTCTATTAAGCCAAAGGATTCTAACTGTTCTTTTTCTTCAGGTAAAATGCTTAGGTTTGAAGATTTCCCATGTCTTTCCTAGCATGTGTTCATCTCTGCCTCTAAGTATATTTTTTGAATCTATGAAGAAAACATAATGTTCCAGACTTTAAGGGTTTATTTAAACTCTTCATCTAGTTTCTTCTAATCAAAGCTATGAGTTCCTGGTAATTTAAGCCCAGGAAAAGTACAAACACATTCCTAGATTTTCTTCCTTCTAGAATAGGGATCAGCAGACTTTTTCTGTAAAGGGCCAGAGAGTAAATATTTTAGGCTTTGTGAGTTTTATGGTCTCTATCACAACTACTCAACTCTGCCCTGTAGAATGAAAGCCACTATAGGAAATACATAAACAAAAGGACATGGCTGTGTTCCAATAAAACTTATTTACAAAAACTCGCAGTGAGCCGTAGTTTACCACCCCTCTTCTAGATGATGAGGAAGAAGAGGAAGAGGATGTTGATGATCAGCTCCAATTAACATTGAGTGTTTTCTCTGTGAAAAATACTGAGGTAGGTATTCCATAAGTATTATCTCATTTAATCACCAAGCTTCCATAGATAAGGTACAATTATTAAAACCACTTTATACTGAAGAAATTTAGTTTTTAAGTAGGCTAAACCATTTTCCCACAAACAACCAGTAAATGGTGGAGCCAGAACTCACATCTCACAGCAAAGCTCATGCTAAGCTATGCCATAAAGCAAATACATTCATTGAATGACCCAAGCCTTTGGGTAAACTTGTCCAAGAAACCATTTAAAAACACAATGGGAAAGCTTGGTAAAGTCTCAGGATTCAAATTCAATAGGAAAATTGAACATAACTTTAATTTTCTTAATGGGTCATTGAAGTATTTAGTTGAACAAACATTTATCATGCCTCTATGAGCCCCACCCTACAACAGTGATTTGAGGAACATGAAAATAATAGAATTTAACTGCCTTAACTCAGACACACTTGCAGTCTTTATGGGGTAGGGACCTTTCCCCCCCTTCCTTCTCTTACACTTCATCTTGGTTTGAGAAAGCAGGCCCACAGCTGGCATTGCTTAAGGAAGGCAACAAAATTTATTTGAAATTGTCCGCAGCCACAATATCTTTGCCTTTCCAGGCTCCTATGATTAATATTTTCACATGGATTTTTTGTTCCTTTTATGATAGTGCTGTAAGCAGTTCCTAGGGAATTTCTAGTGATCTTACAAAAGTCTTCTCCCAAGATTTAAAGCCCCAAGTCCTCATATAATCTTTCCCAGGGCATCTTTTAGCCAAGATGTTTACCACTGAGTATCCAACTCAAAGAAGTACCCCAAGCTCTCTGACCTGTGTCTGTGGCTGTCTTAAAAAAGAGCTTCACCTCTCAACCCCTCTCCTTTCACACGTCTACACTTCGACAATTGTAGGGTCTCTCTGTGTTCTAGGGGAATGAGTTAGAAAATGGGGCATGTTTGTAATAAACAAATGCGCTTAAACCGTACAGAATCACGTAAAGGAAAAGTGAAAGTTCCTCCTGTCATAAAGCTAACAACCCGTAATAGTTTCTACCTCTGTCAGTTCCTGAAAAGTTTCTCTCGGCTATCATCCATGAAATTTCTTCTCTTTACCCACTCTCCTTACCCCACATAAAATGCCTTTTTAACTTCCTTCTCTTCCAAGTTTCTCTGTTTAATTGTTATTATGCCTCATTTGCACTAAGTCCAAATGGAAACCAGCCTATGGTGGTGGGATTTGGTGTTGTTTTCCCCAAGGTCAAACCCCACACAGCTGTTCAGACTGAGCCCTCTCCAGCTCCCAGCAGCTGCCCAACGTTTATGTTATGTTAGAGATGTTCTCTAGTTGCAGAGTCCAGAGAGCTTGCTGTTCAGCCAAGAGAAATCCTCCGGGAAAAGAGTCAGAATGAATGGTTGGTTGCACGTTATGTGCAGAGCTGCTGGGCACCTCCTTTGTATTGCATTTCCCGTATATAAGCTAATGAAAACCAGTGCAGATTAACCACACGGACCCACAGCTTTTTGGGAAACCCAAAAAGTTGAGTTCTTGCTTCCTCAACATATAGAAAGTTACACTGAAAAGCCCAAGAATATACCAAGGACTTCTCTCTGAGATTGAAATATCTGGTTACCAGCCCCCAGGAAATGAAGAAAACAAGGTGGTGGGGGTCCAACTTATATAACTGCAGTGTCTTGGAAAAGCATGGAAGTCAATTCTGTATTATTATGGTGCTAATATTCTTTATAAGTAGATGAAATTTGACAAGGAAAAAGGAGAGAAGGGAAATAGGAGAAAAAGAAAAGATGAGATTCTACATTTACGCTGTTGAGTTGTTTGGTAGAGCACCGCATCAATGCTTATGAGGCTATCACATGATTGCCATTCTATGCCTTGGCTCTTCCCAACACACATCAGCATCCCCAGTTGCAACGGAGTACCACTCTAGTGAGCTTACACATACCCTTGACCAGTGGCAGAGTCCACTACTGCCCTACCGGCAGTGTGATAACTCAGAGACAGGGCCAGGAACATGTGAAGCTCAGAGGAAAATCAGAGACGGAGTTAATTTCCCCAAGGGAAACGCTTAACAGTTAATAAATACTCTAGCTTCCCATCTGTTCTGTGGGCAATTCCTGGGGATTGATGATTCTGTATGATTCTCAGGAAAATCAGCAAAATTGAGCTCTCAGTGTGCACGGCAGCAGCATCAATGCAACATTACTTTTTATTTATTTATTTATTTTTTTACTTTAGGTTCTGGGGTACATGTGCAGGTCATGCAGGGTTGTTGCATAGGTGCATACATAACCAGGTGGTTTGCTGCCTTTATTCCCCCTTTGACTATATCCAGCATTTTTCCCCATGTTATCCCTCCCTACCCCCTGCTTTCCCTCCCCTAGCACCCCCAACTGCCCCCAGTGTGTTATGCTCCTCTCCCTGAGTCCCGTGTTCTCACTGTTCAACACCTGCCTATGAGTGAGAACATGTGGTGTTTGTTTTCCTGTTCTTGTGTCAGTTTGCTGAGAATGATGGTTTCCAGATTCATCCAAGTCCTACAAAGGGCATGAACTCGTTGTTTTTTATGGATGCATAGTATTCCATGGTGTATATGTGCCACATTTTCTTTGTCTAGTCTATCATTGATGGGCATTTGAGTTGGTTCCAGGTCTTTGCTATTGTACACAGGGCTGCAGTGAACATACGTGTGCATATGTCTTTATAGTAGAATAATTCATAGTTCTTTGGGTATATACCCAGTAATGGGATTGCTGAGTCAAATGGAATTTCTATTTCTAGATCTTTGAGATATTGTCACACTGTCTTCCACGATGGTTGAACTAATTTACACTCCCACCAACTGTGTAAGAGTGTTCCTATTTCTCCACATCCTCTCCAGCATTTGTTATCTCCAGATTTTTTAATGATCACCATTTTAACTGGCATGAGATGGTATCTCAATGTAGTTTTGAGTTGCATTTCTCTAATGACCAGTGATAATGAGCATTTTTTCATATGTTCGTTGGCCTCATGTATGTCTTCTTTTGAAAAGTGTCTATTCGTATCCTTTGCCCACTTTTGAATGGGGCTGTTTTTCTCTTGTATATCTGTTTTAGTTCTTTGTAGGTTCTCGATATTAGCCCTTTGTCAGATGGGGAGACTGCAAAAAATTTTTCCCATTCTGTTGGTTGCCAGTTCGCTCTAATGATGGTTTCTTTTGCTGTACAGAAGCTCTGAATTTTAATTAGGTCTCATTTGTTTATCTTGGCTTTTGTTGCCACTGCTTTTGGTGTTTTAGTCATGAAGTCCTTGCCTATGCCTATGTGCTGGATGGTTTTGCCTACGTTTTCTTCTAGCGTTTTTATGCTGTTAGGTTTTATGTTTAAATCTTTAAGCTATCTGGAGTTGATTTTAGTGTAAGGTGACAGGAAGGGGTCCAGTTTCTGCTTTCAGCACACTGCTAGCCAGTTTTCCCAACATTTATTAAACATGGAGTCCTTTCCCCATTGCTTGTTTTTGTCAAGTTTGTCAAAGATCATATGGTTGTAGATGCATGGTGTTGCTTCTGAGGCCTCTGTTCTGTTCCATTGGTCTATGTCTCTGTTTTGGTACCAGTACCATGTTGTTTTGATTACTGTAGCCTTGTAGTATAGTTTGAAGTCTGGCAGTGTGATGCCTCCAGATTTGTTCTTTTTGCTTAGGATTGTCTTGGCTATGTGGGCTCTCTTCTGATTCCACATGAAGTTTAAAGTGTTTTTCTCCAGTTCTGTGAAGAAGGTCATTGGTGGCTTGATGGGGATAGCATTGAATCTATAAATTACTTTGGACAGTATGGCCATTTTCATGATATTGATTCTTCCTAATCATGATCATGGAATGTTTTTCCATCTGTTTATGTCCTCTCTTATTTCATTGAGCAGGGGTTTGTACTTGTCTTTACATCCTTTGTTAGTTGTATTCCTAGGTATTTTATTCTCTGTAGCAATTATGAACGGTAGTTCACTCTTGATTTGGCTCTCTGTTTGTCTGTTATTGGTATATAGGAATGCTTGTGATTTCTGCACATTGAATTTGTATCCTGAGACTTTGCTGAAGTTGCTTATCAGTTTGAGAAGATTTTGGGCTGAGACGATGGGGTCTTTTAAATATACAATCATGTTGTCTGAAAATAGAGATAGTTTGACTTCCTCCTTTCCTAATTGAATACCCTCTATTTCTTTTTCTTGCCAGATTACTATGGCTAGAACTTCCAATACTATATTAAATAGGAGTGGTGAGAGAGGGCATCCTTGTCTAGTGCCTGATTTCAAAGGGAATTTTTCCAGCTTTTGCCCCTTCAGTATGATATTGGCTGTAGGTCTGTCATAAATAGGTTTTATCATTTTATGATATGTTCCATTGATACCTAGTTTATTGAGAGTTTAAGGGCTGTTGAATTGTGTCGAAGGCCTTCTTTGCATCTATTGAGATAATCATATGGTTTTTGTCTTTGGTTCCGTTTATGTGATGGATTACATTTATGGACTTGCGTATGTTGAACCAGACTTGCATCCCAGAGATGAAGCCTACTTGATCATGATGAATAAACTTTTTGATGTGCTGTTGCATTCGGTTTGCCAGTATTTTATTGAAGATTTTTGCATCGATGTTCATCATGGAGATTGGCCTGAAATTTTCTTTTTTTGTGGAGTCTCTGCTGAGTTTTGGTATCAGGATGATGTTGGACTCATAAAATGATTTGGGAAGGATTTCCTCTTTTTGGATTGTTTGATATAGTTTCAGAAGGAATGGAACCAGCTCCTCTTTGTATGTCTGGTAGAATTCGGCTGTGAACTCAGATGGACCTGGCCTTTTTTTGGGATGTAGGCTATTAATTGCTGCCTCAACTCCAGCCCTTGTTATTGGTCTATTCAGGGTTTCGACTTCTTCCTGGTTTAGGCTTGGGAGGATGCAAGTGTCCAGGAATTTATCCATTTCTTCCTGGTTTACTGTTTTATGTGCGTAGAGTTGTTTGTAGTAATCTCTGATGGTAGTTTGTATTTCTGTGGGATCAGTGGTGATATCCCCTGTATCTTTTTTATTGCATCTTTTTGATTCTTCTCTCTTTTCTTATCAGCCTGGTTAGCGGTCTATTTTGTTGATCTTTTAAAAAAAACCAGCTCCTGGATTTATTAATTTTTTGAAGGGTTTTTTTGTGTCTCTACCTCCTTCAGTTCTGCTCTGATCTTAGTATTTCTTGTTTTCTCCTAGCTTTTGAGTTTTTTTGTTCTTCCTCCTCTAGCTCTTTCAATTTTGATGATAGGGGTCAATTTTAGATCTTCCTTGTTTCTCATGTGGGCCTTTATTGCTGTAAATTTCCCTCTCAACACTGCTTTAAAGGTGTCCCAGAGATTCTGGTAAGTTGTGTCTTCATTCTGATTGGTTTTGAAGAACATCTTTATTTCTGCCTTTATTTCATTGTTTATCCAGTCAACACTCAGAAGCAAGTTGTTCAGTTTCCAAGTGGTTATGCAGGTTAGAGTGTGTTTCTTGATCCTGAGTTCTAGTCTGATTGCACTGTGGTCTGATAGACTGTTTGTTATGATTTCTGTTCTTTTGCATTTGCTGAGGAGTGATTTGCTTCCAATTATGTGTTCAGTTTTACAGTAGGTGTGATGTGGTGCTCAGAAGAATGTATACTCTGTGGATTTGTGGTGGAGTGTTCTGTATATGTCTATTAGGTCCACTTGGTCTGGCTCTGCATTCAAGTCCTAGATGTCCTTGTTAATTTTCTGTCTCATTGATCTGTCTAATATTGACAGTGGAGTGTTGAAGTCTCCCACTATTATTGTGTGGGAGTCTAAGTCTCCTTTTTGGTCATTAAGAACTTGCTTTATGTATCTGGGTGCTCTTGTGTTGGGTGTGTATATATTTACAAGAGTTAGCTCTTCTTGTTGGATTGATCCTTTTACCATTATGTAATGCCCTTCCTTGTCTCTTTCGATCTTTGTTGAAGTCCATTTTATCAGAGACTAGGATTGCAACCCCTGCTTTTTCTTGTTCTCCATTTGCTTGGTAAATCTTCTTCCATCCCTTTATTTTGAGTCTGTGTGTGTCTTTGTACATGAGATGGGTTTCCTGAATACAGCACACCGATGGGTCTTGACTTTTTATCCAGTTTGCCTGTCTGTGTCTTTTGATTGGGGCATTTAGGACATTTACATTCAATGTTAATATTGTTATGTGTGAATTTGATCCTGCCATTTTGTTACTGGCTGGTTTTCTTGCCCGTTAGTTGACTCATTTTCTTCATTGCATTTTTGTTCTTTGCTATTTGGTGTGCTTTTGCAGTGGCTGGTACTTGTTCCTGTCTGTGCCTAGTGTTTCTTTCAGGAGCTCTTGTAGGGCAGGTCTGGTGGTGATGAAATCTCTCAGTAATTGCTTGTCCATAAAGGATTTTATTTCACCTTCACTTTCAAAGCTTAGTTTGGCTGAATATGAGATTCTGATTGAAAGTTCTTTTCTTTAAGGATGTTGAATATTGGCCCCCACTCTCTTCTGGCTTGTAGGGTTTCTGCTGAGAGATCCTCTGTGAGTCTGATTGGCTTCCCTCTGTGGGTGACCTGACCTTTCTCTCTGGCTGCCCTTAGCATTTTTTCCTTGATTTCAACCCTGGTGAATCTGATGATTATGTACCTTGGGGTTGCTCTTCCTGAGGAATATCTTTGTGGGGTTTTCTGTATTTCTTGGATTTGAATGTTGGACTGCCATTCTAGGCTTGGGAAGTTCTCCTAGATAATATCCTGGAGCATGTTTTCCAGCTTGGGTCATTCTCCTCATCATATTCAGGTACACCGATCAAGCATAGATTAGGTCTTTTCACATAATCCCATATTTCTTGGAGGCTTTGTTCATTTCTTTTCACTCTTTTTTCTCTTTTCTTGCTTCCTCTTTTTATTTCATTGAGTTGATCTTCAGTCTCTGATATCCTTTCTTCTGCTTGATCGATTCAGCTATTAAAACTTTTGTTTGCTTCACGTAGTTCTCGTGCTGTGTTTTTCAACTCCATCAAGTCATTTATGTTCTTCTCTAAGCTGGTTATTCTAGTTAGCATTTCATCTAACCTTTTTTCAACGTTTTTGGTTTCTTTGCATTGAGTTAGAACATGTTCCTTTAGCTCAGAAAAGTTTATTATTATCCACCTTCTGAAGCCTGTTTCTGTCAATTCATCGCATTCTTTCTCAGTCATGTTGTGTTCCTGTGTTGTTGAGGAGTTGTGATCCCTTGAAGGAGAAGCGGTGTTCTGGTCTTTGATGGTTTCATCTTTTTTGCACTGGTTTTTTTCCCATCATCATGGCTGTGATCTCAGGGAGCTGATTGATGAGGTTGCTTGTCTGCCTGTCAAGGTTTCTAGGTTTCTGCCTACTGGGTTTCTAGGGACTCCTTCGGGTTTCTAGGTAAGCTTCCTGTGTCTTTTTTGTTTATACTGGGAGTTTAGGCCCACCTCTTCCACTGATCTGGAGGTGCTGCTGGATGGTCAAGAACACCGTCCCATTGCTACATAGGCTTCTTGTGATTTTTGTTAAAACATGAAACCTAGTCCCACCCCTTTAATGGTGGGTCGTGTCTTTCCTCCACAGGGCTGGATCATTCAGGTTTCAGCTCAGACTGAGGCACTGGCTGTGTAACCTGCTAGAATTAGTGCTTCATCCCTCTGCGGTTTGTTGGGGAGGGTAGGGACCCACCCAGCCGCACTGTCTGTCTCCCTGCTTTCAGCTCCCTCTCTCCGGTCATGGGGGAGGGGCCTGCCCAGCTGCTCTGCCTGTCTTCCCACTTTCAGCTCCCTCTGTTTCCGGGCAGGGGGAGAGGGCGATAGCTTGGTCCACAGGCTCTCCCGGCCTGCTTATGGGCTTATGCATCTGTTTAGGTCTGTGCACCAATCCGGGACACTGTCCTGGATTATTATTCAACTCTGCACTTGTAATTTCCAGCGCTTGACTGGCAAAGATCCCCTGTTCTGTGTATTGCTGAGGCTTTGGGGGAAGTGCTGTATCTGGACCGGAGTACCAGAGAGGGAGCCTCTGACTTATCGGTCAGATGCAGTTTCTGGGTGAAGCGGCACCCCTCCCTGCCTCGGTCTGCCCTACCTGGGCTTTGCTCACCCTCTGACCAGACCCATTGAAATGCACCTGGTATGTCAGTTGGTGCTAGGAGATCTCTCGATTTCTGCATCTCTGTCGCTGGGGGTTGTGCACCAGAGTTGTGTCTATTTGGCCATCTTGACTCACTCCCTGCAACATTCTTATATTGGCCTCTTCTTCTGTTTCTCATTCTCTTTCATCCCTCATTTCTGCAACTTGGAATTGCCTCCCAGATAAACTACTTGGCTTTCAGGGGAACCCAAGTTGAGAAAGTTAGTATTTTCACAGCTGCTTATCCAGAACAAGATATGCTTTGAGACCAACCATGGCAAAATCACCTCAACCATGGCAAAATCAAAGTTCACATTAGGGATATACAAGGATAGCATAGTTTGATGTTTTGGAATAGTGGTTATGGTTTAAAGAGTTGAGCCTTTCCAAGGCCTCTGTTTATATATGCTCATTCTTTATAGCTTGTCATTCCTGAGTAGCATAGATACCATTCATAGAAAAAACTCATCTGTTATGGCACATGAAAACAGACATAGCCTTTGACTCTCTTGTCTGCCTTCATTTTGGTCTGTCAAGGGTATCTAGCTGCCAGAAGGAGTCATCAAAATGATAATGGAGAGTGACATCAGCAAGATGGCACACTGTGGAGTATCAAGCCTTGTTCCCTCACAGAGACATTAAACAAACAAACAAAAACAATCAAAAATGAGATAAAGTAATCTTACATGAGCTATGAAATACCGTCAAAGGTCTACAGCAGTCAAGAAAATGCCCAATCAAGAATAAGTCAAATTTAAAATGGTAGAAAATTCTGTGGCATTTTTGCTCACCCTTTCCCTCCTTTCTCTGACATGCCACCATCTTGTTCTGAAGGAGATGGCCGTTCCCAATTCCATCACTTGAATTAGAGGGAGCGGACTGGACCTTATTCACAATGTCCTAACTTATCTGGGAGCTTCCTGAAGATTGGTCTCTTTCACCTAACTCGGATTTGAGGCAGTGAGAAGTAGGAGGCACTGCTTGGGAAAGCTGCAGAGACACTAAGACTTGTAGATGCCTGGGCTGGGAGGTGGAAAAATAGAATATACCATTTAAGTCCCTGAGGAGGGACTGAGCCGAGACTCTGGGGAATTAAGCATGTATAAGCAGCTGTGTATGTGGGGTGACAGAAATGCCATGCATATCCAGGCAAGATGCATGCTCAGAAAAGACCTGAGAAGACCTTAACCTTTCTCCTCAGAGAGATCCGAAGGCTCAGAACACACCTGGCTAATTAGATGAGGATGGCTCTGGCACAAAGCCAGCCTGAGAAGACTGGGAGAATTTTTTTTTTAAATGCTCAATTTTCAACAAAAGTCACAAGGTACACAAAGAAATCAGAAAATACAGCCCATTAGAAGAAAGAAAATAAAAAGACAGAAACCACCCCTGAAGAGACACAAGGATCAGACACAAGACAAAGAATTTAAAACAACTGTTTTAGATATGCTTAAAGAGCTAAAGAAAAACTAGATAAAGAATGAAGGGAGGCTGCGTACAGTGGCTTATGCCTGTAATCCCAGCACTTTAGGAGGCTGTGGTAAGAGGATTGCTTGGGCTCAGCCTGGGCAATATGGTGAGACCCCCGTCTCTGTGAAAAACAAAACTAAAAGCCATGCATGGTGACATGTGGCTGTAGTCTCAGCTATTCAGAAGGCTGAAATGGGAGGATCGCTTGAGCCTAGAAAGTCAAGGCTTCAGTGAGCCATGATCCTGCCCTGCATTCATTCCAGCATGGGCAACAGAATAAGACCCTGTTTCTAAATAAAAATAAAAATAAAGGCAAGGAAAAAAAAGGAATGAAAGAAAATCAGGAAAACAATACATGAACAAATTGCATGTATCAACAAAAAGATAGAAATTATAAAAGAAGCCAAACAGAAAGGATGGAGACGAAAAATACAAAAACTGAATTGAAAAAATAAGTTAGAAGGTTCCAATAGCAGACTTGAACAGGTAGAAGAAAGTGTACCTTCAGTGCACTTGAAGATAGGACATTTGAAATTATCAAGTCTGAGGAGCAGAAAGAAAAATAATAAAGCAAAGTGAACAGAGCCTAAGGAATTTAGGGATATTAACAAGAGGATCAATATATGCCTATGGAAGTCCCATAAAGAGAAGAGAGAAAGGGTAAGAGAGCTTACATGAAGAAATAATGGCTTAAAACTTTCCATATATGGTAGATCCTGAGTAACATTAGTTTCTCATCAGAAACCTTAAGATACCAGAAGGCAGTTGGACAATATTTAAAGTGCCAAAATAAAACACACACACACACACACACACACACACACACACACAAACTGTATCTAGGAAAACTGTTCTTTAAAAATGAGGGAGAAATAAAGACAAAACAAAAACTGAGGAAATGCATTATTTCTAGTTCTGCCCTACAAGAAATGCTAACGTGAGTTCTTTGGGTTGAAAAGAAAGGATGCTATAAAGTAACTCAAAGAAGATATATAGATCTCTGGTAAAAGTAAAGATATGGACAAATGCAAAATCTGATATTATAATTCTGATATATAACTCCACTTTTTGTCTTCTGTGGGATTTAAATAACAAGTACATACAAATAACTATAAATCTATGTTAATGGGTACACAACATATATAATTCATGACCTCAATAACATAAAGTATTGGGAGTAGTTTTAAAGAAGTACAGTTTTTATATGCAATAATTGAAGTTAATTTGGTATCAATTCAAAATAGAATGTTGTTATTTTAGGATGCTATATATAATCCGCATGTAACCCCAAAGAAAATATCTTTAGAACATACACAAAAGGAAAATGGGAGGAAATCAAAACTTGTTACTACAGGAAAATCAACTAAACCCAAAGAATGACAGTAGTGGAGGAAATAAGGAATAAAAAAGCTATAACACTTACAGAAAAACAACAAAATGGCACAAGAAAGTTCTTCCCTATTACTAATTACTTTCCATGTAAATGGCTTAAACTTCCCAAACAAAAGGCAGAAATTACTAGAACGTATTTTTTAAAGCATAATCCAATTATATGCTGCCTCTAAGACACTCAATTTAGATCTAAAGACACACATAGGTTGAAAGAAAACAGTTGGTAAAAGATATCCTGTGCAAATATCAGCAAAAGACACCTAAGAATGGCTACACTAATACCAGACAGCATACTATTAAAAACTTTACAGGAGACAAAGATGATTATCATATATTGATTAAAGGGTTAATTTATCAAAAAGATTTAGAAAATATAAATAAACATGTATGCACCAGGTATCAGAGCTCTACCATATATGAAGCAAACATTGACAGATTTGAAGGGAGACATACACAGGTCTACAATAATGGTAGAAGATTTCAATACTTTACTTTCAAAAATTGATAAGACAGCCAGACAAAAGGTCAATAAAGAAATAGAGAACTTGAACAACCACAAACCAATTATGCCTAACAGACATAAACAGGACACTTCACTTAACACCAGCAGGATACATGTTTTATCAAGTGTTACCTGGAACATTCTTCAGGATATGCTAGTCCACAAAACAAGCCTTAACAAATTTAAAATTATTGAAGTCACACAAAGTCTCTTTTTTAACCACAATAAGATAAAGCTAGAGATTGATAGTAAAAGGAAAACTCTGAAAAGTTACAAAAATGTGGAAATTAAACAACATACTTTTAAACAGCCTATGGGTCAAAGAAGAAATCACAAGGGCAATTAGAAAATACCTTGTGATAAATGAAAAATGAAAATACAGCATACCAAAACTTATAGGATGCAGCAAAAGCAGTGCTAAGAGAAAACTTTGTACCCATAAGTATTTACACTTAAAAAGAAGAAAGATCTCAAATCAACTACTGAATTTTATGCTGTAAGTAACTAGAAAAAGAAAAATTATTGTCTGAGAGTTTATGTTACAAGGCATCAAAGAGATTGTGCTTCTCCTGATGGCCTGACCTACCCTGGATTCGATATTCCCACAATGTTTCAACATCTGTAGCTGCAGACTTTCTCCAGCCCACACTTCCAACATCTTGCAGGATAGTTTCACATGTGTGGTATGTTCCACATGTTCAAAACTGAACTCTTCACCTTCCCATTGAAATTTACTTTGCCTTTTGTGGTTCAAATCCCAAACCACAGGGTCTTCTCTGGCTCTTTGCTCTCCTTTACCATCCTCTACTCCACAGCAAATTGGGGGCAGTGCCTCTACTGTGTTGTTCATACCTGTTTTCTTTCTATTACTAAACCACTGTTTCCAGTCAGCCCTCAGAACTTGTTACTAGATACTGAAATAGCTTCTAATTGCCTGCTTTCTGTTTCTTTCCCATGAGAGTGTTAAGTGTTAAGAGCATGGTGTCTGAGGCCAAAAATCAAGATCTGAATCCTAGCAGTTTTCCGGCAGTTTGGACTTGGGAAGGTCACCCAGCCTATCTGTTTCCTTTACTCATCTGTAAAATGGGATATAATTGTCTCTACCTCATAGATTGAAATGACAATGAAATGAATTCATTCATGTAAGTCAGTTAGAATAGTTGCTTGAATACAGGAGGTATTCAATAAAGGATGACTATTTATTATTACATTGTGGCCTGAATTATCTTTCTACACCATAGTTCTGATAAAGTCATTCCATAATCAACAATAGTGATCCCCATTGCATATAAAGTCTTAAGTCCTTAACTTCAAGCTCAAACCTTTCCTTCTGGCCTAATTTCTCCCTGTTCCTTCCAGTAACTATACACTCCAGGCTGGTCTGTTTGATGTTCTTAAAATATGCTCTGCACATGTCCACCTTATGAACTATGTTCAGGTGGTTATTCTCTTTGGAAGCCCTCTCCATTACCATCTGTCAAGTTCTAGCTGTATTTCAAAGTTCAGGTCAGATGTTACCCCTTGTTCCCCCATGAAGCCTTCCCAGATTAAACTGGGCATAGGTACTTTTCCCTCCTCTGTACCCATGCTTTGTTCCTTTGTTTTAGCAATTATCAAAATCTTCTCTGCAATGCAGTTAGCTGTGCATCTGTATCTACAACCAACACTCACAGGCAGGGATCTTTTCAATGCTTCTTGGTTGTCCCAAGACCTACACTGACTAGCAGTCACATCTTACTTGCTACATATCTAACGTTCAAGACTCTGAATGTTGAATTTATATGGACCTATTTTTTATTTCTCCAAGACTATGCTCACAGGCCATGGATTGAGAGAGAGGACCAGTGTTGACAATAAAATCCTTCATAAAATGGGAAAAGACTTACTGCTTCACTCCTTCACAAAATAAACAAATAAATAATAAAAAGAAATGGGAAAAAGACTTTCCTCTTTTCCATTTTACCTGATATACCTTAAAGAAGGGAATAGCTTGGAATTCTACTGTAAAACTTTGGTATTTATCATTACCTATGACCCTATGGGTTGGGTATCTCTAGTTTTGTCTCAAAAGGCTCTGATAAGGTCAAATCCTTATCATAAAGCAGGGGATATAGTTAGCGAAGAAGTGAGCTGCTGCTGCTGGTGGTTTTTGAAAGCTGCCCTCTAATTTGCATTAACAATTCTTACAGAAAAAAGAGAAATTTTACCAATTACTTTCTCCTGAGTCCCTGTTTCTTACAAAGCCAGGTGGAGTTAACTGGATTCATCCTGAATCCCTAAAGAATTTATAGCACTGTATTTCCTTTGCTGTCTTTTTTTTTTTTTTTTCTTAATTTCAACTATTATTGAGCCCCTCCATGAGCCAGACTCTGTCCAGGTCTTCGGAAATACCAAGATGAATATAATTTTCCTGCCCTCAAGAAGATCTCAGTTCTATGAAGGGAAAACAGGGCTATATAAACAAATCGCTAACAAGTGATGAGTCTGAAGATGGAGACACGGATAAGATGCTGCACGGACACAGAGGAGAGACTGATGAACTGTTCTTGGCGGGGTGAAGGCTGATATATAAGGAAGGTCTTAGAATATGTGATGTTTGGGCCGAGTCTCGATGTATTAATTGGAGCAAAGTGGACCCAAGGGATGACATGTAAAGGAAAGGCGAAAGCAGTGCATGGGCTTGGACTTATTTAGAGGAACCCCAGCTAATTCTATGACTCATGTTTTTATAACATCTTGAAATACATTATTACCATGACAGCCCTGTGATATAGGGGGTATTTTCATCCCCAGTTTACACAGGAAAGATTGGAGGACCCACAGGGATTAAGTAATTTTCCCAAGGTTACTTTGCTACTCAGAAGCAGCAATCACTGAGTTTCCAGCGTAAGAGAAGGAGTGCGAATATCTGCTCTCAAACCCATGCTCAGAGCAAAAAAGAAATCTTTCATACTCAAAGCAAGCAGCTCTGCAAAAATCATGCATTTCCTCTTAGGAACCAAAACAAGACCCAGACCTGAAACTAGAAGGTCTCTACCACAGCCACCCCCTAACATACACCTTGACAAGGCATGGTATCTTGTTTCTAAGGGGGAAAGAAGCACTTATAAACAAGACTGCAGAATCTTAAGACAACAAATCGCTCATTTAAAAAGGGGAACATTCTGATGAGTTAAGTGTAAATGAATCAGAAACATATGGATTCAATCTATTTTAAAAGGCCCCATGGAGTTCACAGTGAAGGACAAAACCCTTGGAGGAGATTACATCTGGGGACTTTTCCAAACCCAGGGCCATTAGTTCTGCCAGGCCCAGAGCTGGGCTGGCATATGGATCTCCAAGGAAACCAGCAGACCGAGAACCTCAGAGAATTATAGGGGTCGATATATCCTGAGTCCTCAAGTGCAGACTTGGACATTTTCAAATCAACAGGCCTCCTAGAAACACCTTTCCTGAACATCTCATTCTGGACACAGGCTGGGACACCAAGTCCAGCCAATAATTTCTCCTTAGAAACTCAATTTCCACAACTTTAAAAGGGCGTAAAGGTTGAACCAAAACCCTTAATCTTTTCCCAAAATCCCCTCCCTTTGGATTGAACCCTTGTGAACTGTGTCCATGCCATGCTTTCTATCAACACATCTGGGTCCTTGGGCTCCAGAGCATTAGCCTTGGAAGGTGAAATCAAGACCATAGTCCTCTTTGGAAACATCAGACGGGAAATGAATGTGCACAGAAATATTGAACACACTCAACTAAACAGGAAGCACTGTATGAAAAAGAGAAAGATCCAGACTCATCAGTCTGATTGGGTTACATCAGCCATGAAAATAAACCCAAGCAGTAGGCCTGGAGCCCAGAGAGATCAGGCCGGTTTAATGGAAACCAGGCAACAAGCAGGTGTGTCTCTCTGAGCATAAACATCCTTGATGGTACCCCGTGTTCCATGCCTTCTCCAGGGTCTGAGGTCCCACCGCAGGATGAGAGCCCATCTCAGTGTTTGCTGGGCCTTCATTTCTAAACCCACCCAAGTGCCCTCTTCCAGATAAAATTCTAGCCTGCTCTGTGGCTGATTTTTCTCTCTCACAGTGGGGTTGTCATGGAAACTGGCCTTTCCCATCCACCACTGACTGAATCAAGTTTCGGGGCAGGGTGGGGGGAGTGCTAAGAAAAATGAGCAAGTGGAACAGTACTCTCCCCAAATGCTGCTTAAATTGAAATCATCTGTTCTCACAGCCCAGGCTCCCCTCCCCAGCCACACCCCGGCAGCTGTGAAGGTGGGCGGGGCAGCTGCCCTCACCAACAGGGTGGATCAGGGTAAGGTGATACGCTGAGAAATGCACTGAGAAATGCACTTCAGGCTGCTTTTCCCAGCTCCTGTTGCCAGCTTTCACACTGGGCATGCGCCAGTCTCTGGGTCCCTTCCCTGGGGCCACAGAGATAATGAGGAAGTTCTAGGGATAGTTGGGGAGCTGAGCCTCGCAAGCATTCTCTGTCTTCCGGAAGCTCCCATTGTCACCTGCTCCCCAAGACAGGCCTTCTCCCTTGTCGATACCTGAAATCAGCTACCTTAGCATTTTGTTTCTTTAGCTTAGGACTTTGATACTTAAGGCAAATAACCCAGGTAAAGAAGGAATATGATCACTTTACCATGAAGAAAGGATGGAAGAAGGTGGTCAGGGGCGAATTTGTGGCAACTTGCGGGGAAGGGAGGCAGGCGCTGGGCACCCCGGTGATGAAGGGTATTCACCGCCCAGGCCCCCAGCCCTGGCCCTGGGGCAGCATTCTGGAACTGAAGCAGAAAGGGCATTGGAGAGCCCAGGAGCCCCCACTGGCCCTGCTGCAGAAAGTGGACATTGTCAGCGTCAGTGAGACAAATTTGCTGAGAGTCTACTGTGTGCCAGGCACGGCCTCAGATACCAGGACACAGCAGCAGCAGAACACTATGGCCTGGGGGCAGGGGAGGCAGATACTGTCCAGAGTAGTTCAGGAGCCATGTGGAGCACCAGAGACCAAAGATGCTGCCTTCATCCCCTCGCTCGGCTCCCAGGCTGGAGTCCAGGGCCCCAGTGCCCTCTCTAGCAACAGATCGTCCTTCAGCTAGTCCCGCCCTTGCAGGGAGTGTTCAGAACGTCTGAGGAACTTCTTTAGATGCAGCAGTGAGCTCCCTGGCCTGCAGAGCCTGAAGGGCTGCCTGGGGTGAATGGAGAAATGGCTCATAGCCTTCCTTAGCCATGTCTCAGTGTCCACATCTGTTACTTCAGCGCCAAGAGTTCTGATGCCCAGAAGCCAGGGAGGACAAGTCCAGGAAAGAGCGATGCTTGGCAATGTTACACAGATGGCCGGCACTTTGGCTGATTCTGGCCCAGCCTCCTGTGGAGAGGGTAGATGTTTCCAGAATCCGGTTACCCCTTCCTCCCACACCCCAGGATCTCCACATCCACAGGGTTGGGGGGTGCCTCCAGAGCCCACCCACTGTCAGTGAATGTTCTCAACAGGTCTGTAGATAGAAGGAAAAGGTGACTGGGAAAGGGGTGAAGGAGAACAATGGGCAAGGGTGCGAAAAGGGGACAGGATTCGGTGGTGGGCTTCTTGCCCAGCTTAATTGTTTTCATCCTCAAAATGATTCCTAACAGCTGGGCCAGGGATCATCCTGCTCAGATTCCACAGACTGCGGAGGGAAGCCAAGGGACTTGGCAGGGGAGTCGTGAGGCCGGTGCACAAGTGAGCTCAGTGCAGGAAAGGAAGGGGTGAGAGAGGCCCAGCCATTCTGCGCTGTTACAGCTTTTTTGCTGGGTGCTTTGAAGAGAGAGGGGTTGGCTACAGCCCAAGCTGAGTCCAAGCTTTCCTGCCAGGGTGTCCTCCCCTCCCTCCATATGACACCCAGGGTGGTCACCCTCAGGCCCTTCCCTGGACACCTGACCTGTGACATAGCTTCCAATTTCCTGTTGTCTTGTGCCAGCTTTCTCAGGTGGCCAGAGCAGAGGGCCAGCAAGGCCAAGGGCTAAATTCAAATCCCCAAGGAGATAAGTGAGCAGCATTCTGGTCTGTGGCCCCAGGTGGCTGCCCTGACCCTAACAAACCATGGGACGCATGTTGGCCTCTGGTCAGGAGAGGAACCAGCTGCAGCATGGGACTGAACAGCATAACCTAGCTCTGTCCAGGCAACTGTAGCTGCATCAACAGCAAAGAATTGCACATTTCAGCCCCTAAGCTTCAACGCATGTGGAGAACATGGCGGCAGGGCACCATGGTCCCGGCTTTCAGCCTCGAGGTGGAAGGGGTTTCAATACATGCCTAGTTTCTTCCAGGCTGTATTGGTGTCGTGATTTGAATAACCATAAAACTCTCTAGTATGTAAAATAGGTGACAAATACCAGGATAAAATTAAGCACGGAAGATTAAGAGCCTCAAACTAAGACGTTAGCCCTCCTGCAATATACTTCCATCTGAATTTTAGCCATTCATTCAATCAATACCTGTCGTGTGCCTAATAATATTGGCAGACGTGCCAGACGCTGCTATAACTGCTTATCCTCTCATTTAATCCTTGTGACAGTCATCTAAGGCAAGTGCTGTTATTATCTCTATTTAACAGATGAGCCCACTGAGGCATAGAGAAGATAATTTAATTAACTCATCCAGGTCACAAGGCTAAATCCTAGAGCAGGGTTTGGAACTCAGTGCTCTTGACCATCATCTGTATACTACGTGAAAAGTACTATGCTGAGTTTTGTAAGGGAGTGAAAATACATTTACATGTGGTCACTGCCCTTGGGGAATGTAACATCCTCAAGATTTGAGGAAGCTCTCCAGGCTGGTTTGAACAAGTTTCCTGCCCAACCTGAGGCTTTGACCTCCGTATACGCCGTTGGTCCTTTGAACTTGAGTGCTATAGCCAAGCCTTCATCAGCTAGCCCCTCTCCTTTCCCTACCCATTAAACCCCGACAACTACTGAAATCAACCTTATAAACCTCAACCTGTTCTTCCAGACAGCCCAGCCAGAGCTCCTTCCTACCTTGACCATTACCCTGAAGTAACAGAAAGGATTAAATAGCCCTTGCCTAGCTTCATGACAAAGATCTTGTGCAGAGACCAGAGGACACAGCTGAGTTGGGCCCACTGCCTGGGCTCAATCCCCCCAGCCAAATGTGAACCAGATCAAACAGCAGAGAAATGACACACACTGAACTGCCAGAGCCCCATTCTGCCTAGCCCAGCCAGCAAGCCCGCCCTCAACTGTCCACTTAGCAGTTCAGTGACTACCCTCACCTGCAGATCTGGGGGATGGTACTTGGCATTTGATCTAGAACCTGATTTCTCTGGACCCCAAGAGCTTGCACAAAGTGTTATAAATTAGCAAAAGTCAAAGAGAGGATTTCATTAGGAACTTGAACATGAAGGCTCTAGTCAGGGTTACAGCACACAGGGTTGGAAGGAGCACCAATGTCTGAGTGTTGCAAATACACAAAGAAGGCCCAAAAGGCATAGGAACATTCTGGAACTAGCGAGGGCTATCAGGCACCATCGCAGAATGTTAACCAATGACCGGATCTCCTTCCCTGGGGAGCCATTAAAACACAGGTGCGTTTGGAAACAGGAGTTGGAGGAGGTGATCTGTTCGTCGCACTGTTTACTTCTGGCTCTACAGTCACCAAGAGTCTTTAGAGAGCACCAGTGTATATGTTTGGGGACCTCCCCTTGCCACAGCAGCTGCCTCTGTCAGAGATACTAGGGCACAGGAGCCTTTGAGCAGCTTGTAACAAATCTCCTCAACTAAAGCAGTCTCAGACTAAGAATTTAGCCCTCCTGCAGTATAATTCCATCTGAATTTTAGCTCAGAGGGAGAGAAAGGGCTTCTTGGAAAACATGCCGTGGTTTTACCAATGTAGGGCACGATGTGCATGAGGAGGGCAGGATGAATCAAAGGTCACCCCCTTTCCTGAAATCAGGCTTGGTTGTAGAAACCTGCGAGGGTTCCACTTTATTCCAGGAAGGAAGCCAGGCGGGGCTGGCAGAAGCCCCCAGGTCGCCCAGAGCTGCAGCAGCCTCTGGCCTTGTGTTTCCAGAGTAGAGAGCAGGTTAACACCCAGCGGCTGCCCCCGCCTCCCTCCTGTGCAGCGCCCCCATCCCTGCCATCACAAGTGAAGGCCCGGCATCTGACAGCTGCCTGGGTTATGGCAAGTTCCAGGAGGTGGCAGCCGTGTGTAGTCTGTGAGGAGGATCTGACCCACCCCCAGCACCTCACCAAAGCCACTGTTGGTGACTGGGAGGCTTCCCACCCTGCCACCCCACCCCACCTCTGGCTGCCCAGGAGTCAGAGATAGATTCATGGGCCGTGGCTAACCCAAGACAGGCAGCACACCTGTGTGTGTGGAGAGGGTCTCCGAGGCTGTGCTCTAGAGTGCCCATGAAGCTCAGCTGACTTCCAGAGCAGCCGGCAGGAAGCCAGGGCTTCAGGGCACCAGGCCTGCTGCTGCCGGCACTGCCGTCCCGGAGAACCTCAAAGCACAGCCCTACATGATCTGAGTAATTTTAGCTTCTCCTTTGATCCACACACTCTTCCCAAGGGGCAGGGTTACATAGTTCTCATCACACACACTCACTGGCATTTAACTCCTGCCTCTTCAAACCAAGGTAGGAAAATAATTAAATAATCATCAGAGTACCTTCTAAAAATGCACAACAAACTGGAGATAACACTACACGCTTCTCAGGATCTCAGAGCTTGTGCAGTTTCCCAGTGTATAAGGCACTGGGCCCTGTTTGCCCAGGTTTCTAGGGTACAATACTCATGTGAAAAGGTGCCCGGCTCTGGCTTTTCAGAGGCAGCAAAGAAGGGAAGAGCTTTGGAAACATTTTTTTACCACTCCACAAAAGATAATAATCATAATGATATGGGAAAGGAACGCCCAAATTAAAAATAAGTGGTTTGTGGCTTTAAAAATAAAGTTTCTCGGTGTTTTACCGAATCACAAAGTATTAAAATTGGAAGGGGCGTTGGATACTACGCAGGCCCAGCAACATGCAGTGCAGCTCCCTCCCCTGTGCCATCACTAGCAGGCTGCTGCAGACACCGTTTGTCTGCCTCCGAGAACAGGGAGCTCATTACTATGCTTTATATAATTGTTTCTTACATTAAGCCCCAATTCCTTTTTCTATAACTTCGAGCAAGCACTGCAAACTGTGTCGCCTGGAGCCACTATACATACCTCCACCGCGCCCCCTCTATGACCTCGTTCGGATCTTCGAAGGAGCTGTAGCATGCCCTGCAGTCCATGCCTGCTTCTCTCCAGGATAGATTCATTGCTTTGTCAAACGCCTAATTCAGGAGGCCGCTGGCTGCCTGGGTCTTTCCATGTTAGGGCAGGTTTTGGCAGGGTGGCGGTTAGGGGTGCTAGGTTTTCTCCAGCAGCGTGCCTCCTCGCTCTCCACCGCGCCCCGTGGAAGTTGTACCTATGGACAAGCAGCCTCTCCACATGGCAGCTCTAGGGCTCAGGCTTCGTCAGACCACGGGGCAGAGTCAGATTCTAAGAGCAGGACGACTCATGGGAGGTTTGACTGTCCCCTCACAGAGGCAAACAGGCTGACGCCAAGTCGAAAGCTTCAAGGGGGTAAGAAACGTACCTGTCTCCTATGCTGCTGTGTCCTCAGTAACAGGCGCATAGCAAATGCTCATAAGGACTTTCAGATGAATGAATAAAGGAATGAAGGAAAGGAGGCTGGGATCAAGCGGAGCGATACACACATACTTTCGTGGATTAAAAGTCCCTACCTCAAATGAACAGGATCCCCTGCTTGCAGCCCGGAGCCTGTCCAAACCCGTCAAGCCCAGCTCTGAGGCTCTGCACACCACCCTGCTTCCATCCTGCGTTGCTCCTTTAAACCATCATTACCTCCTCCTCCTTACCCCCATGCCAATCTCTTCCCATTTCCTCTTCCTCCCCTTTCCCTCTCTCCCAAGGAACTGGCCTCATCAATAAAAGTTCCAGGATATTCTTCTGGGACATAAATTCCAAAGAAAGCCAAGCAAGAAGAAGAAAAAATGACAGAAGACCTTGTATTGCTTTTGGGGCCCATCTGATAGCCTTTGGCCCTAGACTGACGTGGGGAGGACCCCCACCAGTGCTCATTGTTCCGGCTGCATGAACAGCAATCCCTGGGTCGGGGTTTGGAGGGACAGGATGTCTGGATCGCGCCCATATTTGCAGGGATCTTTAGTAATGAGGCCTGGCTCACAGCCTCCTGCCCCAGGCCCACATGTTGTTGAGCAGCAGACGATGCAATTGATCTGTAAGTGGATGTTTTAATTTTTTATTTTTCCCCTCCAGGGTAAAAAGCAAAAGGAACTCTGGCAACCGGTAATCTATAAACTCAGCAAACCTCAAGACTTAGTCTATCTCACACATGGAAAATAACTCCTGAGCTCTCCCTCACCACCCCCACCTCTGGAGATAAACTGTAATAAAATCTTAACTGGCTCCCCTGTTCTGACAGATAGGGGACGACTTGCTTTAAAAGACCTTCGTGTTCTGTTGCTGCCAAAGACATTTAAATTGCATTCAGGAGTGACTCCTCTACCTAAAACACTGACCAAGCCTGAGGCAGATTTCCCTGGGCACGGCTCCATGAGCCGTGTGCTCTTGGTAGGCAGGGCTGCTGAAGCTGGGTGCAAGGGCAGTGGGAGATGCCCTGGGCTCACTGGGCAGGAACTGTGGGTTGCCCTTGGGCCTCAGGTGTAGTGGCTGGAAGGTGTCTGACAGCACAACATGCGGGGCTGGGGGATGCAGATGGGAGGGACACTTCACATCCCCCAAGCAGCTCAAGTGAAAACTGGTCTGGATAGCTCTTATTTATAAGCAAAATATGACAGAGGTACATTTACAGAGAGGGAGAGAGCTGGGACCTGAACTATTCCGAAGTCCTTGGGGAAAGGGACTAGGACAGTGGGGAGGAATATTTAGTGACAGCTGAGTTCTCTTGTGTTCTCTCAAGTCTTTCAAGTAGTCAGAAGCCCCTGGAATGAAGAAACCTGGAATGGGAAGCCTGTGGGAGGTGTGTGAGAAGGTTTGGAGATGCGGAGAGAAGACAGCGTTAAGGAAGGTGAGGAGGAAAGAGAACGGAGAGAAGAAAAGGAGGAGGGGCACGGAGGAGGAGAATGGAAGAGGGAAGGGGGTGCACTCCAAGGCAGAAGAGAATCAGGGAGACAAAAAAAAGGAGTGGGGTGTCTCCAGGGAGAAGAGCTTAAAAACGGAAATGAGTAAAGAAGTAAAAAACCAAGTGTTTGGAGGGACAGGCTGAACCTTTTGAAAGAAAGGTTCAAAACTGGCAACTTCTCCCAACTTACAAAACAGACACTCCTGGATTTAATTTCTCCAAATCAGAAAACTTCCCCTGAATCTTTTTTTTTTTTTTTTGTCTTAGTTGCCAGAGAGCTTTAAAGTCAAATTTACTGCCTAAGTTTTGTGATCTGCTTAAGCCAGGTGGCCAAACATCTACATCTGCTTCCTTGAGAGGTTCCTGCAAGTTGTCACCCCCAGCAGTACTGACTGCAGGCTCTCGCCCGCAAGCCCTTAAGAAATGGTGGAGCCTTGTGGCATAGTTTGAAGTCCGGTGGTGTGATGCCTCCCGCTTTGTTCTTTTTGCTTAGAATTGACTTGGCTATGCAGGCTCTCTTTTGGTTCCATATGAAGTTTAAGGTGTTTTTTTCCAGTTCTGTGCAGAAGGTCATTGGTAGCTTGATGGGGATAGCATTGAATCTGTAAATTACTTTGGGCAGTATGGCCATTTTCACGATATTGATTCCTCCTAACCATGAACATGGAATGTTTCTCCATCTGTTTGTGTCCTCTCTTATTTCGTTGAGCAGTGGTTTGTAGTTCTCCTTGAAGAGGTCCTTTACGTTCCTTGTTAGTTGTGTTCCTAGGTATTTTATTCTCTTTGTAGCAATTGTGGATGGCAGTTAGTTCTTGATTTGGCTCTCTTTAAGTCTGTTATTGGTGTATAGGAATGCATGTGATTTTTGCACATTGATTTTGTATCCTGAGACTTTGCTGAAGTTGCTTATCAGTTTCAGGAGATTTGGGGCTGAGACGATGGGGTCTTCTAGATATACAATCATGTCGTCTGCAAATAGAGACAATTTGACTTCTTCAAACTATACTACAAGGCTACAGTAATCAAAACAGCATGGTACTGGTACCAAAACAGAGATATAGACCAATGGAACAGAACAGAGGTCTCAGAGGCAACACAACATATCTACAACCATCTGATCTTTGACAAACCAGACAAAAACAAGCAATGGGGAAAGGATTCCCTGTTTAATAAATGGTATTGGGAAAACTGGCTAGCCATGTGCAGAAAGCAGAAACTGAACCCCTTCCTGACACCTTACACTAAAATTAACTCCAGATGGATTAAAGACTTAAACATAAGACCTAACACCACAAAAACCCTAGAAGAAAATCTAGGCAAAACCATTCAGGACATAGGTGTAGGCAAGGACTTCATGACCAAAACACTAAAAGCATTGACAACAAAAGCCAAAATAGACAAATGGGACCTAATCAAACTCCACAGCTTCTGCACAGCAAAAGAAATAGTCATTAGAGTGAATCGGCAACCAACACAATGGGAAAAAATTTTTGCAGTTTACCCATCTGACAAAGGGATGATATCCAGAATTTGCAAAGAACTAAAACAGATTTACAAGAAAAAAACAAATAAGCGCATTCAAAATTGGGCAAAGGATATGAACAGACACTTTACAAAAGAAGACATACATGAGGCCAACAAACATATGAAAAATGCTCATCATCACTGGTCATCAGAGAAATGCAAATCAAAACTACATTGAGATACCATCTCACGCCAGTTAGAAAGGTGATCATTAAAAAATCTAGAGACAACAGATGCTGGAGAGGATGTGGAGAAATAGGAACACTTTTACACTGTTGGTGGGAGTGTAAATTAGTTTAACCATTGTGGAAGACAGTGTGGCAATTCCTTAAGGACCTAGAAATAGAAATGCCATTTGACCCAGCAATCCCATTACTAGGTATATATCCAAAGGATTATAAATCGTTCTACTATAAGGACATGTGCACATGAATGTTCATTGCAGCACTGTTTACAATAGCAAAGACCTGGAACCAACCCAAATGCCCATCAATGATAGACTGGACAGGGAAAATGTGGCACAAATACACCATGGAATATTATGCAGCCATCAAAAACGATGAGTTCGTGTCCTTTGTAGGGACATGGATGAACCTGGAAACCATCATTCTCAGCAAACTGACAGAAGAGCAGAAGATCAAACACTGCATGTTCTCACTCATAGACGGGTGTTGAACAATGAGAACACATGGACACAGGGAGGGGAGCACTACACACTGGGGTCAGTTGGGGGGAAATAGGGGAGGGA
>NW_022436956.1:4485326-4505432 GCF_009761245.1 Sapajus apella
TGTGATGCTCCCCTCCCTGTGTCCATGTGTTCTCATTGTTCAACACCCACCTATGAGTGAGAACATGCAGTGTTTGATTTTCTCCTCCTGTGTCAATTTGCTGAGAATGATGGTTTCCAGGTTCATCCATGTCCCTACAAAGGGCACGAACTCATTGTTTTTGATGGCTGCATAATATTCCATGGTGTATATGTGCCACATTTTCCCTGTCCAGTCTATCATCGATGGGTATTTGATTAATTTTTAATCACCTAAGATTTTTAGTTGGGAACACAAGAACATAGTGTAAGTGGCCAAAGATCCCCGAGGTATGCAGTGAGAAGTAAGTCATTGTCCCTGCTACTGTTTCCCTCCCATCACCCCAGGGAAGGGGAGGAGTGGCTGACACCAGTTCCTTGTGTGTGAAGGAAGAGTGTGTGGTTCTCGGCGAGGCTTACAAGGGGTCCCTGCCCATCCTAGAGATGGAGTTAGAAGGGCTCCTCTGTGGAAGTGATGCCAGAGCTGGGAGGTGAAGAACAAATAGGGCTTCATTAGTGAAAGAGGATGTTGCATGTGCAGAGGCCTGGGGTCAGCGTAGAAACAGCACTTTTGTTGAAATGATGAGCAGGCAGTGTGGCCCAATTGCAGACAGTGAGGTACGGGGTGAGGGGAGTCGAAGCAAGAGTGGTGGGCAAAGCTGGGCAAAAGCTGAGTAAGGGCCCCCCGGCCATGTTAGGATTGTGTCCTGACAGTTGAGAAAGCATATGTGACAGATACCTTTTACTTTTTGGAAAAAAAAAAAAAAAAAAAAAAAAAAACAGCCACCGTAGCTCCAGCATACAGAAAAGCAAGGGGCCAGCAGTGCTCTGGCCCACGCCCATTCAGTGTCACCTTTGAGTCCAGCTGCAGCCACGGGGGACACTTCCACCTCTGCTTCAGCCCACCTCACACTAACACCCCAACCCCAAGTGCTTTCTTCCCCAGGGCTTCCAATCGCATGAGCGCTGTTGGCCCATGCGTAGGCACAGTCTAGAAGTGCAGGGGAGTTCATGCTTCCGGGAGCAGCCCTCAGCAAGGCGCAGGGGACGGTGAAGGCTCAGAAGGTCCCAGGCAGGCCCTAGGGACCCAACCAGTGACCTCACTTATATACGTGGTATTGTTGGTCCCTCCTTTCCCACTCTGCTTGCCCTTCACTTCTGATTCCTGGGGCTGCTTCTCAGTAAGCGACCAGCACAGAAACCCCTTGTCGTAGGCTCTGCTTTCCAAATGTGTCTCATGGTGAGAGGGACGCAGTGGCAGTTGTTTGGATAAGACATGATTGGAGGTGGTAGCCGCAGCAATGAGGAGTTTGCAAAGATTTTTAGAAGGTTAAATTGAGCCTGCTGCAGCCGTGTTCCCCAACACCATTCTCTTTCAGGTTCTGGTTGACATCCAGTGCAGGTCTGCAGCTCGTGGGAAGCCCAGGATGGAGGAGATGTGGTCATGTACCACAGCCCTGTTTTACAGCTATGCAAATGGCCACCATATATGGAGGTGGAACTCAAAACTAAGGTTACAGGAAAGGAAGGTATTTCCAGACAGTCCTAACTTTAGGTGAATTTATAATGGGGCCTTTGGCAGAAATCTGACATTAATTAATGTCTCCTTCAGGCAAGACTACATAGCCAGGACCACTGCAGTGGAGATGCAAGTATTTGAGATAAGAGGGGAGGAAAACAAGGAGTAGTAAAGGCGTTCTTGACTGAGCCATGCACATGTATGCCCCAAGCCGATCCTGTGAAGTAGATACTATTACCCCTATTTTACAGATGAAGGAATGGAGAGGGAGAGAGGTACCATAATCTTCCCAGTATCACTGGAGTTATGCAAGATAGAGCAGGCACCTGCAGCTTGTCCAAACAGCTCTAAAGGCCTGTGTTTACCACCTACCTCCTGAAAGTCCCCTTTCAAATACCTCTCTGCTCCATAGAGTGAGAAGAACTTGGGGAGAGTTCAGCCATCTCTTTTCATGCTGGGCTATCAGTGGGTTGCCAGTAGATCCTGCCACTCAATAGATGAGGGGCAAGATGACATTTGGTGGCTGTAGAGAACCAAGAGGACCATGGTGTGCCCTCGTCATGCTGGGTGGGCCAGAGGCAGCACTAGGTGCCCCTCATTTATTGATATTTAACAAACAACTTACATCAACACAAGTAATCCCCACAGTAATTCCATGATGTAGGTTGCAGTATTATGCCCTTTTTATAGATGAGGAAACTGGGGTGAAATAAAATGACTTAATAATTTGCCCAAGAAGACACAGTTAGTAAGCAGCAGAACTGGGGTTTTAACTCAGAAATCGCAACATTGGTGTTCTAAATTGCTGTTCCACATTGCTTCTAATCCCTGTGTATACTTTTTAGAGCTTACCCCGTGTCAGGGGTCAATCAGATGCTGTGAGGCTAGAGCTTGGAAGAAATACAAAAATGAATTGAGCATGCATTCAGCCCTCAAGTAGTTTATTCTCCCGTACGTGTTAAGTATTTCCACAAACAATCATGAGAATATGTAGAAGGCAACAGGTGCTTAGTGGGAGATACTGATAAATCCTATGGGGTTCCAGGAGGGAGAGAGATTCCAGCATGGGGAATGGGGAGGGATGGCACAGCAGTTTGTTTTTGCCACATAACAGAGCACTCCAAGATTTAGTGGCTTAAAACAACATCTACTTATAACTTCTCACAATTCTGCAGTGGGCTGGGAAGTTCTATTCAGGGCTGGCTTAGTAGGGCTGGATGATTGAGCATGGTCTCATTCACACGTCTAGGATGACTAGGATAAGATGGCCTCTTATCTTCCAGAAGTCTAGTCTAGTTTCCTCTCGTGAAAGAAGGTTCCTATCAGCAAGAGAGAGACCACGCCCTGAGCACACACTTTTAAGCTCCTGGCTATGTCCCCTTTGCTGATGTCCACTGGCCAAAACAAGCCACATCGTCAAGCCAGAGATTGAAAACATAGAGAAATAGCGTTTCCCTTTTGGTGGGAAGAGATGCAATGTCACGTGCAAAGAGACCTCAGAGGGATGAGAAAGATGTAGAGGTAGAACCTTCTTTTTCTTTTTTTTTCAATAAGGCAGGATCAGAGAAAGCTTTACAGAAAGGAAGGGGCTTGAAAGATGGCTAAGCTTGGGACATGTGACAGATTTCCCATACATGGAGAGAAAACCCACAGAGGCAAGATAGATGAAGGGTTTGCAAGGACCAGCAAGTGCTTCCTCTGGGCTAGTGGAAGGTTGGGAAAGTAAGTTGAAACGGAATCATGGAGGAGATGGAGTGTGGTCTGTAAGAACTTGGACGGCCTCCAATGGCCTTCTAAGAGGTTGACCTCTGCTTGTAGGGGCACAGGCCTTCCAAGAGAACCTGCCCCACCTGCAGCTCTGCCTGTTTCCTCCTGTTCCTCCTGTTTCTGCAGCTCCATCACCACTGACTCAACACTCAAAGGACCTATGGTAGCCAGTCTATAGGCTGCCAAAGAACTACTATGGCCTATCCTGAAGATGTGAGCTGGGAGAGTGGTAAGCTGGGAAGAGAAATCTGGGAGATGGAGGCATGAGCAGCAGAGGTGAAGATGAAGGGCACACTGAGGTTCAGTGACAGACAGGGCATCCAAAACCCTGTTCAAATTGGCCATGTGGGAGCTAAGGGTGAGGAGGTCAGCTGGCAGAGAGCGGAGAAGGAGCAGATGAAAAGAGAGAAGCAGACACAGAGAGGATAGGTCCCTGAAGCAGCCTCAGGTCCTGAGGATTTCCTCATCCAGGTGGGGGTTTAAAGGTTATTCTCTTTCTCCTCGGGTTTTGAATGGCTTTGTCCCTGCAACAGGTGATGCATGGGTCTGTCTGCTGCATACGGTGATTGGGGATTCTGCCCCCTGCATCAGGTGATTGATAGGAGGTTCTGTCCTGTGCATCTAGTGATGGCTGATTATGTTGCATTCCATGTGATGGGTGATTCTGTCCCTGTTTCAGATGATGGACAGTCCTGTCCCCTGCGCCAGCTGATGAATGGTTCTGTCCTCTTAATCAGGTTATGGACAGTTCTGTTCCCTGCATCAGAGATGGGAGATTCTTTCCCCTGCATCCCTGGCAAGAACATAGGTTGTAATAAAATCTTGAAAAGGGACAGGCAGACCAGGGATGGAAATATATCTTGTCAGGCAGCAAAGTTAGGCAGAACCTCAAATGTAGTGGGCATTCAAAAAAGGAACTGTTCTTAAGGTGAGCTATATTTTCTCTAAGGCTTCTAGCAATTAGACATACCATAAAGTGGAGACTGATGCCACCATACTTGCAGACAAATCCTTTGATTTGGTAAAGACTTGAGAGCTTAAAAATGTTAATTTGCAGTCTATATATTTCTTCGTTATATTTCTTTCAAATATTTTATCAGTTCTAACTCTGGTTATTAAAAGCCAGAAGCCATCCCATTCTTCAGAATTTCTTTGGGGAGCATTTACCAAGTGCATCTCAGCAGTGGCACAGGAAAACATATATCCCTGGAAACCAGAAGTCACACAATAGTCCTTCCCTCCAGAGCCCCATGGGGTGGAGAAATCCCCATTATAGTTAAAATCTGATTATTCTGCTTTTATGTCACCTCCGTTGCTGTGAGGGCTAGTCTAGCTGCCAGAGCACAGAATGACACAGATACAACATGATATGTCAACCACTCATGTTTCTTTTTTATGAGATCAATGTTTATAACTTTGCAGTCAGCCCACTGACAGACTGTAAAACTTGGCTTATTGGAAACAGATACATCAACCATAAGGCACCACTTGCTGAAGACTGACTCGAGTCTTCCCTGGGTATGAATTAATCCTTAGAGAGAAAGCCACTGGCACTGACAGCGTCCTGAGTTTCATCTAGAAATGTTCAGGCACCTGTCTTGGATCCCCTTGACATTGCTCCTTGTGAGAAACACCCATGCAGCAGTGTCTTGTCACCACTTGTATACGTATGAGTCAGACACTATGGCCTGATTGCTTATGAAATGTACTTCAGCAGAATTTGGACCCCACGAATGCAGACAAGTCTTACCCTCAACAGTATTTTCTAAAGCTACCTATTGAGTGCTCTTCTCACTATCTGGGTACAACATACCCATGTAACAAGCCTACACAGGCACCTCCTATATCTAAAATAAAAGTTGAATTTTTTCAAGAGTAAAAACCATGAAACCCTTAAAAGAAAACATAGGAGTAAATCTTCATGACCTTGGATTTGGCAATGGATTGTTAGATATGCTAACAAAACATGTGCAACAAAAGAAAAAAATTATATTGGATTTCATCAAAATTTAAAACTTTTGTGCACTAAAGGACATTATTAGGAAAATGAAAGACTATCTATGGGATGAGAGAAAGTATTTGGAAATCATATATCTTGTAAATGTCTAATATTCAGAATATATAAAGAACTCCTAACTCCATAACATAAAAAGAAACAACCCAATTTAAAAATGTGATAAGGACTTCAGTAGACATTTCCCCAAAGAAAATGTATAAATGGTGATAAATATTAAAATGTTTAATAACATTGGTCATTAGAAAAATACAAGTAAAAGCCACAATGAGATTCCTCTGCTGGGATGGCTGTGATTTAAGAAAATGGAAAATATTAAGTGTTGGCAAGATGTGGATTTTTAAGTGTTTTCTAGTCTATTTGTGGTCATAGAAATATTTCCTCTTTTGTCAGCCCAAAATGCAAGATTGAGCATAGGAGCCAGCTTCCACTTCAAAGAAGGGGTAATCAAAGCAGGTGCCTCTTGGATGTGCACTGCTAGCATGATGGAGACTTGCATGCCTGTTTCATGCATATTCTGTTCTACTCTGCCTCTGTCTCACCTTTGCTGCATGCTCAGAAACTACTGCTGTCCCCACATCAGTCTCCTTGGGTCCAAATTGATCTTTGAGCTCTGTTGATGGAAAGGGCTTAGAGAGTCCCCCTGTTGCAACAGCTTGGTTCTCTTTTGCAGTATATCTTGGTTTGCAAATGACTCTCTTCCCTTAAAGTTCGAGGCATTCAGCTGCAGATGAGAAGCAAATTCATGCAGTTTCATGATGCAGGCACCATTAGGAAATATGTCTCCATGGCAACCCCAGGGTTACCTCATCCAACAGCACTCAGATGTTGCTGACCACAGAAACTTTTTTTTTCAAATATAGACCAAGCATCCACTCTGTCTATAGAGCCAAGAGGTTTTTGTTTGTCTGTTTTTGATATTCTATGCCTCTGTTCAGAGCCCTTGGGGTAATGTCACGTGTTTGGGGAGCATTTTTTATGTGGACAACATTTCTCTGTTCCTCTGCTTCAGGACATGGAGCTTTCTTTTCTCCAAAAATAAGAGGGCTCTTCTAGGGAGGTGGTGTCATTATTCATCTCTGTTCTAGCCACTGGCTGTTGCCAATGAGTTGTTTTAATGTTTTGAATCCAGAATTCATATTTTCTCAGCCTCAGCAGGATCTGGCCCACTCAGCACTTGATCAGGGCTGTTCATGGGAAGGCCAGGTGCTTGGGATGGGAGTGAAACTGACTGCTGCCATAGTGACCTTCCACTCCTCCTGTCCAGACTGGAATCATTAACTCAGGCAGGCACGTGGTTAGCACTTCCCACTCCCATTAGCCTGCTGGGGATCAGCATGATTGGGAATGACGTCGTCTGCCCCTCTGCAACTCCCCAAAGAGCTAACTTAATTGTTGGGAAACATTGGAGAAAAAGATGTCATTCCTCTACATGATTGGTTCTCAACATGGGGGGAGGAGAGGGGTTTGTCCCTGAGGGGACATTTGGCAATGTTGGGAAACATTTCGGTTGTCACCACTGGAGGAGGGGGTACCAGTGGCATCAGATAGTGACCAGGGGTGCTGCTAAACATTGTACAGTGCACAAACACCCCTGCCCCTACCCCAACAATGGATGACCCAGCTCAAACTATTACTAGTGCTGAGGTTGAAGTTGAGAAACCCTGCTCCACATAATCATATTGCACCCAGGGAGATGGGGATTCCTAGCATTCAGATCTCACTTATTATCGATGGAAGGGCAAGCAATGGGTTATTTATTAACTGTTTGAATAAATACCTGTAAGTATATTCACTGCAGAACTCCAGTAAATAGAAGTGCTTTCTTCTGACAGGGAGAGTTTGCAGTGCCTGCTAATCCCTCCTGGAAAGCCTTTTCGTCCCTAAATTACGATCTCAGCCCATGTTGCCTCACACTGCCTCTCTGTTATTAAAATTCCTTTCTACACAATTCATAGGGACATAAATCCTTCCTTGAAAGTCTAACCGATAATACTTCCAGAAAACTAGATTCTCCGTTTTAAAAATTGTCCCTTAAAAATGATGTGCCTCCTTCCTTCCAGCCCTTCCCTCTTTCTGGAAATCTTAGGGCAGGTAGGGATGGTGGCGGGGGGGCGGGGAGGTTGAAATGACCTTCGGAAGCCCATCTTATGGCCACACCTGTAATCTACTGTTTGTGTTTGTTGCTTTGTAATCACTAGTCTTCTAGTCATATGACCTTGAATAACGACTTAAAATGTGATTCAAATGCTGTGTAAATATGGCCAGAATTTTTGTTTTCTTCAGTGGAGAAGTAGGATTAAGCAGGCAGGGCCAGGGTCCATCCGTGCAGGAGCCAGCAACAGACCTCACCAGACAAGTCCCCAGAGTGAATCGCTCCAGTTCCCCCCACGGGCTTTCTCCACCTGACTTAGCCAAGAGGCCGAGAAGAGATCCCATCTCTGGCTTTCTCACCAGGTTGGCTTGTTTTTGTTTTGTTTTGTTTTTTTCCAAAGCATGTGTAGCTAAGGCATATCAAGTCAAACTTAGGTCAAGATGACAAGCACCTTGGCCCTCAGAATGTCACACCCTCCTGCTCACTGCCATGGGGTGGGTGAGGTAAGGCATAGGGAAAACTTGCTCTGCTTCTCACTCAGGTGAGAGCTTTAGGGGTCCACGTCAGGAAGGTGGAGGTCCTCTGAAAAATGCCACCGATTGGCTCTCGAATGTTCTACAGACTCTACTCTAGTCCTTTGTAGTCATTAGATTTCAGAAAACTTGTTAGATATTTAAACTAAGGTGGCATTTTAGAACTTTATAGATTATTGACAAGCTAGGCATATATGCATGGAAAAGGGAGGTTGATTATAAGAAGCGACAGTAGCTATTCACCACCTTGGAAACATTTTTTAAATCATATTAGTGGACTTCAAATCACAAGAATGCTTCATGCCCAGATTAGTTTGGGGGCTGAGGATAATCTTCTGGATACACAGGAACTGGAGCAGCCGAGAAAGCCTCAGAACATCTGGTCAGCCCGCTACGATTCAACCTTCCCATGCTGAGGATGAGCTCCACACTGCACAGGGAGCTGGAAAAAGGACCCATTGATGTTTCCGGTAGAGTCTAAGCCTGACGGGCCCTCCTCTCTGGTGCATCACACATTCTCACTTCCCGAGAGAGAATTTGATTGGTTTATATATAAACTTCCTTGTTATCCCTGTTGAGCAAATTTGTTTCTTGACCCAACTGTGACCCAAACAATGGGGTTGGCCTCACTGACTCTCCTCCCCGCATAGCCACTATTTTGCAGAAAGAACCCACTGGGCCACTTTCCTATGGGGGCATCCAAGAGTGGAGCAGGTCCTTGGTGCTTTGTGGATTCTCTCTCTAGGGCAGAGTCTAGTTTAAGATCTTCCTCGCTGAAGCCCTCACTCCTAACCTCAACTGCTATTACCCTCAACTGATACTATGCAGCCCTAGTCTGGAAGAACAGAGCGCATTTGCGATAGAGGAAGAACCTCCTTGCATTTCCTCGCACAGCCTGATAGCAATTTAGCTGCCCAAGGCCGTGAAGGGGCTGAGCCAGCTCTCCTGCTACAGAAAGCCAGCAAATCCATACAGATGTTTTTCTGAGTGCTATTCTGGCCAGGGTGCAAGGATTAGCCTTGCCTGGTATCACATGGCATGGGGAGGTTAGGGAATTCTCTTTGTGGATCAGGAGGTATATTACATAAAATCAAAATGTAAGTGTGTTCTTTTTGGATAAGGCAATGTTTTCTCTTCTATTTTTATTTATATAGCCTTATCACCTAGTCTCCTTTGTTTCTTTCCCTCTGCCTTCTTTGGTGCCAAGCCTGTCCTGATTCTGCAGGATAGACTCAGCTGGCTGGGCAGCTCCAAGTCGGATGCTTTCTAACCACTCTCCTTCCAACCACATCTGATAAATGTCATTAAGGGGCTTTACTGACCTCATTTTCTGACCCAATGCAGAAATCCTACTCCACCAAGATTTTCAGATCTTAAGAGATGTGACTTACAAGCTAAGAGGCCAGAGAGGATAGTGTGCCAATAGGATACATAGATTAGATAGACAGATCAGAGAGAGAGAGAGAGAGAGAGAGAGAGAGAATACCTTAGAGGGGACTTATCAGGGAACCAGCTCTCATGATTATAGAGGCTGAGAAGTCTTACCATGGGCTATCTTGTCTGCATGCTGGAGAACCAGGGAGTCCTGTAGCATGGCTCAGTCTAAATCCAAGGCCTCAGAACCAGGAAAGCCAATGGTGTTTCTCTCAGGTTGAAGGCCTGAGGACACAGATCACTGCTAACAGAGTTCTGGAATCCAGAGGCTAGAGGACTGGAGTTCTGATGTCCAAAGGTAGGAGAAGAAGTGTGTCCCAGCATCACAAGAGAGAGACAGTGCAGATTTGCCTTCTGCATCCACCTTTTTATTTTATCTGGGCCCTCACCTGATTGGATGGTGCCCACCCACATTGAGTGGGAACAGATCTTCCTTACTCGGTCCACTGATTCAAATGCCAATTTCTACTGAAATCACCATCACAGACACACCAGAAGTCATGCTTTGCCAGCTAACTGGGCACCCCCTTAATCCAGTCAAGTTGGCACCTAACATTAACCATGACAAATGTGTAGTTCATGAGCACTGGGCACAGCTCTCCCAGTGTCTGACTCTGACTCTCAGCTCCCCGACAATCTACACCAGCCTCCCTTCCACTCTGTCCTCCCAGGCTTCACTGACCTCCTTCAGAACCAGGGTCTGCCCTGCAGCATAGCAGACCAGCATCTGATATGCTTTGAGAGGTGAAACAGACTTCCTACATAGATTATTTACTTCATAGAGGTATTTTATTTCATAACTTGAGATGACATTTTAAATGCAAGTATGCTGAATTAAATGCAAGAATACTGAACTAGACCCACAGGATGCTACAAACGGCTCGTGAGGCATAGATACTGCTTGCATCTGTTTGCGTGCCTGCTTGGTAGAAACAGAACTTCTGTTGGGGGATTGTGAAGGAGGCTATAGAATAGAGAAGGGGCGGCCAATGGGAAGGCCACTCTTATCTTCTTAACAATTTTTAGTGACTCTCCTCTGATTAATCCACCTTCCTTCCTAAGCTGCCCTGGTTCTTCCCCGATATTCGCCTCCGGATATTATATACACCTAGTCAGTGGGTCAGTGCAGGCTCCGTGGAGTGGAAGACACTCCCACTCTTTCTACCTCTAATCCATTCTCTAGTTTAAAATAAAGTGGTTCTCTCTAGAAACTGAGAAATGAACCAGTGTCCCAGAAAACCAGGATTTTGCTTCCTCATTAGCCAAGAAATTGTGAAATGAGTAGAAGGAAAAGAAAGCAAAGAAAGGAAGAGCCTGCCAATGGAGAGAGTGAAAGAGTTATAACCTCAAATTAGTGAAACTGTGCTAAGAAGATCGAATCGTGATGCCATGGCAGTCCTCGGGCTGTTGGCCAGCTCACCTTTCCTCCCCGCTCCTCACCTTCACCGTGTCACACAGCCAACTCCTGCTGCAGGCTGTATTTCTCAAACTCCCTTGTCAGCTGGGCTCTGGCAGCCCAGCCGTGAGAACACTAGCAGGAGACTGGAGGGCAGGAGGAGAGAAGGAGGTGGTATCTCTCCTTCCTCTCTGCCTCGGCTGGCATCGCTGACGCAGGCTGTTTCCTTCCTGGCTCCAGGTTTGCAGCAGTTTCAGCTTCTTCAGGTGACTGTTCTCCGGATCTGAGGGCGCCATCCCTTCTTTCTACCTCCAGCCCTGCGAGTGCTAGCGGTTTCCAGCTGCTGCCATCTTGGGGTTACCTCCTTGACCTCTATGTGACTTCTCACCTCATCCAGCCCCTGTGAGCCTATTCCCTGCATTAAATTCCCTCTATTTAAAACACTCAGTAACTGATACATTCTCTCACGGGTCTGCTTATACAATTTTCACATGAGTATTTCTTAACTTTGGCGTGCACACACACACACACACACACACACACACACACACACACAGGATTTCTTACCAGACTCTGCAGGAGCTCTGAGGCTTTTAAGACCTGAATTTTAAGGAAGGGTAGAGAGGCATCCAGGGGAAATGATCTCTTTGGTGTCATCTTCTCCGAAACTGATTGCAGGTAAAGCTCTGCGCAGTTGTTTTCCACTCGCCTTCTTTTGGGGTTTTTGGCACCCTGTTCACGTGGATGGACGGCCCCAGAGCAGACCTGGTGAAACAGAACTTCAGCCTCACCTCACACAAGCAGATGCCTGTATGTATGATGCTTTGCTTTTAAGATGAACCTCTAAGCATATAAGATGCTACCTCTTGCTTTCAGTAATGTTTTGATTTCTCAGCTTCTTCCTATAATGCTGCTGGACCTTGTGGATATAACATTCATGTAATTTTAAAATATGGCCATACTTGATGTCACGTTATCTTGGTTTTACAATTCTGACATGGTTTGAATGTATGTGTCCTTCAAAATTCATATGTTCAAACATAAATCCCAAGGTGATGGTCTTAAGAGTGGGGCCATTTACGAGGTGATTATGATACAATGAAGAAATTATTTAGGCAGATAGTGAGGGCAAAAAGGGCCTCAGCAAGCTTTCCCTTTAACAAAAAGCAGGCCCCAAATAATACTTTTTCTAGCAAGAAGCAGCCTGAAAAAATTGAGCTGCAGACATAGATAAGCAAGCTGGAAATTTGCAAGGGTGAATTCTGGCAGCTGTGCCAATAGAAGAGGGCTCTCCACCTTCCCTTTTCTTTGTCACCGCATGTACAGTAAAGAAGCAGGCAATATGGCACTGGCCAGGCAGAGAACCATCTGCATAATAAAAGATTAGGGTGGGGCAGCCAGCTTTTCACATGCTATGGAAATGGCACACCTGGTCCCACCAATCTTTCATGTCCCGTGTAAATCAGACACCGGCTCCTCAAGCTCATCTATAAAACCTTCTGCAAGTCACTGCAGAAGCGGCAACACATTTTCTCCGGGACGTCTCTGCCACAGAGAGCTCTTCTCTTTCTTTCAGGCATTGAACTTGCACTCCTAACCTCACTCTGACGTGTCTGCATCCGCTTCTCTGTGGCCATGACACAATGAGTCTCGGGTATTTACCCCCAGACAAGGACACCACTTTGATTAGGCCATGGGGGCTCTGCCCCCATGAATTTTTGAAATTACTACCCTGAAAAAAGGGCCTGAGGGAGTGCGTTCACCTTTTCTGCCATTCAACTTCCACCACTTGAGGACGTAGCAGCAAGGCATCACCTTGGAAGCAGAGAACAAGGCCTCACCAGACACAAAGTATCCACCAGTGCCTTGATCTGAGGCATCCCTCCCTCTAGAATGGTGAGAAATACATTTTCATTGTTTATAAATTACCCAATATAAGGTATTTTGTCATAGCAGCCTAAATGGACTAAGAAACATTCTATAAGCTGGTTTGTATAGATTCTGTGAGCTCGTCAATATAAATGGGACAAAGGAGCTGTTTTATTACTCCATAAAGAAAAAAAATTATGATTTCCAAATTTGCCGCACTGTTAAACCCCATTTGCAAATGTCTCTCTTGCTTTCTTATTTTTATTGGTAACTATGAGAGCAGGACATCAGGAAACCTGAGGCAAATTACTCCATTCACCTTTCACTAGTTCTCCCTTTTTGAGTTTTGCCTCTTTTTATGCCATCTGAGACGCCTGTGCCAGGTTGGAATTCACACATTATAACTATGATAATGTCATTGCCTCAGTCAAAAATCTTCAATAAACTCTTCTTTTTTCATAGAATACAATAAAAACAACTTGAATCCAAGGTCTCCTCAAGCCACCTCTCCAGCCATATCCTCTCTAGCCATATTCCTTCACATATCTAAATCCTGGCTCACCCACCATATCCCAGCAGTGTCCTGAGCTCTCCAGCCCCACACACTTACTCGTGACTGGCCTCTGCCTGGTCATGTCACTGCTTTCCAGTCCTTGCAAAAATGCAGCCTCCCACATAAAGTCCATCTGGAGCCCCTTCAATTGGTGCCTTTTTTAAAACTTATAGAAAAATTTTCCTTTAAAATGATTTATTTTCAATTATATGTTTACATTTTCAATTTAAAAGAAAATTTAAAAAATAAACAGAAGGTAAGACTTAAGTCTCCCTTGACAAGCCCACTCAATTCCAGGTCCCTGCAAATACATCTATATACATATATGGGAATATAATGTGTGTGCAGGCTTGTGGTTTTTGTTATAAATATTATAATATTTGCATTTTTTTCAACTTGTATTGCTTAAAATACTATCATGGCCTCAAAGGGTCCTGCCTGTTCAGGCCCCAATTCACATAACAATCTTCTCTTTAGTCATTCCCTTCTTTAATTTCTGTGCTAGCTGGCCTTCCTCCCACTTTTTTTTTTTTTTTTTTTTTTTGAGATGGTCTCGCTCTGCCAGCCAGGCTGGAGTGCAATGGCATGCTCTCATCTCACTGCAACATCCGCCTCCTGGATTCAAGCAATTCTCCTGCCTCAGCCTCCCGAGTAGCTGTGATTACAGACGTGCACCACCACATCCGGCTTATTTTTGTATTTTTAGTAGAGGCAGGGTTTCACCATGTTGGCCAGGCTGGCTTCCTCCTGTTCGTTAGTTGTATGTGTGCTCCTTGATGGCATGGGGCCTTTACGCATGCTCTCTTTCCTCCCTAAGGCCTCTCGTCTATTTGTCAGCTCAAATACAATTTTATCAGAGATGCCTTCCTGGATTATCAAAGTTGGTGCAATCTTCCTAATAAATACTCTCACATCACCATGTAGAATTAACGATTGTACCATAAACTACGTAGTGGTGAGAACTCCTCCTGTCCTCTACTGTGCCATCACTTAGCAGACATCCAATAATTCACTGAATGAATGAGTAAATCACACTTTATAAAATATATGTATTTGTTTATTTGCCTGATGTATGTCTGTTCCTACATGCAGCCAGGGACCATGAGTATGTTATTCAACGCTGAATACTCCAGAAATTAACACAATATCTGGAATATAATGGAATCACCATGTTTGTTAAGTGATTGAATGGGTGGATATCTATAATAATGAAAGAACTCTTACAAATACATACAAAAAGAACAAAAACCCAAGTAGAAATACAAGCAAAGTACATAAACAAGAAATTAATAGAATAAAAGTACAAATGACTGATAACTATATAAAAAGTATTTATTTTATTATAATAAAGGAAATAAGAATTTTAAAACATTCCACATTTTGGATTTCAATGGCAAATAATTACAAGGCTGAAAAACAGTCCATATTGGTCAGAGGTGAAGAAACAGTCATTTCATGAGAGTGTCAACTGACGTAACACTGGTATAGAACAGTTTTGTAGTATATACTTAAATTTTAGGGGCAGTCTCAGTGGCTCATGCCTGTAATTCCAACATTTTGGGAGGCCAAGGTGGATGCATCACATGAGCCCAGGAGTTTGAGACCAGCCTGAGAAACATAGCAAAATGTTGTCTGTACAAAAAATTTAAAAATTAGCTAGGTATGGTGGTGTGCATCTGGAATCCTACTCAGGAGGCTGAGGCAGGAGGAGTGCTTGGGCCCAGGAGGCTGAGGCTGCAGTGAGCCATGATTGTGCCACTGCAATCCAGCCTAGACAGCAGAGTGAGACCCTGTCTCAAAAATAAGTAAAATAAAATAAGGGACTTCTGCCAAGATGGCAGAATAGGAACAGTTCTGGAGCACAGTTCCCAGCAAGAGCAACGCAGAAGGTGAATGAGCTCCACATTTCCAACTGAGGTATCAGGTTCATCTCAAGGGGACTGGCTGGACAGTGGATGTAGCCCAAGGAGGGCAAACCAAGGCAAGATGGGGCACTGTCTCACCCAAGAAGTGCAACTGGCTGGAGGACCCCCTGTCCTACCCAGCAGAGGTCACTGGGGACTTTTCTGGCCATTCCAGCACTCCAGTTCAGATACTGTGCTTCTCCCACGGTCTGCTTTTTTTTTTTTTTTTTTTTTTTATTCCTCCCACAGTCCATACAGCCCACAGACCAGGAGATTCCCACCGGTCTGACAAGTGCCGCAGATTTCCAGCACAAACCTGGGCAGCCATTTTGGCTGGCACTTGGAATGCCTGCAAGACAGAGCCACCCATTCCTCTGAAAGAAAGGGGGCTGAAGGCAGGGATCCAAGTGAAGACCAGCAAACTAAAACCCACTGGCTTGAGATTTTTGCAGCCAGCACAGTAGTTGGAGCTTGACCCAGGATGGTCAAGCTCAGTGGGGGAAGGTCATCCTCCATTACTGAGGCAGTTCACCATTAACGAGGCAGTTCTAACCTTACCTGTGTAAACAAAATAGCAAGGACATTTACAGAGCAGCTGGGCGGAGCCTGCGGCAACTCAACAACACCTCTGCAGGCAGACTGTGACTAGACTCCCTCCTTGCTGGGCAGGGCACCTCTGAAAAAAAGGCAGCAGCCCATCAGGGACTTATAAATAAAGCCCCACCTTCCTGGGACAGAGCACCTGGGAAAAGAGGCGTTGGGAGTTCTGCTGCAGCAGACTTAAACGTCCCCGCCCAGCAGCTCTAAAGGGAGGAACAGAGCTCCCAGCACAGGACTTGAGCTCTAATAAGGGACAGACTGCCTCCTCAAGCAGCTCCCTAACCCCTGTATATCAAAAGAGACACCTCATACAGGAGAGCTCTGGCTGACATCTGGCGGGTATCTTTCTGGGACAAAGCTGTCAGAGGAAGGAACAGGCAGCAATTCTTGCTGTTCTGCAGCCCCCGTGGGTGATTCCTAGGCAAGCAGGGTCTGGAGTGGACCTCTAGCAGTCCTTCAGCAGAGAGGCCTGTTAGAAGGAAAACTGAAAAACAGAAAGAAATAGCTTCAACATCAACAGAAAGGACATCCACTCAGAGACCCCCATCCGAAAGTCACGAACTTCAAAGACCAAAAGTAGATACATTCACAAAGATGGAAAGAAACCAGCGAAAAAGGCCGAATTCACCAAAAACAAGAACGCCTCTCCTCCTCCAAGGGATCACAACTCCTCACCAGCAAGGGAATAAAACTGGATGGAGAAGGAGTTTGACTAATTGACAGAGCAGGCTTCAGAAGGTGGGTAATAACAAACTTCTCTGAGCTAAAAGAACATGTTCTAACCCAATGCAAAGAAACTAAGAACCTTGAAAAAAGGTTAGATGAAATGCTAACTAGAATAACCAGCTTAGAGAAGAACATAAGCCACTTGATGGAGCTGAAAAACACAGCATGAGAACTTTGCGATGCATACACAAATTTCAATAGCTGAATCAATCAAGCAGAAGAAAGGATATCAGAGATTGAAGATCAACTCAATGAAATAAAGTGAGAAGGCAAGAAAAGAGAAAAAGGAGTGAAAAGAAATTAACAAAGCCTCCAAGAAATATGAGATTATGTGAAAAGGCCTAATCTATGTTTGATCAGTGTACCTGAATGTGATGGGGAGAATGAATCCAAACTGAAAACACTCTTCAGGATATTATTCAGGAAAACTTCCCCAACTTAGCAAGGCAGGCCAACATTCAAATCCAGGAAATGCAGAGATCATCACAAAAATACTCCTCAAGAAGAGCTACCCCAAGGCACATAATAGTCAGATTCACCAGGGTTGACATGAAGGAGAAAATGCTAAGGGCAGCCAGAGAGAAAGGTCAGGTCATCCATAAAGGGAAGCCCATCAGACTCACAGAGGATCTCTCGGCAGAAACCCTACAAGCCAAAAGAGAGTGGGGACCAATATTCAACATCTTTAAGAGAAAAGAACTTTCAACCCAGACTTTCATATCCAGCTAAACTAAGCTTCATAAGCGAAGGAGAAATAAAATCCTTTATGAACAAGCAATTTCTAAGAGATTTCGTTACCACCAGGCCTGCCTTACAAGAGCTCCTGAAGGAAGCACTAGACGTGGAAAGGAACAACCAGTACCAGCCACTGCCAAAACAGTGCTCATCTCACCATGTGCAGATGAGCATATGTTACCTTTATAATCAGAAAAACATAAATATTTCAGAAACAAAATGCAGAAACTCTTTAACTAAAATAAAAGACCAAGAGAATCTTTTAAGAAATGCCTGAATATAAGGGTTCAGTTAGAAGCTAATAAATGAGTTCTGTAATTTATAAATTTTATAGTGATGAATTATTCTACATCACAAGAAACACCTATTGGTATAAAACAGCCCTTGAAGCTAGTCTTCAAGTCAGAGTATACTCTATAGATTTCAAAATACAACTTGCTCCCCATATAATCCCTTGGGAAACTCCAACCGTTAATACTACCCCAATGACAACAATCACAGAGGCGAGACTGATGCTGAGAAAAGAACACCATGCCAGTGAATCCTGACAACACGAAACTCCAACAGGAGTCCTGGCTTCCTATGGACAAAAGGGTGCCCAAGAATACCTGTATGTCCCTGTGAGGGATGGACCAGCGCTCTGCTTGCATGTTGTCTAAAATGGCAAGTTGTAGACGTTCCTATATCCTTCCAGTCTGTTCTTGCTGGGCCTGGCCTCTGATCCTCGGCTTTGCCTCCTAGCCCCTTCCCCAACACACACACACACACACACACACACACACGCATGCAGGCACACTTTTTTTTTTTTTTTAACTCTATTCCTGGTCTTTGTATTTCTTAACTAATCTTGGTTCTCCAGCATGATCCTTGGTGCTCTGCAAGAGCTATTGACTCAGACGAACCACTGGGCTCTTGCCGTTCTTGATCACCTGTGGGGAAACCCTCACTTCTACTTCTGTGGACCTGAATCCTGCCACTTCCCAGTATGCCAGACACCCCAAAAGGCCTGCCCTGTTTCCTGTGGGGGTTTAAAGAGAGAAAACAGGCATTATTTCAACAACACCTACCAGATAATCAGAGAAACAACCCTGAATCCAAAAGGACTTGCAATACAATGCCTTCTGCCATTTTGTAGATGTATAGTATATAACTATCATCTAAAGCTATACAAAATAGCCAGGATGTGGACTAAACATGAAATAAATACAAAAATAATATTAGCTGTGATGCAGCTACCTTCACAGGGGTAGCAGAGAATTCTTTTGGGTAGAGATTTTAGGCAAGAACATTTGTAAGCCTCCTTGGCTTCGAGCTAATACACCAGAGAAAGGAGAGAGGGGCTCTGCGTGAAGTAAAATGAGATATTTTCAGTGTTTGTTCTTAAAAGGAAGAGAAAGAGAAGCGTCAAGGAAATGGCAAGGGTTTGTACCAGGGCAGGAAGGCCAATGAAATGTTCTGGGGATAGTGTGGCCGAAGCACTTTTGAAAAATGGTAAGGTCTACTCTTCTCCTTGGGGCTGTGTTCCTATGTCATACGCTCGTTTTGATACCCCTTTTCCCTCCTCCTAAAAACTGAAGAAATGTCTTCTCTGTTCATCTTAATTTTTCACATGGGGGTGTTTCTGTTTGTTTAATTCCTGGAATGGACAAGCATTTTATGGTATATAAATGGAGCCAAGTGGCAAGCAGGAAAGCAGTAACCCAAGACACAGCAGAGGCCTTAAGAACACAGCTCCACTCTGTCCCTTCCCCATGAATTCAAAGAAATATTAGCGGGAACTTTAGAAATCCATTGGCAATAGTGGTGGGAAATTCCTGTTAATTTTGCCTAATCTCACGAGAGGCAGGGAGGCTTCAGCTGACATCTAGAAAACAAAGGAACAGAACGCAAAATCATAAATACATATAATTTACCCATCTTTTTTTCCAAAAGCTGATATATCTCAGCCTTTATATATATATAGACACACACAGACACACACACACACACACACACACACACACACACAAACACACAGAAGGAATGGAAAGCTGTGAAGGATGAATGCCTGTGAGGAAGTATATATGACTGAGCAAGCTCTAGCGTCAGCCTTTTCTTCCAATCTTCCCCGTAAGTATGTTCTTTAAAATCCAAGACAGCACTGGGGAGGAGGAGAGGAGGGAAAAACAAGAATTAAAAAAATAAATTTTTTAAAATAGCAGCTAAACATAAACGAGAATAGAAAAGTCTAACACTGAAAAAAAAATAGCCAAATCCAATGACTATAAAGGGGAAAGATATACCAATATTTAAAAGAATGAATTTGAAAGAATATCTTAGTAAGAAAGTATTTAATAGCTTTTCTTCCAGGCTAAAAAAAAAAAAAAGCTAGAGGATTTATATGTTATTAGGAAAGTTTTAATAGGTGCATGAGTTGCGTGGTCTACCTCTGCTTTTCTCCGTTAAAGAGCCCCTCGTGGAGGTTCTGGTAGGACAAACCTGGCCAGCCAACCCCATGCTTTGCCAACTCATATTCTCTCCCTAATCGGCTCCTCGGAATTCTGATATGAAGCAGACTCCAATGATTCTGAGAGAGGCCAAAATAAATATCCACTGTAGGTGAGGTTTCTGGAAATGTAGGGTGAAAGAGAAGGCTTCATCACATCCTTTTGAAAAGGCATCACCTACCACATATGCCTTAACCACCTTCTTTCCAATTATCATTTCCAAAGGCCCTCCTGAGCAGCCCCCAACCAATGTGAAAGGCCACGGCTCTGGTAGAAACAAAGTCTTCCATGATTCCTCCAGCAACCTCAAATAATGTGTAGTGACTGAAATGTACCAGGAGTCTTTGAGAAAGTTTCATCTGCCTTAGTATTTTCTAGAGTTTTGGGGTTGAGTTAAAATATGATGCAAAGGTGCTGGGTGTTGGAACTGTGCAAAGCAGAAAGAATTACATATTGGG
>NW_022436956.1:4505532-4757887 GCF_009761245.1 Sapajus apella
TTTTTTTTTTTTTTTTTTTTTTTTTTTTTTTTTTTTTTTTGCAACAGAGTCTTGCTTGTTGCCCAGGCTGGAGTGCAGCAGCATGATCTCGGCTCACTGCAGCCTCCACCTCCTAGGTTCAAGCAATTCTCCTGCTTCAGCCTCCTGAGTAACTGGGACTACAGGCATGCACCACCATGCCCAGCTAATTTTTTATATTTTAGTAGAGATGGGGTTTCACCCTGCTGCCCAGGCTGGTCTCAAACTCCTGAGTTCAGGCAATCCACCTGCTTCAGCCTCCCAAAGTGTTGGGATTACAGGCATAAGCCACCATGCCCGGCCTCAGTGGCAGCTTTCTGACCACAGACAACTCAGTTTCGCCAGACCTCACATCTTTCTTTGGTCCATAAGCTGATCAAACAATATTTGCTGAAATAATAGTAGTATATACAAGGCTCTGGCTAAGTGGGTCACATGCATTCTAACATTTCATCTTCACCAAAATTCTGAGTGGTATGTGTATTATCTGCATTTTACAGATGATTTCTAAAAATCCCTTCTCAACCTAATATTTTTAAACTCTAGATAATTGTCGTATTCATTTGGGTTCTTATTTTTCTTCAAAGTTACTGAAACTTATTTTTAAAGGTTTTATTATAGGCATTTCTAAAATGATGAGACATAATTACCTATGGATTCAGGAAATGAGATTGCTAATTTTGATGTAAAAACTGTTTCTGATTACCCTGATGAACTATTTCTTCCTAAATTCACAGATTACTCATTTCTGTTTTTTCCTCACTCTTCAGACTTGATTCATCTGCACGCTTCATGGAGGCTCCGTTTCAGATGTACCATCATGCTAACATCTGTAGGCATATCTCAGGATCCTTTCAGAGGGAGGAATGGAAAGGTGACGATATCCAAGCAAGAGGGATAATGCTTTTCCCCAACTCTGAAGTCCGACTCAACAAGAGGCTATGGTTTGAATGTTTGCGTCCTCTCCGGAATTCATGGTGAAACCTGAACACCAATAGTGATAGTGTTAAGATTGGCTCCTTTAGGAGGTGATTGAATCATAAGGTAACTAAATCTCTTGTGAACAGGATTAGTGACCGTATGAATGGGCTGGAACTTAAAGTAAAATAAAAATTAAAAAAAAAGAAAAGCTGCAGGGAGCTGTCTAAATCCTTTTACCCTTGTGCTTGTGGCCATGTGAGGGTGTAGCAACAAGGTGCCATCTTGGAAGCAGAGACAAAACCAGACACTGAACTTGCCAGTTCCTTGATCTCGGGCTTTCCAGCCTCCAGAACAGTCAGCAATAAATGTACATTATCTGTAAATTGTCCAATCTAAGGTATTTTGCTATAGCAGCATGAAAAGACTGAGACAACAGGTACTGGCCTCTCCCAGAATCATGGAGGGCTGTTTTACATCTGGGTCAGGTGCCGCTGATTGGGGTCTTTAACTGGGAGTTGGTCACGACTGGCCTGCTCTGATCCTTTAGAATTTCCAACAGGGGCCGGGCGTGGTGGCTCACGCCTGTAATCCCAGCACTTTGGGAGGCCAAAGTGGGTGGATCGCCTGAGGTCGGGAGTTTGAGACCAGCCTGATCAAGATGGAGAAACCCTGTCTCTACTAAAAATACAAAAATTAGCTGGGTGTGGTGGCGCATGCCTGTAATCCCAGCTACTTGGGAGGCTGAGGCAGGAGAATCACTTGAACCTGGGAGGCGGAGGTTGCTGTGAGCCAAGATGGCGCCACTGCACTCCAGCCTGGGCAACGAGAGCAAAACTCCATCTCAAAAAAAAAAAAAGAATTTCCAGCAGTTGCAAAGTAGGGAATGAGCAGTTAAGTCCAAATTAAATGAAAAAGCTTCAGAGAAGCAGCTGGTTTTGCCCAGGGTTTTCATTTTAAAGCATCTGTAATTTGGAATAATTAGGAGCATTTCAGACTCCTGGCCAGCCCTAGCCCAGTAGGAATCCTGGGAACCCTGAGGCCACTTAAGGGGTGATCAAGGTTGTGAAAAACTTAGGAGAGTTATTCAGTCATCTGCAGCTGTAGTTCCTCTGAAAATCTCTGAGATGTACATGGTCATCCGGTTTCCCAGGCAAAGAAATCACAAGCATGTCTAAAGGACAGTGGGGCAGCTACGTGAAGAGTGAACAATACGGTCAGTCCACCCATTTGTTATCTCTGTGTGTTGTCAAATCACTTCACTTCCGCAGGTGTAGTCATGGTTTTGAAAATCGGGAGCCTGGTCTGGCAGCTCCAGTTCTGCCACTGACAAGCTGTGAAATGTGGGGAGCATCAATCACCCATCTCTCTGGCTTCAGTTTCTATACCTATAAAATAAATGTTGAACAGGTTGAAATTCTTTCAGCTGTAGCAAAACTGTGATTCTGTGAACCACACCATTTGTTTTGTTGTCATGGAAACAGCTTGAGTCTCATTAACCTTACTAGCTTCCCCAAAGGACTGACCCTGAGACAGAGTGGTGCCCCTGCTTCAGCAGTCTCTGCAGTTCAGGTGAGGGAAGCTGTGCAGGGTGGGAGGAGGGGAATGGGAATTCAGCCTGTGGGTTTGGGCATCTTTGCCCCAGCCCATTCTTTGGGCTAAACGTGTATGTTCCTTTAAAAGGAGAGAAGGGAGGTCTGTAAACTTGGAGGAGGGGTGACTCCTGCATTCTAAATACTGAAAGGAGTACTTCCCAGCTAAGTTTGCAAAAGAGAGTTCTTTTAAAATGAATATTCTTTAAATAGGGGTCTATGAAAATTTTTCTGGGGACTAGTCAAGCATTGACTGTTTTAAGGGAATTAAAATTCAGGTTCTCAACTTAGATGTGTATTCTTTATGCCTCATAATACTCCTGCTTCTGTAGTTACATTTCGGAACTCTTTTCTTCCCGCAGCCAACTTCCACTTTATAGAAACACTGCGTGCCTCTCACCCGTGCTCAATCTCCTGAGGGTGCATTACTTGCACTGTGAAAACCTCCCGGGCACCACACACAGGGACAGCTCTAGAACACACCTGTCCTGAAGGACATTCACCTGACAGACATAGGGAAGTGTCCTTAGAAAATACTGGAGGCCAAGGTATTGGACTTCATCCAGTGACAAGCGCAGGCTAAGGAAGTTAAAATTGAGTTAAAATATGTTGATGTAAACTTGGGGGGGTTGGAACTGTGCAAAGCAGAAAGGGCATCACTCAGAAGGATATTCATCTTGGGTTGTTTAGTGACAGCTTTCTTTTTTCTTTCTTTCTCTTTTTTTTTTTTTTTTTTTTTAAATGCAGTCTTACTCTTTTGCCCAGGCGGAAGTGCAATGGCACAATCTTGGCTCACTGCAACCTCCACCTCCCAGGTTCAAGCAATTCTCCTGCTTCAGCCTCCCGAGTAGCTGGGACTACAGGCATGCACCACCACGCCTGACTAAGAATTTGGATGCCTTCGCTAATAATTTGGATTCAGAAGTAAGACAGTTGTCATGGGGATGCAAGTGAACTTGTTAGATTTCAAAAATGAAGTCCAACTTTTTCTGAAAAAAATAGTCTGATTTGGCTTCTTCCCACCCCTGGCCCCATCAACCCATGCCTATGTCAAATGCTGTTCCCATGAGTGCTGACCTCCATGTTTCTTTTTAACAAACTTCTCAAGCCACATTGTCCTTATGCACAGCCCCTAGACCAGGCCTGTGCTGCTCACTGTGTGTTCCAGAGCCTGGTACACAGCTAGCCACTTAGGGTGTGCAAAATATTTGTTAAATAAATGAGTGAACCAGTCAATCCATGGACTTTTGTTTTTAGCTGAAGATCTTACAGTCAGAGCCTGACCGTGGAGTACATTGGTCTTGGAACCTGCAGACTCATTTCCATTATCTGTGGAGGGTGACCACCTCATTTTTAAGGTGATGGCATCCAGTCCTTCAGTGAAGGCTGCAAGTGGCTAGACATGTTGATGAAAAGCATCAAACTCTGTAAAATATTTGAAGAGATTTATTCTAAGCCAAACATAAGTGACTACGGCCCATGACACAGCTCTCAGAAGATCCTGAGAACATATGCCCAAGGTGAGTGGGGTGCAGCTTGGTTTTATACATTTTCCAGAGACATGAGACATCAATCAAATACATTTAAGATTTACGTTGGTGTGGTCCGGAAAGGTGGGACAAGCTTGAAGGTGGGGGCAGGGGTTTCCAGGTTATAGGTAAATTTAAAATTTTTCTGACTTGCAGTTGGTTGAAAGAGTTTATCTAAAGAGCTGGAATCAATAGAAAGGAATGTCTAGGTTATGACAGGAGGTTGTAGAGACCAAAGTGTTGTCAGGCAGATGAAGCCTCCAGGTAGTAGGCTTCAGAGAGAACAGATTGTAAATGTTTCTTACCAGACTGAAGGCCTGCTTTAATGCTGGAGTGGTATAATGAGGCATACCCAACCCTCACTTCCCGTCACGGCCTCCACCAGTCTTTCAGATTAAATTTTAGAGTGCCCTGGCTAAAGAAGACGTCCATTCAGATGGTTGGGGGTGGGGGGCTTAGAATTTTATTTTTGGTTTACAGGAGGCAAAGAAAGAGTCCGTGAAAGAGGCACAGAGGCTTTCGGGCTGTACCAGCTGTCCAGCCTTTCATTTCCCTCCCAGCTCTTTTCTTCACCTATCCAGCAACCCAGGCCAAGTCTCATTCAGGTTTTTGTTTTTATTTCGTGGAGACAGGTACGTTGCCGGGTAATCCTGGACAACAAGTGATCTTCCAGCCGTGGCTGCCCAAAGTACTGGGATTCCAGGCATGAGCCACTGCACCCGGCCTTGTCTCTGTTTTGACCTGAGCTGGCAGGCTCTGGGCACTGTTTCTCCATCTGGAACCCATTGGGAACTCCTCCACCAGCACGATGAGCCCTGTGGAGCTGATCCACACGTATCTGGAAGGGGAGACACTTGGAAAGTGCCCATGCCCCACAGCTGTGGGGTACACACTCAGGTAAGAGCTCCCAACAGTTTTCAGCCCAATTTCCCCTAGGGCTTCCTGGGTGTAAGGACTAAGAAGAATAAGCAAGAATCTGAAAAGGAGGCAGAAAACCTTAGAACAATTGGAATAAACCAATATCTTTAATTACTTTACTTTCATTTTTATTCAGTTTTCATTTTATTAAATAATTTTTCTTCCATACAGACATGTGTCCCCTTAAGCTGACTGACCTGTGATAAATGAAACCAACATGTTTTCTCACACCTGTGCTAAATGGTTCTGGGACCAAATATATGTTGCTGTCTTATCAATAAACAAGACTGTGTCTGCGGAAAAAAAAAAAAATGTTAGTGACTTGCTCCAGAAAATATTTGTTCCTGAAAGATAAGATGGTGAACCAATAAAACAGTTTACTTAACAAAACTAATAGCTTATTCAATAAGACCTCTCCTCACTGGTCTCATTAACCCAAAGCTAACATGTCATCAACTCCACCCAACCTCAACTGGTTCTCTACCTTTTAGGACGTGTCCAAGTTCTAAAACCCTGTAACATCCCCTTTTTGAGATACTGCCAACTCTCTGTCAAGATGGTGTTCTTCCATACTGCGGTAACTCTAACGAACTCAGTTTTTCTGATGAGCAAGTTTTCCTGGAGGTCTTTTGGAGGGGGGCAGTGGCCAACATCTGAGAAGCCTAAGAATAAACTAAGATGATCATTAGATTGCAGGTGAAAGGCAGGAATAATGGACCAGAACACAGGAGCACTACTAACATCATCAGACCAAAGCAAAGTTTATGACCATAAGTATTCCTGAAAATGTTTCCTATTGCTGAGTCAAGCTAGGAAACAAAAAAAAAAAAATCCATTTAAAATTTTTATCTTTTTTATCTGAACATAGGTGTTTCATAAAATGCAAGCCCCAACCTAAGCACTTGGAGCTACCCTTCCTTAGGCATCTGTTTATAAAACCATTTTAGATACACAACACTGTATGCTGTGGGAATGATCTGTTTAAGTCATTTTATGATTAGTGTCTCCTAGCTTAAATATCTTTGCTTATCACCAACTTAGTGATTTGGCGGCATCTAGAACCAAGGTCTCCTAGTGTATAGTTGGGGAGAGCCAGAGCCCCAGAAAAGTGATCATATCAGCAAGAAGCATACTCTTCAGAATTTTTTTTTTTTTTTTTTTGAGACCGAGTTTCGCTCTTGTTGCCCAGGCTGGAGTGCAATGGCGCGATCTCGGCTCACCGCAACCTCCACCTCCTGGGTTCAGGCAATTCTCCTGCCTCAGCTTCCTGAGTAGCTGGGATTACAGGCACGCGCCACCATGCCCAGCTAATTTTTTGTATTTTTAGTAGAGACGGGGTTTCACCATGTTGACCAGGATGGTCTCGATCTCTTGACCTCGTGATCCACCCGCCTCGGCCTCCCAAAGTGCTGGGATTACAGGCTTGAGCCACCACGCCCGGCCCCCTCTTCAGAATCTTAAAATCCCAAAGAGGCAAAATGCTGCCTCCTTGGCCTGCTGTGGGGCCTTTGCAAATGCTAATTTCTCTGTTTGGAATGCTCTCTACAACTAGTATCTTATTCTGGTTAATTCCTTCTTATCCTGGAGAATCCAACTAAGGCTTATCCTGGCCACTCAGACCAAGTCAGGCCCCCAGTTATTTTGTCTCAGAGCAGACTTTGCTTCTTTGTAGCACCTCTCAGAATGGTAGTTAAATGATTAATCGGATATTTATTCTGTAGGATCCACCTTCCTCTTTGGAATGTAAAGAAGGCAGAGACTATCAGCTATATAGGCTGAACAATGTATCTCAAGCATATTATACCATGCTGCCCAGGGGAGATGCTCAATACCTATTTATGGAATACATGCAATTTCCTTCCTTTTCAACTCACTTCTTAAAATATTTACAAAATCTTATTATCTCTTCAAGGCCAAAGTTAAATGTCATCTCCTCAGAAAACCCTTTTTCACAACTCTTTTAACATTTAAATTGGGCACTGTTCCCTCTGTATGCCCAAAGCATGTTATAGTTAAGACACAACACATGGCTGAACCTCATGAAATTGCTATTTTCTTTAAATAAGCCAAGGTGAATGAATACCTGCAATGCCATGTTATTAAGCCTAATAGTTTCTGCTTCAATCCTTCTTGTTCATATATAAATTCCTGGAAAACAAGAACCACAGCTGTTCATCTCCAGTATATAAAACAGTTAGTATAGGGCCTGGTACACAGCAGATGCTTAGTAAGTGTTGGTTATAAGAATGCCTGACGGACTGATTCATCGCCCCTCCAGCTTATACTGGTGTCCAAAGTTACTTTTATCCATGGGACTCCTCCAAATTATGGCCACTCCCTGATGACAAAATGCCTTTACGGGCTAAATACTTCTTTTTCTGTTTCCAGTTGGACACCTTCACTCAGAGTGAGGGAATTCATTCCCAATTCACGAAACCACAGGCCATGGAAAGCTGAGGTTATTGCTTGCTGAGGGAAATAACATCAAGATGGATGAGATCAGTCTAATGGCTCAAGTTATGTTTGCCAAGGGGAGCTGTGAAATTCCATGAAACACTCCCACCTTCCCCCACCCACCCAGACAGCCAGACCCCTCTACTGTCCATCTATCTCTCCCACGGCCAGCCTTTCAAAGGGAAGCTGGGATAATTACACACACTAATGATTTTGCACTGCTTAATTGGTCTTGACCACCTACCCGTGATGACAGTTGAGCCTGAACACCTGTTGCTGGCACACGCTCACCACAAGCAGCTCTAAATGACAGAAGAGATACAGGTGCTGCTGAACAAGCCCTAGTGTTTTGGTTCTTTAAAAACTTGAAACTAGCTGGCAACCAAACCTGCCCTCAGGCACTTAACATATTAACCACTAATGATTGTGCCAAAGCCCTAGGAACCTCTTGCAGTCAGCCCCAAGTTTAGGAAAATTTGTTATTGAAATTAAGAAACTACATAACTTGCAAATAAATTAGAACTGCTCAGAAATAGAGAATCCAAAACAGCATGGTACTGGCATAAAAGCAGACATATAGACCAACGGAACAGAATGGAAAACCTAGAAATTAATCCACATATCCTACAGTCAACTAATTTTTGACAAAGGTGCCAAGAACACTCACTGGGAAAAGGAGAATCTCTTGAATAAATGGTGCTGGGAAAACTGGATATCCATATACAGAAGAATGAAACTAGACTCCCACCCGTCTCTCTTTACAAAATCAACTCAAAATGGATTAAAGACCTGAGTGTAAGATCCAAAACTAAAAAACTCCTAGAAGAAAACATGAGAGAAATACTTCAAAACATTGGTCTAAGAAAAAGTTTCACAAATAAGATATCAAAAGCACAGGCAACAAAACCAAAAAAAAGGAAAAAGAAATGTGCTGATATCAAGCTATAAAGCTTCTGCATAGCAAAGGAAACAACTCACAAAGTGAAAAAGCAGCCCACAGAATGGGAGAAGGTATTTGCAAACTATTTATCCAGCAGGGAATTAATATCCAGAATGTACGAGGAACTCAAACATCTCAACAGCAAAAAGCAACGTGATTATGAAATGGACAAATGATCTGAACAAACATTTCTCAAAAGAAGACATACAGATGGCCAATAAATATATGAAAAAATGTTCAACATCACTAATCATCAGCAATGCAAACCCAAACCACAATGAGGTAACATCTCACCCCGGTTAGGATGGCTATTATCAAAAAGACAAAAAACAACAAATGCTGGTGAGAATGTGGAGAAAAGGGAACTCTTATACATTGTTGATGGGAATGTAAACTAGAACAGCCACTATGGAGAACAATATGGAAGTTCCTCGAAAAACTACAAATAGAACTACCAGATAATCCAGCAATTCCATTAAGGGGAGTCTATGAAATCAATATTCTGAAGAGACATCTGCACCCCCATGTTTATTGCAGCAGTGTTCACAATAGCCAAGTTGTGGAACCAAACTAGGTATCCAAAAACAGATTAATGGATAAAGAATACATGAAATATATTGGAATATATATATATAAATGGAATACTATTCAGCCATTAAAAAAGAAGGAAATCTTGTCATTCACAGCAACATGAATGGAATTAGAGGACATTATGTTAAGTGCAATAGGCCAGAAACAAAATTAAGCACCACATGTTCTCACTCGTATGATGAAGCCACAAAAATGTTAATCTCGTAAGATTTCTTAGAAAACATACTTTCAAGAAAGAACTTACTTTCTTGTCAAAAGTAGAACAGAGTATAGTAGAGGCTGGGAAAAGTAGGGGAATAAGAAGAATAGGAAGATATTTGTTACAGGATACGAATTTACAGTAGATAGGAGAAATAAGCAAAAATGTTCTATCCCACTGTAGGATGATTATAGTTAACAATAATATATAGTTTTAAATATCTAGAAGAAGGATATTAGATGTTTCCAGCACAAAGAAATGATAAACGTTTGAGATGATGGATGTGCTAATTACCCTGATCTGGTCACACTATACATTATATGTATCAAAGCATCACTATGTACTCCATAAACATGTATACTTAGGGATCAATTTGAAAAATAAAAATTTTTTAAATGTTTGATTGTTCACTTTCTTTGAACAAATTAAATTCACCCATTTAAGCTAGAAGTTTAGTTCATAACAACTTCACTAACAATAAAAAGAAGGGAAGTCTGAAGGAACTAGGGGGCTCAAGGCATTTCAGTCCAACCACTCATATTATAGCTGAATACAATAAGAGCCAGAAAAGGGAAGCCTTGCCTAAAGTCACATGTTATGTTAGTGGGAGAGTCACAACTAGAACACTTATCTCCTCTTTGTCATTTTGTCTTCTCTGTAGCTTGGTTGGGCTGTGATGTTTGGAGATTATTCCATTTGGATTCTTCCCAGAATTAACTGCAGTAGTTCTGTTTCTTAGCCAGCTCAGGCTGCCATAACAAAATACCACAGACTGGGTGGCTTGAACAACCAACATTTATTTCCCACAGTCCTGGAAACTGGAAGTCCAAGATTGCACAAATTTGCCTTCTCCCTGTGCCCCACATGGTGGAGAGAGTAAGTCATCTGGTATCTCTTTAAAGGGCACTAATCCCATCACAAGGGCCCCTTCCTCATGACCTGTTACCTCTCAAAGGCCCCTCTCCACATACCATCATACTGGTGATCAGGGCTTCAACAGAGGAATTTTGGGGAACACATTCAGGGCATAACATCCTGTGTTAAGTCGATTACTCAGATTGTACCTTTTGGCCTCTTCAGAAAAAAAAATATATATTCATTTTTTTAAAAGTAAAGAATTCCTTTTGGGAGCCATAACTTATGTTTACAGTGAGTTAAATACATCTGTAATGTGTAACCATCATAAAATACTATAATGGAGATATTTTCTCTGTTTGGCCCCTGTGTGAGTCATTCCACTTGAGGTCTGTGGAATTACCCACTGTGGGTGAGCATCCCTCATCTGTGTGTCATTTTGTTATGACCACAGGGCCACAAGGTTTTCTTCCCAAGGTATTATTCAGCATTTCCAGGGAAACTCCATGGACATTGACTGATTTCCCCAACCCCCTCCCACTCGCCCATCATCTCAGCATTACAGGGCATTTCTGACTCAGTACATAATCAGAGTGAACTTTCCCCACTATCCTTCAGACATGGAAACCGAAGAGGATGAATGGCTAAGTAGGAAGTGTGTAATGAGGTTGAGACTCAGCAAACCAACCTTCCCCAGTCAGCTTTACCTGTCCAGGCCTGGGGCCTTGAGACTGTTCTACCTCTACCCACTTCTCCCCTGCAGCCAGAATTACACTTTTTTGGCCATAAATTCTTATTTAAAGTCCCTGAAGATAAGACTGGCTTTTCCCTTTCTCCTTTCCCTTCTTTCCTTTCTTTCATCCCTTTCTTATCTCTGTCCTTTTAACCTTCCTTTCTTTGGATCCACTTTTGCTGACTCTATCTTATCTGACTGATGGATGGCAGCCCTTGACAAAGCCTTGGACTTGTAAGTTGATTGTCTGGCCGCTGAGCTTGGCATGCAGTCCTCTGTTTCTTTTTTCTTTTTTTTTTTTTTTATAAAGAAAAGAAGTTTATTTGTCTCATGGTTCTGGAGGTAAAGATGTCCAAGAGCATGATGCTGGCATCTGGCAAGAGTCATTCCATGGTGGAAGGCAACAGGTGGAAGCAAGCACGTGAGAGACAGCAAGAAGGGTGAACTCCCTTTTATAATAACACACTCTCGCAATAACTGACTCCCACAATAAAGACATTAATTCTTTCATGAGGGCAGTCCTCTGTTTCTGTCCTAAGGCTCATTTATCCTCCTGTCTCTCCTCATACTTTGCTCTCCCCTATACTAACCTCTATTTCCTTATTGTAGAGTTAAGGCAAGTTGCCTTAAGTCAATAACTTCACTTTCCTCCTCTACAATAAGGAAATAATAATACTATTCATGTGTTAAAAGAAATGACCTGTACAGTGTTCTGCCTGGCACATAGGAAGCTCTCTGTAAATGTTAGCAATAATTTCACTAAACAGTGAACACCATGAAGGTATGGCCTGTGTCTGATTTGTTTTCATTGTTGCTTGGGGGCATTTACAGCTTTTCTGAGTATAATTGACATGTAATAAACTGCACAGGTGTATATTATGCATGAGTATAATTAACATGTAATATACTGTACAAATGGATGAGCTTTGACATATTTGAAAGCATTGCCACAGTCAAGATAATAAGCACATTCATCACTTCCAAGTTTCCTCGTGCTCTTTTGTAACCTGTGACCCTCCTCCCATACACAGGCAACCACTGATCTGCTTCTGACACTATAGAGAAGTTTGCATTTTCTAGAATTGTGTATAAAATAATCATGCCAGGAGCACTCTTTTTACTGGCTTCTTTCAGTCAGTATAATTACTTGAGATTCGCTATACTGTCATGTGTATAAATGGCTCTTCCCCCTTATTGCTGAGTACTGCTCCATTATATGAATATGCCACAGTTTATCCATTTACCCATTAATAAATATCTTGGGTGTTTCCAGTTTGTGGCTATTAGAAATAAAGCATCTATGGACAGTCCTTGTGTGGACACCTGCTTTATTTCCCTGAGGTAAATGGAATGGCTAGGTCATGTGATGAGTAGATGTTTAATTTTTAAAGAAACCACCAAACTGTTTTCCAAAGTGACTGCATTAGCGAGAGCTCTCCAGAGAACCAAAACCATTAGGATGTGGAGAGAGAGAGAGAGAGAGAGAGAGAGAGAGAGAGAGAGAGAGATAAAGCAAGCGAGAGAGAGAGAGAGAGAGATTTATTTTGCAGTTTGGAGGCTGACAAGTCTAAAATCTGCAGGGTGAGCTGGTAGGCTAGAGACCCAGGCAAGAGCCAATGTCTGGTTCTAGTCCAAAGGCTGTCTGCTAACAGAATTCCTTCTTACTTATGGGAGGTCAGTCTTTTGTTCTAGTCAGGTGTCTTGGTAAGTTCGGGCTGCTATAACAAAATACCATAGGCCGAGTGGGCTAAGCAATAGACATTTATTTCCCACAGCTCTGGAGGCTGCAAAGTCTGAGATCAGAAGGCCAGCACTGTCCCACCCTAGTAAGGACCTTCTTTCTAGCTTGCAGACAGAGACAACCAGCTTCCTTCTTGCTGTATCCTCACATGGCAGAGAGAGACAGCTCTGGTATCTCTTCCCCTTCTATAAAGGCACTAATCCCCTCATAGGAGATCCACCTTCATGACATTATCTAAACCCAGTTACTTCTCGAAGTCCTCACTTCCTAATGCCATCATATTAGGGGTTAGGCTTTCAGCATAATTTCGGGTTTACACAGTAACAGTGACATCAGCTGAAGGCCTGATGTCAATAACATGTCAATACCATGTCAGGTATTCAATAATACGTCAAAAATGTATGCTCACGCTTACAAGAATACTTGTATCACCTAACATGATAGAAGTATTCTGCATACAAATGAAAATACATTAACCTTTTCCCCAGAAGATGCAAGATTTTTGGGTGATGTTTATTCTTCTCAATATTCTGTAACTTAAATAATGATGTAACTTTACTAACATTAATAACTTAATAAAGTTAACAATGCTTAAATGCTAGGATGTAAAGTTAGCAATACAGAAACATTCTAATATAAAGTCAATATATCTTACATTACATGATATGGTAATAAAAGAAAACAATATACATACATGTGTGTGTGTGTGTGTGTGTGTGTGTGTGTGTGTGTGTGTGTGTACACATATATCAGGCTGGAAATCAGGAAAGGCCCAATATCACAATTCAATATTTAATGGCAATGCCTATTGCTAGCATATGGATGTATAATTAATCTTATATATTGATCTTGGATTTCACAATCTTACTTAACTCAGTTATTCATCTTAGCAGCATTTTGTAGCTTATTTACTTTCTATGTAAATCTAAGATTTCCTACATACATGTCATCTGTGAATTAAGGCAGTTCGACTTTTGCCTTTCTGATCTAAATGCCTTTTAATTCTTTCTTCTTCTTCTTCTTCTTCTTTTTTGTCATATTGCATTGGCTAGAACCTTCAGTACTGTACTGTATAGTGTGATTCAATGTTCTTTATTGCCGATCTTACGGGGAAGCATACAGTCTTTCAGCAATAAGAATTCCATTTATTGTAGGCTTTTTGTAGGTATTTGTTTTTGGGTTAAGGAAGTTCCCTTCCATTCTTAATTTGCTGGAAATTTTTATCAGGAATAGATGTTAGATTTTTCATGTAATTTTTTTGCATATATTGAGATGATCATATAGCTTTTTTTCTGCTTATTCATAAGGTAAATTATATTGTTTGATTTTTTAATGTTAACCCAATCTTGCAACCCTGATATAAACAATATTTGGTAATAGCATATTAATATTTTAATACATTTTAAATTTTGATTTGGTAAAAATATTTTAGGGTATTTTGAATTTATATTCTTCAACTATATTGGCTTATATTTTTATTTTAAAGATTTTGGACTTATACACTGAGTTGGAAAGTTTTTCTCTTCAATTTTCTGGATGGGTTTTTGCAAAATTATTATTTCTTCCTTTAATGTATGATAGAAATCAACAGAAGAAACATAAGTGCCTTGCTTTTGGAAAGGTTTTTAACTGCAAGTTAAATTTCATCAATAGATATGGCAATATTTACATTATCTATTTATTTTTGAGTGGGCTTTCGTGGTTTGTGTTTTTGAAGTAATTTGTCCATTTTATCTAAGTTTTCAAATTGTTTCCATCAGGTGGTTTATAAAAGTTCCTTTTATACTTTCAATATCTAAAAGAGCTGTGGTGGTGTCACTCCTTCTCATTCCTGATACTGTTAATTTGTGTCTTCTCTCTTTTACTAATTTATTCAAAAAAGGAAATGTTTTCTCTTACTGAATTTCTTATTGTTTTTCTCTTTTATGTATCATTTATTTCTACTTTGATCTTTATTATTTCATTGCTTATACTTTAAGTTAAATTTGCTCTTTATTTTCTACTTTTTTAAGTAGAAGCATTATTTTGCAACATAGTTAAGTTACTTGGAGACAGTTATTTCCTCTTAAAATTTCTTTTAAGCTTTGTTATGGAGGACCAGACAACCCTTTAGACTAGCGCCAATTCTTTCACACTGCTGAGGCAATACTGTTCTGAATGCTCTTGTGCCTTTGAATTCGAATATGAAGTTTTCTGCTCTGTTGGTGGGAACACAGTCTACTCCCAGCTCTATGTAAGCCCTAGGTTTTGTTTCCCTGCTCCTTTCAGGTGGTTCTTTCCCCAGCATCCAACAGATTTGTCACATGCAGGTGCTGAGCAGCTCTCAGTTGAATACCTGAGGGAAGCTTCTGAAGATCTCTGAAGATCTCTTTCTCTCTCTCATCTCTCAGCAGCTCTCTTCTCTTTAGTACTCTATCCCATGAACTCTAGCCAGAGTGGTTTCCTCAGACTCTCAGTTTCTTCTTCTTAAATCAGGGTGATTACTGGGCTTGCTTGGTTCATCCTTTTTCCCTTCATTACAGTCTAGAAACTCTTCAAAAAGTCATTCGGGGAAAACGCAGAGCTCACCTCTTTGCCCCTGTCTCAGAGATGATTATTCTAAGCTGCCATATTTCCAATGTCTGAAAAAATATTGCTTTATATATTTTGCCCTGTTTATTAGTTGTTCTAGGAAGGAGGGTAAATCCACTCCCTAGAACTACATCTTGGTCATTCTGTGCCTATTTTTGTTCTTTTTCATATATCCAACATTACCTGACATACTAGATGTTCAATTGTAACTGGCTGACTGAATAGTTAATTAACTCAATTAATTAATAAAATGGATAAACAATCTGTTTCCTAAACCTATCACACTTCCTCTTGCTCATGCTACTCCATTTCACAGACATTCTTCTACATATTCACCAAGATGATCGCATTTGTCCTTCAAGGCTAACCTCATACCTTTTCTACGTAGACTTTATACCCTAAACTGGATAAACCTCTTTTATATGTGCTCGCATAGTATCCTCTTCGTAACTTTATCATAGCAGTCTTCATTTTGCTCCTTTTTTCTGTATTTCATAAGAGATTACTCTTTTTTTAAGGGAGAGATGGGATCTTCCTGATTTTGTTTTAATTCTAAAATCAAAATTTTTGCTTCTAGTAATCCCTGACTTAATAATACAGGTTAATCCTTTAGTTGAGACCAACTAGAAAAGTGAAAGCAAAAATGAGTAAAAGCATATGCTCGAAGGTACTGGGGAGCTAAAAATTGTGCTGAAGAATCACCAGTCACTATATAGGGGAGAAGAGAGATCAATCAAAGTGAGATCTACCTAGTGGGCACTCTTGCCTTATGAATATTTCCCATTCCTGAATCTAAACATTCAAAGTATCTATTGACTATCTCATTAGGAAGAAAGAGACTGGAGGTTGATAAGGAGTGGATAACTGGTTCACCACACACTAGAAGTGTCATTAAATAGAAAGAAGTATACAGGCTTCTGAAGAATGAGATCTTAGCTTCAAACCATCTCAACTGAGATACTGGATTGAAGTAGTACAATACTCCTACTGATCCCAGGCAGGTGGCAGAAGCAGAAGTAAGTTCCTTCTTAAGGAAGATAAGCACTGCTCTTTCAGTGATAGATAAATTGAGCAGATAAGAATAGAAAAACATATTCAACCTACTGAATCTAATTGGTATTTATAGAACACTTACTCAGCAACAGCAGAATATTCATTTTTCAAGTGCCCATAAAACATTCACCAGGACAGGCACTATTCTGGATTGTAAATTTAAAACAACAAATTTGAAAGAACTGAAATCATACAAAGAATATTCTCAGATCATTATGGAAATAACTGGAAACCAATGATACAAGGACAACAGGGAAACCTCCAAATACTTGGAAATGTAAAAATGCACTTCCAAGTAATTCATGGGTCAAAAGAGGACATCTAAAAATGATGTCAGAAACATGGCAGACTAGAAGGTCCTAACTCTCATGCCCGCATAAAAACAATGATTAAGCAACTACCTACTCACTAAAATATCTCTAAGAGAGCTCTGGAATATAACAAAAAAGCCACAGCAAACCAGTGGAGCACAAAAAACTGAGTATGGGCTGGGCTCAGTGGCTCACACCTGTAATCCCAGCACTTTGGGAGGCCACGGTAGGCAAATCACAAGGTCAGGAGTTTGAGACCAATCTGGCCAACATGGTGAAGTCTCGTCTCTACTAAAAATATAAAAATTAGCTGGCATGGTCGTGGGCACCTGTAATCTCAGCTACTCGGGAGGCTGAGGCAGGAGAATCACTTGCACCTGGGAGGTGGAGGTTGCAGTAAGCCAAGTTTGTGCCACTGCACTCCAGGCCAGGTGACAGTGTCTTACACTGTCAAAAAAAAAAAAAAAAAACTGAGCATGGCCACATAAAAAAGCATAGGAAACATTTTACTTATGTCATCTCATCCCCCAGTTCAGCACAGCTCATGACCAAAAGAGATCTATTCAGTCATGACCTTCTCCATGAGGGAAAAGAAGAGCAAGAGGAGCCCAACAGCCTTCCCCATCAAGGACCCCAGAAGCCCTCACCACCACCATGGACACACTTTTGCCACATTCTTTGCTGGCAGTGATGGATTTGTTCAGAGTCCATACTACTGCTCCCCTCTAGGGAATGAGTTGTCATTGCCCTCTACCCCATGTCCCCAGGGCTGAATCCACCCCCCAACCCCAGCACCACTGCAAACATGCCCTGACCTTGGAACCAAGAGATATCCCCTCAGCCATGACCAAGAGATATCCCCAAGGGGGGAAAGAGAATAGGAGGACCACAACCATGATTGAGTACCCCAGCAGCCCTCACCACCGCTATAAATACCTGTAGCTTTGGCCTCACTGACATTGACCTTAGCTGATGAAGTTGACCAGAGTCTATTCTATCACACCCCAAGAGCAGGAGGTGACCCTACAACTGCCCCCTGAACCAGAGCTGTCATGCCTCACACCGCTGGTGCCTTCACACCTACCCATAGAAGAAATTCTTTTCCCAGCAAAGTCAGTTCATAAAGTCTAGGACAGGTAACTGCTCCTTCAAATGCATAGACAGATGTAAGACTACAAGAAACACAAGAATCAAGAAAACATGATACCATGAAAGGAATACAACAAGTTTCCAATAACAAACTCCAAAGAAATAGACATCTACAAATTTCCTGACAAAGAATTGAAGATAATTGTTTCAAAGAAATTCAGCAAGCTAAAAGAGAACACAGATAGACAATTCAACAAAATCAGAAAAAAAAATACATGAACAAAATGAAAGCTTCAACAAAGAGATAGAAATAACAGAAAAGAACTAAACAGAAATTCTGAAACTCAGTATACAATGAATGAAATGAAAAATATAGTAGAGAGCCTCTACAGCAAACTTAACAGAAGAACAAATCTGCAAACTCGAAATTAAGATGGTGCTGTCACTCCCATTTGCCAAGTCAAGCTCTTTCGAAGGAAAAGCATGAAGAAAGCCAAGCACAGCCAAAATTTCTTCCCAGGACCAGCACCTCCTTCTGAGGCTGCAGGATGGAACTCCACTAACCCCTATTGAAGTCTCAGAGCTCATGAGTACAGCTTCTTTGGTGTCAGAGGCTCTGGATGCAAATCCTGAAGATCCTAGCCAACAGATTTATAAAGACTACAAGAAGGCAACTGCGACGTGGCAGGAGCAAACTGAGAGAATACTTACATTTTGAAGCGGATGGAACCAAACAAAGAAATATTAATAAGATCAAGGACTTTGCCTAGGGGGCTAACCAGGAGACACTGTCAAACCAACCTGCATTTGAAACGGGCCAGCGTCTGAGTCATGACAACATGAAGGTAAAGGAGCCCTGAATGTGTCCCCATTTCCTGGGTCTGTTCTCACCTCTTGTCACTTCAGGAAGCAAAACACTCAGGAGTGAAACATGTAGGCTGAGGTGGGGGAAAGAAAGTTTTCAGAGGGTCTTTTTGGACAAGCTCACTCCTCATAAACTGATCCTGACCCCTATGAACCCAAACCCTGTAAGCTCATCCTCCTAGGTGAGGAGTGTTCCATTAATGAGACCCGTATGTTAAGACCCTGGAGCCTGAGAGTTCAGGTGGCCTGATGGGGCACAGTTCTAAGTTGCCTCCTGTTTTAGCCAATCTTCTGGGAAGCATAGGTACTTGGAAGGGCTTACTGAGCCTTGAGGAAGGAGGCGTCAATGCCCAGGAGAGCGTCACTTTCATCATGGGTAACCCAAGTCAGCCCTCAAAAGAACTGCTAAAACAACCAGACCCTTCAGATAAGATGAACTGTTTGCTCTTGCCACCTAACCTCTGAGATCCTGGTTGAAATAGTTGGTCATTTCCTACCAGGACGCCCTAAGAGGTCCAAAGACATTTTCCCCCTGGCACTGGCAACCTATGCCTGGTTTCCATGGAGGCCCTGGGGACGCTGATGGGCAGTTGATCCACATCTTCTGGGTCCCTCAATTCCTCCAGGGAAGGATGCCCCTTCTGAGATAGCCCAGGTGATCCCATGCAGTGTGGCCTAACATTGAGGGGGAAGTCAAGAACCAAGTCCTGGATCATACCAAAAAGGCTGTGGTGGCCAAAAAGAAAATGAACCTCTTCTACCTCCTCTACTCTGAGGAGCCAGAGGAAGTCTCTCTGGAGTGGGACCCCTATATAGATGAAGAAATTCCAGTGGGATCATTGATAGAGTTAGTGAGCATCATCACTAATAAGCATCTCTTTCATGAAGGTACTGGTGGTGGCATAAGTGGGGGCAGTGGAGATCCTCCATGAAGGTCCTGGGCATGGGGCATGCTGTGATCCCAGACCTCATGATGTCCCTTGTCATTGAAGCCATGAGGGCTGCCCTCTCATGAGCACTCTGGCCATGATGGCCCTGGACCATTGAGGTCAACATGGAAGCTACACACATGAAGTAACAGATCAATCTACTCTGTTTGCTAACATTTGATGGTAAAGGGCAACACCAGTATGAGAACGACTGCATCTTTTACCACCTGAGTGTCAAAGTTCCTCTTGTCTAAGGACCACCGTATTAGGGGAGGACTGCAGTCTTGCTATTTCTACCATATTAAGACTTTTGCAAGGTCCATTTTTCCCTTTCCCCAGCTGATGAGGAGCTAGCCCCCTCATTTCCCACCTGCATGGCTTCCTGGGGCTTTTCTGATTGGTGTGCACTGATGTGCATATTTTCCTCCTGCCTGGGGAGGGGAGAGACTGGACTCATTCTGCATCCCTGGACTGCTGAAGGGTAGACCCAGTTAGCTTCACTTTTTGAGGAGATTCGTCTTGCACGTCAATCTCATGTCTGAAATCACCTTTTATACATGTGAACCTAAAACTGGTTATCTTGGAAAATGCACACACATGCATGCACATGTGGATGCACAGACACACACACACACACACACACACACACACACACACACACACTTTGCTCTGCATAAAACAATCTAAAAAAACTAAAAAGACAAGTTACACGCTGGGACAAAATATTTACAAATCACTTACACAAGAAGGGCTTGTATCCAGAATATGTCAAAAGCTTCAAAAATAAGGAAATCAACAATCTAATCAAAAATGGCAAAGTATTTGAATAGACATTTTCCAGAGAATATCAAGTTGGCAAATAAGCATTTGAAAAGAAGTTCAATATCATTAGCCATTATGGAAATGCAATTAAAAGGACAATGAGAAATCACTACACAACTATTAGAATTGCTAAGAAAAAATATGAGAATACCAAGTGCTGACAAGAATGTGGAGCAACAGTGCCGATGAGAATGCAAAATGGTTCATACACCCTGGAAAATAGTTTGGCAATGTCTTATAAGATTAAACATATACTTACCATGTGATTCAGCAGCAATTCCACTCTTGGGTACCTGTTTATAGCAGCTGTATTCAGAATTGCCAAGCACTGCAATGAACCCTAATGCTCTTCAATATGTAAATGAAAAGACAAACTATGACACATTGATACTACGAAATATTACCGAGATATAAGAAGGAACAAGCCAAATTGATACACACGACAACTCAAATGAATCTCAAAGACATTCTGAGTGAAAGAAGCTGGTCTTCAAAGGTTATATACTGTATGATTCCATCTCTATGATATTCTCAATGCTTTTAACAGCCTCTGGTAGAACTTTCTGCTCTAACATCACTCACAGTACAAAATCTGGTGAAGGAATTTGCCCCCAGATTTGGGTAATGGGCAGTGATTGGATTTTTTGTTTGTGATTTTACAGGTTTTTGTTGTTTTTATTTTCTTACTTTGTTTTTTTCCAGCCTCTGGGCTTTGTAACATTTTCAAAACGGTCTCAGTGCAGGAGATCCAGGGAGAAGGTAAAAGTGTCACTCCTCCAATGCCCTGGCCACTGACACCAGTTTTGCTTCAATGATCTTGGGTGCCCATTCTGCATGCTCCCAGCAGCTGTGGTGTCAATGGGATAAAACCTGGCCTCAGGAGACAGAAGGCTGGGCATTACCTCTCTGTGCCACCTAGAAAGCTGTGCTCATGGGAAAGGAATGTGGCAGCCTGCCCTCTGAGGAAATGTCCGCCCAAACATTTTCATGCAGATCATTCAATATATTGCATGGGATTTGCTGAGTATGTCTAAGAAAAACATCTACATTTTCCTGGAAGGCATTAAAATTCTCTCATTTGAAATGTAATCATTTGAGAATCTTGAGGGACTCTGATGATGTGTTATAAGACAGGCTACAGAATCCAGGGCACAAATCGTAGTAAAAGGCCGAGCCTGGACTCTGGGAAAAGTTTTGTATGAGGAGAGTCTCTGGATTCCGGGATGGCTGAAGCATCTCCAGGAGAGCTGCTCCAGATTCCAAACAGACTTGGGCAGTGATGTCAGAAACAACAGAACTGTGTCTTCAATAATAGGCTCCCGTGAATGTTAATTGCAGCTGCCAATAAGTATGGCTGATAGTTTAAATAAATTAAGAACTTGGTTTTAATTCTTAAAAATTAAATAGACAAAAAAGCACTGAACCTTGCGAGATACCTGACTTCATATAATCCCAATTTCTCCTCTTGGTCTTGACACATGTATGAAATTGGCTTGAGTCAGCTGAAGGGCTTTGAGCACAGGAAACACACAGCCCCAGGGCTATCAGGGGCCTGGAGTGACCTTTGAAGAGCTTGTCCTGTGTTTCTGGATTCAATGACTGGGGCCTGTCTTCGTGTGCAGAAGTCGAAAGGCCAGCCACCTGCGATGGAAAGGCAAGAGGTGAGAAGGCTGAGGGACCCGCTTGCATTTCCACCACCAACGAGGCAGTATGACTAAGATTTCCCTTTGGCTGAGGGGTAAGCACAGAAGATAGCAAAGCTTGGGTTACATGAGGCAACCCTGGCAGAAAGGCTGAATGGGGTGTACTGCTGCCCCAGGCGAGAAAGAGCCAGCACTGGATGTCTGTTACACAGACATCACCAACCCCAAATATTGAAGGCAATGGCCAAGTAAACCCTTGGCACTCACTACCTGGCCTCCAACCAGGAGGCCACAGCAGAGAGGTGGGGGCAGGGACAAGGAGAGAACGAGCCCATCCTGTTTCCCGCAATGAGTTTCTGAGGTTGGGATTGAACTGTTGGGAAGGGGAGAAGCTTTGAAATGGATGAAAGACTGCATTTTACTTTAGGCTAAATAGAAAATAAGGTTATGCCAAAAGTACCTAGGAAAGCAAAGAGAGCTGCCAGGACTTCTTTCAGATGTGGAGAGAGGATATCGGATAGAGAAGGTTTGAAGGGCAGTGATATAAACAGAAAATCAAGTTACTCCTACTGGAAACCTTGCTCAGTGCTTTCCTAGCCCTGGGCCTGAGCAAAATGAGTTGAGGATGTGCTGAGACAGTAATTCCCTCAGTTCTCAGGATAACTGTGTGGGGTCTGGAGAAGGCTGAGCCTCAGAAGCGAACATATCTGAGTCTCTTTGGCCATAATATAATTATGACTTTTTACATACGCCATGACCTGAACAATACTGGAAACCTTGCCTATTGCTCTTTCAGCAGACTGGTTACAACTGGAAGCAAAAATTGATTGGGATTGCCTGAGGCAGTGACATTTCCTATCCATTGCCTCAGCAACCACAGGAGAAGTAAATAAATCACCTCTCTTGTCTAACCAAGTGCTTCCTAGCCACAAAGAATGTGATTCTTTACTTGAAAATGGTGTCTTTTTCCATCTACTATATGTGGAAAATATAGTATAGGCATAATATGTTTGATTCTGCTAAACTGATGTCAGAATTCTGGAAGATCCTTAAAGCCTCTAGAGGAATGAGTTAACAAAGGGAATTTGAGGAAGTGGGTAGTGCTAAAAAGAGAAGGAGGAGAGGCTTGAACAGTGATTGGGCAAAGGAGGGATCAATCGTTTTTGTTAAGCAAATCAGCTCCCAGCAGATTAGCTCACAGCAAATTAGATCACAGGAAACAAGAACATAATGGGTGGTCCTAATGGAAACTCAAGGTTTGAAAGGAGGTGATGTAAGACAGGCGACCCTAGAGAAAGAAGCAGCTGTCACAAAGGCCAGACCCAAGTGCAATGTTAAGATGATGGATGAAGACTATGAACTGTAGAGAAGGGTAGAACCAGCATTAACTTCAGCTGATGTACATGCTTCTGCCAAATAAAACTGCACAGCAGTAAGGCAGGCAGAGAAGAAAGAATCAACAGCAAAGGTAGAACTGGAACCATGGAAATCTCCAGGAGAGAGGTAAAGGGAGAGGCTACCCTAAAGCACCAAGACAGAAAGTGTCCCACTCACCTGAGGGACCGGGACAGGGGAGTCTGGGGAGCCCAGGTCTGAGACGACAGATGACAGCCCCCAGCTAGAAAAAGGGCTGCGGGAGAGTCCGCCAAGAGGGGGAGAATTCCTACCACATTCGGCAGCTGGGCCAGCCCAAGCCTGCCATGGGTTATAAGACTTTTACTGCCATTTAAGCAGGTCAAGTCGAGGACGCAAGGTAAGAACACGGTACTTTCTAAGCTGTGGCAATGAATAACTGGTGAGTATAATCTAAGAAACTTGAACTACTTTTGCTCAGTTATTTCTAGGTTCGTGTGTGTGTGTGTGTGTGTGTGTGTGTGTGTGTGTGTGGTGTGTGTGTTCCTCTTGAAAATGTTAATGGAAGTAGTCTTGGCTAAACTTAGACTTAAGGATGAAGAGCTGTTTCTACACATTGATCTGGATGAGTGGAGAAATCGGAGAGCTCGTTTAGGTAAAGGAGAGAAATACTCTCAACATACTTGCTGGCCTTTTTCCACGCACACAAGATTGAAATTGGAATATGAGGGAAAGCAAACGATTAAAAGTTTATAGATGTATCTCTAACAATTTGAAATCTGGAGCTAAGTCAATGTCCTTAAAGGTAAGAATGGACTACGCCGTTTGCAAGAATTTAATCTTCCCATTTTTTCTTTTCTTTTATGAATTCACTAGTCGCAGTAATGATAGCTACCATTTACTATGTGCCAGTCTTCTGAGACCCTTTAAATGGATTGTCTCATTAAATCTTCACTTACCCCTCATGACCCTTGCAGGAGGTACTATTTAATCACTATTTTATAGATGAGGAAAATGAGGTGAAGGAGAATACGTAATTTGCTCATGGTCCACGGCCTAGGTTCTTCAGCATGTGCAGGGAAGACCTGGTGGGATCTTCACGGCGGGCCAGAGCAGGTCGATTCCGTCTCCATTTGGAGAGCATGTGTGGAGCTAGGTGGTTTGAGGGGTCGTTTGCGGTATATTAACCAAACAACAATGAATAGGACGTTGTATTTTCCAGCCTACAGTTTTGTTGTCCTGTGGACAGCACCTCTCAGAGGAGGATGAAAAGAGGGGGGATCAGGGAGAGTGCTCCCGTGGGAACCGAAGCGGCAGATTCGGAATTAGCGTGAACAGCCGACATTTCACTTCCATATAGAACTACGGTGGCTTAATTTTTAAAAATGAAATTTAATAAAAATTTTAAACTTTGCAAGCATGAAATTAAAGGAACTTGGATAATTTTGCTATGGGCCAATTAAGCTATAAAATTGGGAGAGTTTGCCAAGATAAGGAATATTTTTTACTTTCTTCCTAAAAACCATCTGGTATATGCATTTCCCAGACCAAGGCGGGGTCTAGGTAGGATAATACAGTGAATGGAGAAGCACTGACCCAGAGGCAGGAGAATGGGTCTAGGCCCATCTTGAAGAAATAATTTTATACTTTCAGCCTCAATTTCCCTTCTGTAAAATAAACCAGTTGGATTATATCTACAGTCCTTTAAACAGTAAAATTCTATTACTCTGTAGCAAGTTTGTTCAAAGAACACGTAAGTATTTTTTAAATAGTAAAAGGTTATAGAAAGTTAATTTTCAAGTTCATTTTCCCCTGAGTCTGAGCCCTGGCTCCACCTCTCACCAGCTGCTGCTGCTGCTGCTGCTGCTGCTGCAAAGGCCTGAGGCAGGAACCCACCTTTCTATTAAATGGCAGATTAAACTGCTCCTCTTGGATGGAGACAATCAGTAGCATCAAGGTAGCAGTGAGAGATCGTATACCTGGAAAGGGTGCCCTCCCAGCATGGACAAAGAACTAGGAAAAACATCGGGAGGGTAGGCTCTTTAATAAGAAACAAAGCATTTTGGAGAAATATTGACTGGAAAGCAAATCTCCCTCTATTCCTAAAGTCTTTACCCAGGAACAGAGTTAAGAATCTCTGTGCTGCAAATGTGGAATGCAGTTGGTATTCTCCTGCCTCCTATGTATGTTTCATCAACAGGCCAGTGGCCAGCTCGAAAAGCCTCAAGGTGCTGCCCAATTTCAAGACTGTCATTTCTACAACCTACGACTCTAGTTCATGCGGCTGAGTTCAGCATGGCCACAGGTATACAGTGAGTCCTGATATTTACAATCCACCTCTGATGAGCTTCCAGGGCAAAACGAGGCCCTTTCTTTCATTCACCCATCAGTTGCTTTGGGGAACTCCCAAGATTGAATGTTTTGTATCTGCCATTTCTCTGCAACTTCGCTATTCCCTGCTGTTATCTTTGGCTCTGTTGCTATGGGCGGAATATTTTTTTGCCCTAGCTTAATAACCGCTTGGCTGCCAGAGGTGCTCATTTCTCATTGTATTGGTGGAGGATTAGCGGAGATGTTTGGGAGATATTTCCTGTATTAAGCAGCAGGGGAGAGCTTGCTGGGCTGATGCCTTCTTTTGACATAGCGTCACACTTTTCTTTTTTTCCACTTTCTCCCTTGGAATGTGCTGAGGCCAGTTATTTACATCCAGAGCGGCAACTCCTCCCTGACACTTTGCAGACGCCATCCCTTTTCCAGGTGCCCTTGCAGAAACACTTCCTGGGGAGCTGTAGTGAATCCCAGGCAATCATCTCTTTGATTTTCTTTACTATTTGGGACTCAGCAGTGTCCTGTATCACCAACTTACTTTCCAGGCTTAATTGCCTGCAAACCTAATCCATACTTCACATTTTTTTACAATTAACTCACCAGCTTTCTACTGGAGCCACCACCTCAGCCACAATCAACTTGAATTGGGTAATCTTTATTGCCTGAGAGTATAAGATACACATCTGCAGCTCTGTCCAGAACTCTAACTACTCATAGATTTTCGGCCCTTCTCTCTGCCTGGGACAATCCTCAAAAGACTGAGAAAAGCTATCTAGAAAAATTGTCAAAGGGAGACAGAAATCTATGAATTTTTGGTTCGTGATCAGTTTGAGATAGAGAAGAATAAATGCTAACAATTTCACTGGAAGTCTTTACTAAGAGTTCGGTGGTGTCACAGGGGACATGACACAGGCTGGTCCGGGTTTGTCTTTTGAGGCCACCTCTTAAAAGCTCTGGGAATTTTGGTGAGTCACTTTGCCTCTCTTTTCCACAATTTTCATGTCTATAATATGGGGATAATTCTGACTCATCAAGTCATTAGAACATCCTGTAAACTCTAGACATAATATTCTTAGAATTAGGTGAGAATGTATGTGAAAACATTTATAAACTGAGAAGAACTGCACAAGTGCTAATCGCTGTAGTTGTTACAATGAAAACATAATAAAAATTTTTTTATATTTCAAAGTATTGGAAGAACCATTGTCTCCTTGCAGTGGATATTTATCCTTCTGTCAAAATATGATCTGAATTGCTTCCTAACTTGGAGGAATCTCTCACTGTTTGAGGCACAGCCCACCTCCTGCCTGCTAGGTGCTGTGTCCCTAGCTCAGGGCAGGGAACTAGGGCATCATAACCCAGGCTCAGCCAGTCAGAAGTGGCTGCTCCAGGAGTTGTTCTAGAAGCTGGTCATCCAAAGGAGAGAAGTTCATTCTGGCTATAGGAGGACAGGGGTAACCATACATCTGGTTTATGAACACAGAGTTGGTAGCAGATCTAGAGTGACATCTGTCATTTACTCTGGCATCCATCATTTACTCTGGCATCCCATCATTCACTCTGGCATCCATCATTCACTCTGGACAGCTTGGTTGCTGTGAGTACTGGGGAGCCGTCATGCCTTCAATTCTGTGGGTGATTTGGGGTGTCATTCCTGCTGCCTTACCTCCCAAACTGGCTTTGTTGACAACTCAGAGATTCCTTAAGCTGCCCAAAATCCCTTTATATAAAACTGTATTATGGAAAATTCCAAACATACAAAAAATGGAAAGGAATAGAATAATGAACTCCTATGTATCTATCACCCCATTCCACAATTAATATTTTGCCAATTGTTTTACCTGTTTTTTGCCCCTCTCCTCACATTTTTGGTTTCTTGTTTTTGTTTCTTTTCTTGTTTTGTTTCTTTGTTTGGTTTGGTTTCTTGTTTGTTTATCTGTTTGTTTCTGGGTTTGTGTATGTGTGTGTGTGCTGAAATACTTTAAGCCCAAGACCTCACATTATTTCACCCGTAAATATCTCAGTGTGCCTTTCTAACTGATAAGGGCTGTTTTTAACATAACCATTATGCCATTTTCCACCCAACAGGATTAACAGTAATGCTCAGTATATCCCAGTATTCATTTCTGCCCACATCAGCAAGAAATGCTTTCTCTGTCTTCTAAGACCCTAACAAACTCCTTCCCTCAGTTCTACCATCTTCATCCATAAAATAGAAACTTCCGCATCTGAATGCATTTGGAAGAGTAACTTCCACTCCTCTCTCTCCCCCAACCTTGTGGAGGACTGGCCTGATGGCTGAATTGGGAATAGAACTGCATACATGGTTCTTTCTCTCTAAGCACCTGTGTGCCCACCGAGCACCTGTGTTCCACCCAGCTCCAGCTTCCATGGTTGAACACATCGGGTCAGGCCTGAGGCCCACCTTGCAGGCTGAGTCTGGAGGCAACTCTCCGTCCTTGAGGAGTGTGAGGAAGTGATTCTGGGTAAATAGATGTGTTCTGTAAATTCAAACTGTCTCTAATAAATGCCAAGATGTGATCTTGGAGTAAAGCCACTCATCCATCCTGCAGTCTCTAATATCAGCAACAAGGCTGATCTTTTATCTCTTCTTTTGTTTGATTTCAGCACTGGTGGAGATTATTCATAATTTAGGGAAGAGGAAGAAAACACATATCATTTATAAGCCACCAACTTGAATGTACTCAAAATAATTCAACAGTCATTACTGCAAAGCAAACACACTGTTAAGGACCAGTGACACACAAACAAATAGAGCAGCACTCCTGCCCTAATGAGCCATCAGCTACAGCAGTGACAGACCCTGGAATAGCAGTGAAGTGGAAGCCATGTCATGGGATGCTGGGAGCATAGAGTGGGAGCAGGTCCACAAAGCTGGGGCATCAGTGAGAACAAGGAGGATGCAGGCATCCCCACAGAGAGGAGCGACATCCCAGAGCTAGGAGAAGGCAGCAGGGGCTTGGTGTGGCCAGGGACTGGAGGTGAGGGAGGCCAGCTGGGTGAGGAAGAAGCCCTCGTGCTCATCCAAGAAACTGGTGATACATTTTAAAAGCAAAGGAGTGACACTAAGGTGTGCAAACAGAGACAAATTTTAAAAGACCTTTCAGCATAGATGTGGAAGATGAATGTATAGAGACATAAGACCAGGGTCTGGGAGCACACCTGGGAGCCTGTCAACAACAATCCAAGCAAGATATAGGAGAGCTGTAGCAAAATAGGGAGGGCACACATCCAAGAGATGCTCTGGAGGTTGGATTAATGGGCCGCGTGTTCCAAGAAAGGATTTTTATGTAAATAGGCATGGGGTAGAGCAAGATTTTTAAAAAATTAGACAGAGAAGACAAAGAGAAAACAGGGTAGGAACATAAATGGAGCCAAGAGTGAGATTAGCACATTACGATGTGTGTGCGTTTATGTATGTGTGTGTGTGCATGTGTGTGTATGCACGTGTGTGTGTGTGTATGCATGTGTGTATGAGTGCATAATGACAAGGAAGGAATCACAGATTTGGCTCTCAGCTCTCTAGCAGTCAACACCAACAAGGAAGAATCCTTCATACACATCACAATGTTCAGAAGATAAAAGAAAACCAGTTGTTTGGAAGAACAACTATTGCTGAATCTAAAGCCAAAGCAAATTTCTCCTGAGAGACCTAGAAGAGAGGACATGTATAAAGTAATGATATCCTCAGCAACAGTCTTATTGCAAACAAAATGATTTCAAAGGATCTTTCTCCCAGTCGTCTTTATTATCCAACCGAAGGCAGGATGGAGCAATTGTGGCAGCATCGGAAATTAAACACCACATGCAGGTGTTCTTGTTCTCATCTTCCTCACAAGTTCTCTCCCATCTGAGCTGTGGGGATGGGGAAAACATATAAACTCTCAATTCATGGTATACTTTTAAAAATAACAGTTTCATTGAGATATAATTTACATATCATACAACTGACCTACTGAAGAAGGCGTACAACTCAATTGTTTTCTCGTATATTCAGAGTTGTGCAATCGTCACCACAATCAATCTTAGAACATTTTCATCCCTGAAACAAGAAACTCATACCCATAGCAGTCACTCCCTCCACCTTCCCCTCTCCCACACCAAGGCAACCATTGGTCTACCTCCTGTCTCTATAAATTTGCCAGTTCTGGACATTTCATATAAATGGACTCACACAGTATGTTTTCTGTATCTGTGACTGGCTTCTTGGATTTCCTGTTTTCAGAGTTTTTCAGGCTGTAGCATGTATCAACTCTTTATTCCTATTATTGCTAAATAATACTCTGTTGTAACGAAGGGCATTTTGGTCTCCTCTGGTTCCAACAGGCTCCCTGGGGTAACTGGGTCTTTCAGGCCAAGGTGCAGCTCTCCAGGTTTTCTCTTTGAGGCTTTGCTGCTCCCAAGAAGGTGTGTAGGGGTGTGAGTGTTGGGGAGGTACCTGAAGCCTTGTGGCCTCATGGTACTTTTGGGTCACTGCCAGCAGGTCTGATTCCAGGCTCTGGGCTCTCTGGTCCCAGGGCACCCAGCTGCCTTTCATGGTGACTGTCTGCCTGGCCCATCACCCATTCCACTCAGACAGGCCCTGGAGAGTTCTCCATTTGACCAGCCTGCTTTGACCCCTGTGGCCATGGCTGATCCCTCGCTGCTGGCTCCCCCTGAGCTCACTCACTTTCCACCCTGCTGACCCTGTGCCCCCATGGTGTGCAGAGGGTCCCAGATCACCCCATGTCCCACAGGAGTGAGGGCAGCTCAGGAGCAATGCCACCATGCCATCCCCTGCTAACACAGAGCCATCCATGCAGCTGACCCCTCAGGTTTGATGAGGCCTGAACAGCTTCACCCTCTGTGCTTTGCTGCCTCCCTGGGCAGCTCTAGCATCACTACCCTCTGGGCTTCAGCCCCGTGGGAAGATGGCAGGGCTCGTGGGTCACAGATCTGGGCCTCACTGGACCACAGAGTTGGGCCTTCTCTCCTCTCTTGGGATTTGGGGACATCTGTTAGGATATGGATCCTGAAATCTCTCTAGAGTTGACTTACAGTAAGTTTAATATCCTTCTATAGACCAAACTTTCGTTTTGCATTCATTCACTGGCAGAGATTTAGGTTGTCTCCGTATCTTGACCATTGCGAATAAGGCAATGAACATGGGACCGCAGCTCTCTCTCGAGATCCTCATTTCCTCTGGATGTACACCCAGTGGTGGGCTCTTACTCAGCATAAAAAGAAGGAGATCCTGACATTGGCAACAACATGGAAGACCCTGGAGGACATTGTGCTAAGTGAAATAAGCCAGGCACAGAAAGACAAACACTGCATGATTTCACATACATGCGAAATCTAAAAAAGTCAGACTCATAGAAACAGAGAAAAGAACAGTGGTTGCCAGGGCTGGAAGGAAGGGTGGTCAAGAGGTACAAAGTTCAGTTACGGAAGATGAAGAAGTTCTGGAGACCCAGTGCACAGCATGGTGACTTTAGTTAATGATACTGTATTCTGTACTTGGGATTTACCAAGAGGGTACATCTTAAGCGCTTTCACCATTAAAAAAAAAAAAAAAAAACGAAAAGAAAAGAAAAAGGAAAAAATGGTTACTGTGAGGTAAGGAATGTGTTAGTTTGATTGTTGTGATCATTTCATTGTGTGTGTGTTTGTGTGTGTGTGTGTGTGTGTGTGTATAAACATGAAGTTGTGTACCTTAAAGATACACAATTTTATTTGTCAGTTATACTTCAATAAAGCTTTAAAAAATTCAATATTTAGCACCAACAGGCCTGGCTCTTGATATTTTATTGTTATTTTAACAAATTTAGGGGGAAATTTCTTTGGAGGCTAATCTTATTAGGAACTCAGCAATTCCATTTTGGTAGTTAAATTGTGAATATTGATCCCCTTTCTCCATTCTTCTATTATAATAAAACTTCCTTCCCAGAACCAGTTTGGATATAGATACTGTAGCTGGCTAAATTGGGAGAATTCATGTACACGGAAATATAAAAAAGAAAAGCAAATATTATAATTTCTATCACAAACTTCCTAGAAGTACGAAAGGGGCAAATCTGAGAAATGGAATTCTGAGGTGGTTTGTTCGGATGCACGAACAAGGGTGAAAAATGAGGAAAAAATGACATGACAGTTTCTGATTTAGGTGAGTAGGCAGATACCACAAACCAGGATAGGAATAGAAGAGGGTGGGAGAAAAATTCTGTTCTACAATGGAGCATGTAATTGATAAGGTGCTTATGGTACATCTGGGTGGGGTGGAGGGCTTGGGCAGTTTGCAACCACAAGCTAAAGGAGATAGGCTAGAGATAAAGATTTAGGGCCCAGTACCATTCAGATGGTAAAGGAGAATTGGGAGTGGGGATTAGAGATTTCCCTGGGGATTGGCTGCAGATTACAGCCTAGGATTGCCAAGGCTTTGGAGTTGCTTAGAGCCTACAAAAAAGCCTCCTAAATGGCTTTGCTCTGGCATCAAGAAGGTGGTTTCATAGTTTGCACGTTAATCCCAGCCTACCTTGTACCCTCAACACACAGAGACATGGATATTCAACATGTCCCCATTGCTTCTGAACTGTAGAAATCCCTAAATTCAAGGTCCTGCATAGTATGATCTTAATGTGTTTTGTGATATCTCTTCATTCGTCCTAATACATACTCTGTGTTTCATTAAAGAATAGGACTCTCCCATCTGAAAAATCCCATGTCTATCCCTTTGCTTTTGATATTTCTTCCTTCTGAGAATACCCTCCACCTCAGCCCTTTTCTCATTTAGAAAGACTGTTCAGATGCTACTTCTATGAATATTTTTCCAACCATTAAACTTTTGCCAACATTTGTCAAGAACAAAATATGTGCAAAGTACTGGGCTAAGCACTGAGAAGGACACTGATGAAAATGGGCTTCAGTGTCCACCCTGTAATAGACCAAAACTCTGTTATGAAGGAATCAATGCTTCTCAAAAGGTGGCTCACCCACTCCCTACATACATTTAAAGGTTCAGATTCCAAGGCCACACCCCAAATCCACTGCATGAGAATCTCTGGTGTAGAGCTCAGAAATGTGCATTTTTGATGAGTTTCTCAGTGACCTTTATGCCACGAGGAGAATATCAGCCTTCCTTCCTGATAGACTAGTTGTTAAGACACAGTTAAGACTACGTGAGATGCTGCTTTGAAAGCCCATTTCAAAGGCCCTTGGTGGACATCTCTTTACCAAAGTGTGTCATTCATTTCCGTCCTGTTCAAAAATCCTCTGCTTTGTGTCCTTGACTTCAAGCTCATTCCTGTCCCACCCTAGAAGAAGCACACATGATTTTTAGGCAATTCCTACTGACTATGGAACAAAGAGAAGCATGCAAGCATCAGGTATTACTCATATCGGTACTGTAAACTCCACCCAGAATCTGGAATCTGCTGTTACTCCAGTTCCTTATATCACCACCAACTTTGATTAGGAGCCAGAAGTAGGAAGCATCTGGAGGTCAAAATCAGAGCTGGCTCCGGGCAAGGTGGTGAAGGCAGTGGGTTCTGTGTGCGGTGTCTCCTGCCTCTCCTTTTCCTGCTTTTCTCTATTCCTCATCCCCACCTGGGGGGCCTTCTTTAGCCAAGACATCCTCCCCAGTCTGCAAAAGAACTGATGGATGTTGATGACTTAATAGTTTACATTCTTCGATTTTTGTTAAAAAGAGATAGAAGATGAGGCCATGCTAGCTCAAAGAGTGAATAACCAGTGGTGGAACCGTGGGCCACATGACAAGCAAGACAGGGATATTTTTAAGTGGAAAAATTTTCTATGTCCCCTATCATGCTCAACACAGGTGGTTTCCTATGACTGCAGATTTTCCTAGGGCCAATCTTGGTGGCTAGGAGCATTGGCCAATCAGTCTGGGTACCCAGAAGACATCGTCCAATGGCCAAACTACTAGAACTCCTTACAATCCAGAAAAGAGAGAGACCATAATATAGTTACCATGAGTGGATCTCAGGCTGTGGCTAATTTGAGCTTGGGAAACTTTCTGGCCTGGCCTCACTCCCAGGCCACAGAGCACTGCAGTGAATCCTCCAGGACTCGGATGGTGTCCAGAATCCTCTCAGTATGAGCCAATGGTCTGTTTCTAGGCACAGCCGCCTCCACCCATATCCTGATGGGACACAGTGGAGGAAAGGTCATGTGGAAAAGGGAGGGACGTTTGCACAATAAAAAGAATCCTGAGCTGATGTTCAGGGAAACCTGGGGTCCAGACACACGGCTACCACTAATAAATGCGGGCACCATAGGCGGTGACTTACCCAGTGAGAGGCTCCGTTTCCTTAGATTAGATACCTTGAATTTAAGACTTACTCCAGTTCTGAGGATTAATTATCCTATGCATCAAAATAAACAACAGAACTTTACAGATTCATGATGATGAGGAGCTATGGATTGTTATGGGACCAGAAAGTCAGCGTTTATGCAAGATTTTGTGCTTTTGCTGCTCAAAGTGTGGTCCCTGGAACCAGAGGCACTGGTCTCCTCAGAACTGGTGCAGATTCCCAGGCCCCACCTACTGACTGAAGAGTCTGCGTTTTGGCAAGATGCCCAAGTGATCCAATTGCACATCACAGCTTGAGAAGGCCCCGTTTAACGTGTGTAGCACCTCTCTGAGCATCACCATGCCTCGAAGCTTATAGTTGCTCCTCATGACCCCAGGATAAGCCCAAACTTCAAAATAAAGTTTGAGGGCCTCTGCATCTGGTCTCTGCCTCCCTCTCCATCTTTGTCTCCTAGGATTTCTTCCTTTGAACTCTCTACTGCAGCCATGAGGACTTCTTTTGCTGCATTGAGCGGGCCACATAAATGTCAGATGTGAAATTTCCTTGGCCTGAAATATTCTCCACAAAACCATCCCCTTTTGTTGACTTCTCTGTTATTCCTTCAAGAAATATTTAGGGAGAATTTCCTATGTCAAACACTCTTCTGAGAATGCACCTTGTAGCTGACCTCTCAAGCCTTCCAAATTTCAGCTGAAAGTTATCTCTCCATGGGTGGTTTCCTGACCTCTAGAAAAGCATACATCCCTGTGCTCTGTACTCAAAGCCACCTGTGCACCTCCTTTTGCAACACATTGTATTTCACTGTAGTTCTGGTGTCACATCTTTTCTTCGTGTTGCACTGAAACCCAGTAAGGACAGCCCTGTATCCTGCAGTGCCCAACTTACCAGCTGACACAAAGAGGTGCTTCGTGCGTATTTATTGATAGACGAAAGGGTTTCCAAGGCAGAAGGGCCATGGCCAAAATACAAAGGAAGAATCACTGAAGTGACAATGGAATTCTGTGGTTCTCATCACAGACCCAAGAGAACAGCCTTTATCCATGACTCTTATTTATTTGATCTAAACTTCTAAAGAGATTATCTATGCCTACATTGTGCACCCTTTGGATAAAGAAAGTCTGATTTGGCATTCACAGTGGAATCTGACTGGGATCCAGGCCTCCCTCTCCCTTCCAGTGAGAAAACTTCTGAGACTGTGGGGTGGAGTCGGGAGGGGCATCCCGCTGGGGTCAGGACCACATGCTGCTGTCCTTGGATCCTGGAGGGTGGTGCTACAGCTTGCTTCTCAAGGCCAGGTGGTAGAAGCCAGCCTCAGATGTGTGTGGGACAAGCTGGTCCCCTGCAGAAGGGCAGAAGGCTGGAGAAAAAGCAAATGTGCAAAGATAGAAGTTTTGGGGTTTGGAAAATTAGATTTTACTTAGGGACAGTGGAGCATTGAGGTTTATTTTTAAATTGTTGAATGGGGACAGTCAATAAATGAGAGGATGCTCTCTTTCTCTCTCCCTTTGCAGGTGGCTACAGGGCAAGAAGCCATGGAAACTAAAGGAAATTTGGACTGGACATCAGAGACCACAGGAGTGACCTGTAGAGCCCCTTGACTTTACTGGTTAGGATCAAAAGCTAACCACCAAACACTAGGGCTAGTGCTCCTTTCAGTGTCCTCCCAGTCTTTCTTCATCAGTCCTGAGGAGGCAGGCCCATGCTGCTGATCCCAAGTTGACCCAGGAGTACACTAAGGCTTGGACAGCTTAGTTGACCTGCCCAAGAGCACAGGAACACTCCCGACTTCCAGTCCAGTGTGGTTTCCATTAGACACTCATGCCATGGCATGAAAACCACAATGAGGTCAGGCAGATAGCTCTGCAACCTGGAACTCTCAGCAAAATTGGTTACGATCGCAGCTGACATACACGGCCCCATACCGTCCCGCAAGGAAGGGGGCAAAGGTCACACCAAGTCAGGACCGAGGCTGGGCCTCTGCTGTGTTCAGGAAACCTTTGGATAAATTCCTTCTCCAATAACGACTCCCTTATGTAAACTAACTAAAGGAAAGCAAGTTTCCGCATATTTTCATTGTTTTGTATGATTTTTGCTGGTCTTAGAGTGCTTGTGAGTCAGAAGCAATTTCAGGAAATGCTGCCCATGTCACCAGCTGGAATCCAGGTTCCTGTTCTGCAAAAGCCTTCAGACACAGGCACATGTTTGAGCATGCATGCATGCACACACACACACAAGCTCTCACACATGCCTACACTCATGTTCACAAACCCCCATATTCACAGACACTCACTGGCAGACACTCACACATAAACTCATATACACCCATGCCTTCTCACATGCACTGGCGCACACACTCACACAAACCTACACCATATTGACAAATTCACATACATACACATACTCGCATATTTATACAAACACACATGCTCACATATACACTCACATAATACACACACACACAAACCCACAAACACACATCCACTCACACTCCCTCATATACACACACACATACTCACACATACACTCCCACACACGTGCACATGCACGCACGTGCAGACACACAGAGCCAAGACTTAGATGTGGCCAAGTCGTCCTGACACTAAATATAAGCACGATGTGCTCGGCGCAAAAGGCACTTGTTGCATGAGACTTAAAACTGGATCAAGTCCACTGATTATTTAGTTATTTCCAAATATCTGCATGTTTTGCTTTGTGGACATCTGAATAGTTGGCTGGGGCAAGCTTTTCTCTGTACCTCCTTCCCTCCGGGGATGTGTGAATCAGTTGTTCCTAACCATCCCTTCCCACTAAGGCAGAGCAGTGGGAAGTGAGGTCAGTTAGCTGTCTCTATTGCAAAAGGTACACATAAAAATGCTGATTTGAAGGACAGGGGACTGAAGGGACTTTGCAAAGTGACAGCTGCAGCCCCCTGCCTCAGAGGTGGCCATCCTTCCAGGAGAAGAGAGTCTGACAGCCCTCCCTCCTCCCTCCCCACTTTCTCATAAGTTCTCAACAGAGGTCCAGAAGCCTTCTCACCTTCTAACCTGTCCACAGGGGTCCATCCCAGGTCACAACACACTCCCTTGGAGACCTTCAATCTCTGCAGAATCAATGAGCCTAGGATACAACGATGGCTCTCTGTCTATGGGAACAAAGTTATTTCTGTAAAATGTGATACAACACACTACACAAAGTGTACACAAAGCCAATATTTATTCCTATCTAGTTTTGCTTGTCCAGCGTTTGCTATTTCGTTGTGTCTATTTCCATTTGGTGTCTATCTGCCTGTTTTGTCTCCCCCAGACTGTATACACGTAGAAGAGGAATGCTTTCTCCAGCCAATGATGAGTATAAGATTCCCAGAAATTAAGTCCTCAATTAGAGCTTTGGGTGATGATGGTAATGACGGGACATTCTAAATAAAACATTGTAACAATGAACTATTAAGGTCTCTAAAGGTGATTCTGTTTCAGAGGAGGACGTCATTGATTTGCTTGCCTCTCAATGCTGTTCAAACAGTAACAAGGCAGCATGTTAGTGCCACCCTTATTCCCTGTGGACAGCTTAAGAGCTTCTTTCTCATGATATAAGAAGGCTCACTGGCAAAGTGGGGAGAAAAATGAAACCCAATTCTGTTAAAAGGTCTCTGTCTTCCAAGCAGACACTAAGGATCAGAAACAGATGAAGAATTCTCTGATACTTGGTAACAACAGGTGTCTCCACTGCAGGGGTATGGGAGTGAATTGCTGGAGCATGGTTCCATTTGATATTCATGCACTGCTTAGTATACTGCTCAGCACACAGTAGGCCATCAATAATGCTTGTGGAATGAATGAATGAAGGAAGTCCTCTCTCTCCTGTTGTGTGGACATATTCCTTAGACATTTCCATGTGCCTCATTTGTGTGAGGGTTCAGTCCTCATGGAACTCATCGCTGGCCACATCTTCCCAGCAACGAGTTGTATGAGAATTGCACCCTCACTTTGGCTATGATCTCCCTATAATGCTGTCTTGAGAGCTTGTGATGGAAATCCCTTCAAAAAAGAAAGGACTTTCCTTTCTTACGCCCCCCAAACATTCCCCTGAATATAGCTTTCTATTACGGAGGATTTCAGAATTGCTTCTCATCCCTCTGCAGGGGTCGCTGACCTCTCTATGCACTCCTCACCTAGACTGTGAGCTCCTTAAGACAGAAAAGGAACAGCTTATTTACCCCTCACCTCTAGAGCTCAGCACACTGAGGGCATCCAGTGCACAGCAATTGATGATGAGTTTATTCCAGGAAAAGTCGAATGGCAGTGGGAGGAGGACTGCATCTAGGATTGCTCAGAGTGTCTAATGACATCCATTGCAAAACCTCAGGGTTCCTTGGGAATAGGCTGTGTTTCCTGGAGATGGGCAGTGTGGAAAGATTGCCACAGCCTCTGTGGCTGAGCAGGTGTGTGGAAGATGGTTATCGCTTGCTCAATAGGGGGAGTGTAGCATAGTGATTTTGTCTGAACTGTAGGGTCAGACTACCTGAGTTACGCTCTGGCTTCCCCTGATTAGTTTTATGACCTTAGAGAGGCCCTTTAATCTCATGTGCCTTGATTTTCTTAAATGTAAATGGGGTAATAATCACAGAATAGACTAGTTCATATAGGTAAAGGGCTTAGATCATGGCCTGCCACACACTAAGTTTGCGAGAAATATCCGCTAGTATGATTCTCTTTGTGCATGAAGGAAGTGGGGATCGCTCACTGTGGAAGGAAACTATTTTAGATCTGAAGGACAACGTTTTCAGTTGAACTACTGATCCTCACCCCTTTTCAGGCTCCTGTCAATTCTCTAATGGGTCTTCCTGTCCCCACCCTTGCTCTCTCCAACACCTGCTTCACCAAGTCTCCAGGGTCACCTTTCTAGAAGCAGGTTTGACCACGGCACTGTCTTCTTGAAGGCCTCTCCTGCCTCTGTCCACAGGACGCACTCTCGGCTCCCAGCTCGGTGCTCAGTGCCCTGCCAGGTGTGATCTTGGCCATGGCTCCTGATTCACTTCCTGCCACTTTCCACCTCCCCCTTCCAGTGGGCTCCAGGAGCACACGGAGTTTTGAACTTCCTTCTACACATGATGGTTTTGCATCTCATGCAGGCACTGCTCCTGCTGTCAGGAACGGCGCCTTCTCCACTGCAACCCCGTCCTCACCCCCACCCTCACCCTGTTGTGTGACCAGCAGGCTCTGCTCTTCCTTCAGAGCACACTTGAGGAATTACCTCATTGGTGAAGCTGTCTTAGATGCTGTTAAGGCTGAATCATGTTCCCCAGAATTTGTATATAGGATTCCTAACCCCTAGCACCCCAGATGTGACTATAATTGGAGACAGGGCCTTTAAAGAGGGAATGAAGTTAAAATGTGACTGTGGGTTTGGACTCTGATCCATTCTGGCTGGTGTCCTCATAAGAAGAGGAAACTTGGACATGCAAAGAGACATGAGGATACAGGCACAAAGGGAAGACCACGTGTGCACTGAAGGAGGTGACCAGAGGGCCTCAGAGGAAACTGGACCTGCCAACACCCTCATCTTTAACCTCCAGCCTCCAGAACTCTGAGGAAATCAATTTCTGTTGTTCAGGCCACCCAGCCTGTGGTATTTTGCTATGGAAGCAGAGCAAATTAATACAGATGCCCGTAGAATAGCCTTGGTTTACACGTTCCCTATAGGACATAAGCGTGTATGACATTGGCAGCTCCTATTGGGCAGGGCTCAGAGATACTCTTTATTGTTCACTCTAAACCCGTACAACTTCTGGAAGCGTGTGCTAATAAACATCACAGTCAAGAACTTCGCAGTGAGCACGTGAGCGTACACAGGTATCCTTGGTGTCTGGGCATACATCCTACTTCGAGACTATTTTGTTTTTTAAATGTATGTAAATGTTCGATTCTACTCTATAGCATGTTTTGCTATAATAATGCCTTGAATTTCAAGTTACTTGTCAAAATTATTTAACTTGTATAAGCCCGACCTTTGAGTGAAACTGGGTGAGGACATGTACCATGGTATCTGATGGTTTTTCCTGCCTCCTATGTGTGGACATCCTTTTGAGAGTTCCTGGACAAGCAATCCCAGTAGGCAGGAAATATGTGGGATATTTCAGGAACTGCTTTATGGAGAACACAGAGCAGAGGGAGCTAAGGACAACCAGAGACCAAGACTGACAGCCCATAATGAGAATTCAGATGTCCGAAAACTTCTGTAGGTGGCAGATACTGTGCTGGGGGATGCCGGCAGAAAATACTCTGCTATCTACAGTAGAAAAGTGGGGCGATGTCATGATATCCACAGATTTGGCATATGCATCAGTAACCTGTGACCAAGAAAAACTGGACATCAGCTGTTTGGAGAAAAGCGGGTGACATTGTTGATCTATTAAATAGGGAAAATAATACATACAGGATTATTATAGAGTTAATTGAAAAAGCATGTAAAAGAGCTTAGCACATACTAATAAGTGGAAATTATAATCATAATCATGATTGCCCTATGGATACTCAGTATTAACCCCCACAAATATTCAGAAGAGCATTGTCCTAGTAGAAGTTATTATGTTCACATGTAAAGGACATTACCCTCACTGGAAAAAAACTTAAACTGAGCCCTAAATAACATAAAAGCTAATTTCTATCTTGATCAGAAATGATTTGGAGAACAGTGAAATGGCAGAAAAATGGTAGAGATAATGATCATAAAATGGCTTGTATATTTCTAGCACCTGCAATTCCATAAATGAAATTTTAAAAAATCCATGTAATAGCCATTATTTTATGAGCACTTTGCAAACTTTTTTTTTTCCAATCACAAAAACCCTTCTGAGCCCCATCAGAACTGATGCAAGATATTTTTTTTCTCTTTAACTTAGCTAGATCCAGGTTCTTGTCTCATGACAAGGAAAAATTAGGCATTCAGACACTCGAGGAGTGAGTGGAGTAGACTTTATTAAGTGAAAAGAAAGCTCTCAGCAAAGAGAGAGGTCCTGAAAATAGATTCCGGTTGCCCCCTTCACAGTTGAATACAAGGGCTTTTACACACAAGATGATGGGCTGGATTTCCTACTTGTATAAGGCATGACTTCCTGGTGGCTCCACCCCATTCCCCCAGTGCACATGCGGGCCCTCAAACTGCTGCCAGCATGTTTAGGTAAGCCCCCTGTGCAAGTTCCCTTATCTGCACAAAACATAGGTCAGAAGTTCTCTGGGGACCCTTCCCTTACTGTCTGCTTAAAACAAGCTGGCTAACTTTTTTCAGAATCACTGAAGTTCACCCAGTCTTTAACAAATAAAACTGGGGCCCAAGCCCATTAACGCAGCGCCTTGGCTCCCCTCTCCCTCTCCCACCACCCCCCATCCCAAATTAAGGACAAAGAGCCTGGGATGACCCAGGTTTCCACCCTGCCTTCTGTGTGTCCCAGGAGTCGGTAAGTGTCTGGGCTTTGGGTCAGACTCTGCCTGGGATCAAGAGGTTGCTCTGCAACTTTGTAGCAGCATAACCTGGGACTGGTTACCACATTGCTGGATGCCTTAGGTTCCTTGCACCTAAATAAAAGTGATAATAGTAACTGCCACAGGAGTTGGGTTTTAAAAAAATGATATCAGACTATATGTTTGGAATGTAATAAGCATTAATGTTTTTTAAGGTATTTGCTATTATAATATGTATATAACCAAACCACTTCTTCAGCATCGAACCCAGTGGGCTCTCAGATCCAATGAAACAGCGTTGCAAAGTATTTCTTGACTGCAATGACTGCCACCCAAAAATGAGTCAGAACTCATTTCCAGGTGGCTCCAGCTAACACCTATTTTAATTGCCTTCCAAGTAGATACCTCCCAGGTTAAAAGTGTTGCCTACAGTCTAACATAAAGTCCAGGGCCAGATATTGTTATGAAAGCCAGGTGGTCAATTACAAAATTATTTTAAAATCTTGCTCACACTCTCCTCCCCCATGGCAAATGTTGAAATTGGAAGTAGCAGCAGAACAGAAGATTTTAACAAGAAGGTGTGAACCTCAGAGTTACATTTCCTGTTTGTTTCTAAATTAGGAGTTTTAGAGCCATACGTCCATCATGGGCTTTCAGAAATTGAGAAATCCCCCTGGGTCCTCCTGGCCCAGCATGAGGCTCACTTCCCCTTGCTTCGCCATTACTGTTATTTCTGGGCAGGTTTGTGTGTTTCTCCAGGTGCCATCCAGACAGTCAGAGCACATGACTTATCTGCAGTGGAAGGCAGGGCAAACAAAGGAAGAGAGGATGGGTACAGCGAACAAAGTGGTCCCTGCAAAAAAGAAAGCCAAACAGAGACATATGGAGTTCATCATGGAAGAGGCAAAACTCCCCAAGCTGTGCAAATGCATATGAGTGCCGAGGGCACATTTGAAACAACTGCTTTTCTATGTGCCTTGCAAATTATTTTGTGGTTTCTGCAAAGTTCCTTTTGGGTGATTGCTTTTAAGCACCACCTAAGCCCATCCCAGCTTAGCCCTTGGAAAGAAATGCCTAGAGATGTTTCTGCACACTGGACAAACGTCATTTTGCAGAAGTTTCATCCAAGAAATGAATCCAGGGACAATTCTCACATAAAGTGCAGACTAATCCCTGCACTTTATGATTGCGTCTCCACTGCATGGACCAGCTAGAAATTTTCAAGGGGAAGAAAACCAGCCAAATAATTGACATTGTGTACACAAAATAGTTAACAGAGTTATCACTTCTCTTTTAACGTCATGTAAATGCAGATTGAGTCAAATGACTTTTATTGAGTTACTTCAAATCACATCCCATGGTACCTACCCTCAAGGAAGAGGCTGTAATGAAAAAGACACAGTCAAGCTCTCATTCCCCAGAGACAGCTGGAGATTGCACTGTAATTACAAACGCGTGTGGGGGTGACTTGGAGGGTTAACTCCTGGGTGTTCTCTGTTTCTTTCTGTATGTAAGAATCAATCAGAAGTAACCAGAGAGGCAACAATGGCCAGCAAATGCAGGGACACAGAACATTTTTCCTTTGAAGCTAGAACTTCTTTGACCTCAGGCATCATTGATTTGCTGTCAAACCCCAGAAGTGTCCCAGAAGATTCAACAGAGATGGCTGTAGGGGAATGTTCTCTTACTTGGTAAATTTATCAAGACTGAAGAATGAAAACATCCACAGAACTCAGTGCGGTCTTCTGCATTCACCTTTCACCTGGTTCTCCTTTGAAAGCAAATCTATAGCGGACCTTAAATAGGTTAGTGGGTTGGGGGAGGAAAAAGAAGGGCTCTCCTACATTTCTTGGTCTGGAACAGACTTCCTGAATTCCAAGACTAAACTCCAAACCATTTACAAGTGTAATTACCAGGAGACAGAATGTTTTATCAGAGTTTTGAAGCTGGTCTGGAGATCCATTCTGGGCTACAGGTAACTATGACACAGCAAAATTTGGCCCAGAGAAAAAACATGGAACAATTGGGTAGAAAGTGGTCACATGATGCATTATCAAAAGAATAATAACAGGTGAAGCAAGAATGCTGAGACCTGTGCTGGCCAGAACAGTGTCTGCAAGAAAACCGTGTGAAGAGTTGAGTAGGAAATCTTTGCAAGTGAGTCCAGCGCTGAGACGCCTGGGGGTACCCTACAGAGGGGTTGGGGCTTTGACTAAGCTTTTCCAAACCTCAAGTCATAAATGTTTGTGCACAGAAAACCCTGAATGTGAAAAATAAGTCAGCAATGACCTGTACACATTACATTCCACGACTGTACGTAAAACTAAGCCCTCTGGATTCCATTTAGTAAACGTAGAACCAAGTGCCTAGAGGATGCCCAGGCTGTGTTACTGTGGGAACAATCAAAGAAAAGGTCCTTGACTCTCAGATGTTTAAACTCATATCTTCATCCAGACTTTCCAGGTGGCCATTCCAGCATAACAGATTTTGATGGAAAACTGGTGAATGGGATTAACCTTGTGGTCTCAGAACACTATTAAATTATTTTGTAGACCAAAACAGTCTACCATCAATACGAGAAAGTTAATTTTTAAAGGCAATATTTCCCTTCTCTGTAACAATTCTTCTTACAGCTTTGGGAATATCAAATTTCTCATATGTAAAAATGGCCAGCAAACTCAGCCCCAAGTGTGCAAATCACTCAACCAATTCAATGAACAGAGCTCATGATTCCTGAGAAATATTACCTTCCCAGCTTGAAGAGAAGATACTGTAACTTGGATGTATCCTACAACATCTCCTATTAATAAGCACCTTTCCCCAAAATGTGTTCCATATATATTCTGCAAAATTAGCATTCCATTATCAAATGTTTAGGAAACACAGGATTAAACTGAGTTTAAAAACGTTAAAACATCTTAAGTTAAAATTTTTCTTCAGCATATGTTCTGAGTCTTTGATGTACATTGTGAATCGGCAAGTGGAGAATGAAGTATTTTTCAATCTTATTTGACCATGGAACCCTTTCCTCATAAAAATGATTTCCAACACAAGCAGTTCACAGAACACACTTTGGGGACCCCTGGGTCAGGGGCCCATGCCTGAGAACACGCTGTCCTGCAGACTTCATGCACCCACATGGAGAGTGGTCCTCAAAGTGATTCCAGACGAGCTGGTCCCCTGACAACCCTGTGCTACTATGAGCAGTTCCCGTTATGATGAAAATGTCCATGACTAATATTCATTATGTTTTCTCCAAATATTTTTTCTTGTGGTCACAAGACTTACTTTCTACCCAGATCTTTTGTTTGGATGTGATGAGGAAGCAGAGCTTGGTCTCTTGGGTTCCCTCCCCAGTTCTGTGATGGCACGTTGCTCTGTGTCACATTTAGCTGAGCAGCCCCACTGGGAACACTTCATCCTGTTCCTCTGAGGGAGGTGATGGGGCATGGGATGTAGGTTCAGCCCTTAGCAGGACCATTTTGCACAGAGAAAAGCGTGTTCCCAAGTCCCAGACAACTGAAGCCCCACTTCTAAAGCAGTGTGTGGGCTCCAGGGGAGACGGGGATAGAGACCATTGCTGACTCAGCACTTCCTGTCACCACCCCTGGAAAAACAAGCCCTTGAGCAGATTCCAGACGGCGGGTCGGCATCTTCTGTGCAGGAGACAGCACATGAGGTTTAGTCAGCCTCTGCCCCAAGTCCTCCTGCCGAAGTGACAATAGCAGCGGCAGAAGGCATGCTTCTGGCGGGAAGCTGTGGCTCTCCCCCAGCTGGCCACCTCGGCACTTCCGTCTCTGGTGAGGACCCTGCCAATTTGGGAAGTGTAGACTCAGGTCCCAAAGAGTCAGATGGGCTGACGCCTGGTTTCTATCTTGCTCTTGGAGACGTGAAGTCTGGAAACCACAGTCCGTCTGTTTTTCAGGTTTTTTTGTTTAAAACAACACCTATTCCAAACATTACGAAGGAAAGACAGTCGTGTGAATGTTCTATAAGCCAGATATGGGAGAATGGCCACCGTCTGAGTACACGTGTCCACCTGGAGGCCAGGAGGGGTGATCGCAGGTAGGAGAGACCGTTCCCACAGGACTGGGCAGCTGCACAAACACCCAGCGCGTCTCTGCAGAGCTCAGAGAGCCTGGCGAAAGTAAATGGATGAAGTCATGCTGGCAGGCCTGTGTCACCCTCAAGTAATTAGGATCCTTGCCCAGTCACCTCCCAGACCCAACCTAGCACACTCACAGGTGTGTTGTCCTTCCCCAGCTGGCATAACAAGGCCATGCCAGCTCTGAGGCCAAAACAGCCCCGGGCCATCCAAGACTAATAGGGCCAAACCATAGAAGCCAAGCCACGAAGAGGAGAGAAGGCTCTCCTCCGCAAAATGAAAATAAATTGCAAAATGGCATTGTGTGTGTGGTTGCCCTGGAGAAGAAGGATCTAGGGAGGAATAAAAATAGAAACCTTGTCAAGACTCTTCAGTGGGGTTCGTTCCTGCACAGCCAGGTGGTCCCAGGGCAAAGGGTGGGAGTCAATTGCTGTGGTGCCGCACAGACAGGAGAAAGAACCAGACGCAAACCGTGCCTGGGCCCCAAACCATCCGTAACTCACAAGAGGTCAGGGAGACATGACCTCCAGCACTCCTTACTTGGTTGTATGGATTTTTCATTGATCATCTTATTTATGAGATAGATGGGATTACTGATTAATCCCATTTTATAAATGAGGAAGCCCAGGACCGAGAAAGTGTGGGGCTTCATGTTTGTTCCATCAGTAACTGGGGCAGATGGGATTCAAGCCTGTGCCTCTCCCACCACGGCATTTGTGTTTTCTTTTTCTGCTAATGGTTCAGGTCACAAAAGCCTTCAGTGAGCAAGCTGCCCTTTTCCTGTTGGAGCAGGTGGAGAAGAAGGGGAACATGCTTCCCAAAACCTGCTCAGAAGGTCACGCGTTTTGACTTACTCTATTCTTACCTCTACTCCGTCAGATTAGGCCGCAGCAGGGGGATGAGCGTATTTGCTGTGGGAAGGCCTGAGGGGTAACCAAAGGTGTGCAGCGGGGGTGTGGTGGGGAGACATGATGGCTTCATCCTTGCTCACCTCTGCCCACCCTCCCCTCACCCTCTAGCCCAGTAACTTCACAAGTTGGAGTTCCTCCAAAATCCCAAGAAAGGGATTATGGGTGCCTACCATTAAGGCCACCCAGAACCTAAGGACTTGTGCTGTTAAACTCTCCACAGTCAAACCCCTGCACTCAGACCATCCTGGATGGTCGTGTGGCTTTGTGCTGATCACTCACGTGCTTGGCGTATTTTTGGTGACTTAATTTTTTTCCATGGAAAAAGCTGTCCTTGCATTTGTGTCCCATCTTATACCTTTGGAGGCACTTACCTAAGGATATTTCAGAATTTGCCAACATGGCTGCTATACATGCAGACAACTGGTATTCAGGGATGTTTTCTGTCCATTCGAGACTGCTGATGAGGAGCCAGTGATGGCTTTGTGTCCTTTTAGGACACAGGTTTGTTTTGTGTTCTCTGCTGCTGATATGCCTGATCTCAAGAATTTTAGTCTGCTGGGCATTGGTCTAATTGTCCCTTCTAACAACCTCTTCCTTTTCCTGTCCAGAACTGTCGTTATTACCTCGCTCTTATTAACCCATTTCTTTTATCTTGCCCTTCCTATTCCTCACCACTTCTGCCCTTTATTTTCATTTAGATAAAAATGAAGCGTTCCCCGTTATTTCTATTGACAACTAATCACAGCTGTTTCCAGAAGGCTCGGAAAACTGGCCAGTCATGGTACACTGATAAAAACTTCCGTGTCCTCCACTTTGAAAAGCAAACAACACAATTCAGCAAGGTTCGTGGAGCGCCCGCTCGTCACTGGTGCTCTCTCTTCAGCCAAGAGTGACCCAGACACACGAGCCAAGAGAACTTCAGTGGGCACAGGCAGGGTATCCCGTGTGCAGACCAACTCCCACCCTGCAGTCCAGAGGTAGTGAGAGCACAGGGCCGCTGCCCAGGGCCCTCAGGCTGGGCTTGATAAGTGAACTCTGTGATGAAGCAGCTTCCTCTCCTGTTCCTGTCTCCATATACCTTCCTTTCACCCCCGTACCATCTGCAATTTCACCCAAACAGCCATCCAACTCCCTTTGCATTTTGGCTCAACCCTTACATAACCTGAGAGACCTTTGGAGGTCAAGTATGTCAAAGAAAGTTGATCAGGGAATGCAGAGACAGATACTCAAAGGTGAGAAAGGGGAGGAACTGAATACACTCACGTGGAGATAAGCCATAGAAATGCAAAGTAGTCCAGCCTTGGGTGTAGCCAGGAATAGCAAGCTGAGCCAGTGGGAAGAAAGAACACTGGAGCAACTAAGAGAAGGAGAGAAAGCAACTGGGGATGTGATACCGCCCAGCTCCATGCCTCCTCCTGGGTGTCTATTTCAGGAACAGTCACCCTTAGAAAGTGACTATTTTCAAAAGAAATGGCAGAGAAAAATCAGGGGCCCGAGTGGCCGGAGAGAAGAGCTATTCAGAGATCTTTGTTTTAGGTCATCCAGCACAAGAAAAGAAGGAGAAAGGAGACCCTCTGTGTCTCAGTAAGGGCTGCATATTGGCAGCAGCTTCTCCTGTGCTTTGTCTCTCGGGAATTTTAAACCCCACATGAAGACTCAGGTGGAAAAGTCCCCGAGTCTCTATTCAGTGTAGTGAAGTCATTCCCTCTTCCTGCATTCACATTGGCTAAAGGCTTTTCTGGGTCCTGTAAATAATTTTATTTTCATAACATATTGTAAGGGTTATTGCCGAGTTTAAAATGAGGAAACTGAGGCCAGTATGAGAAAAATTAAATGCCAATTTATTCAGCTCCCAGGCGAGGTTCTAATGGTCCCGGGGAAAGGGGGCCAGAGAAGTCGCACTGACTTCCTGGGGGGGGCGGGGTTATGGCTAGGAGGAACGAGCAACAGCTGGGTGCTCTGATTGGGTCCAGGAGAGCGAGATTGAGATGGGGCGTGCCGCTATTGGTTGGTTGGCAGGTTGTTGGGCAGGTTTTCTGGTGCGAGAGCCAGCCAGGGTTGCATTAGCCGGAGCCTTCCATGTGGCAGAGCTAGGTGCTGAGTGCAGAGCCTGGTGCTGGGTGCAGAGTCAGGTGCTGAGTACAGAGGTGGGTGTGTCCGACCTTCCGGTGAGGCAACTGGACTTACACATATCTCTTAAGGTGAAAGTCTAACACTAGCCCAAAAAATCCGAGACTTAGTTTTTCATTCTAGATCTCAACTGGGTGCTTTGGCAAGTCATCCTCCACACTCTTCCTGGGGTGCCTCTTAGGAGCAGCTACGTTGCTTGCTACAGAAAATTAAGGGGTAAATAAAATACTCTATCCCTGGGCTTCCATTTTATCTGTAAGATAAGAGAACTGAAGCGAAGACATACAAAGTCTTTCCAAAATCCATTTTTCTAGCCAAAGAAGACTAGCCTGGGGAGACATTATGAAGCAAGTTTGTTGCCATCTCTATTTGCACTTTCAAAAAGAAAATCAAATCTATGGTTCCAGCTATTTGATTTAAAGTCATTCTCACCAAAGATAAGTTTTATCTTTTTAAAATACATATACTAGCCATTTGGAAGCTATCACATACATGAGCTTGTGATTTCTAGGCACTCCATAAATCATTGTATCTTCCCAACTGACGTTATCAGGACGTTTCTCAGTTCCACATTTTTGTGGCTGATCAATATTGCTAGTTACTAGTATTTACACTCAGTCTTCCTTACCAAATCAGAGTATCTCCACTGTTTTTCAAACTAATGTGAACCTCTATTTTAGAGTTTCACAGAAACTGCTAGGAGCTCACATCAAATTCAGGCATACTGATTTAGATACCTGGAAAGGACACACAAAAATCTCATTAGAAGGAGTAAAAGTCAGAGGTATAAGAAATGGCAATTTCTTATCTTAGTCTTCATGGCTGAAGAAGAACATATATGTAGAGGTTTGAGAATTAAGACAAAATTACTGAGATCTGGAAGGGAGTGGTTAGGACAGAAGAGCACTGGCTTTGCCTTCCAAGGGACCTGGGTTTTAATCCAGCTCTGCTGTGCATTTGACATTTTAATATAGACAAGTTATATTCTAAACCTTATTTTTTCTTAATAATATTTCATAGAATTGTGAATATTAAATGAAATTACATATATAAAATGCTTAGCCCAGTGCCCCACAAGCAGATAGAACCTGTGCTTAGGCAATTCTTGCCTTGCTATAAATACCTGAGACTGGATAATTTATAAGAAAAACATGTTTGTAGGCTGTATAGGAAGCACAGCGCCAGCATCTGCTTCTGGGCAGGCCTCAAGAAGCTTCCAATCATGGTGGAAGGTGAAAGGGGAGCAGGCATTTCACATGGCAGAACAGGAGCAAGAAAAAGAGAGTTGGGAGGAGGTGATACACACTTTTAAATGACCACATCTTTTGTGAACTCAGAGTGAGAGCTCACTTATCACCAAGGGGATGGCCCAAGTCATTCATGAAGTATCCACCTTTATAATCCAAACATTTCCCACCAGGCCCTACCTCCAACATTGGGGATTGAAATTCAACATGAGATTCGGTAGGGACATATAATCAAACTACATCAGAACCTCAATACATGGTGGTGATTATCTACAAGATCTTTTCTGTATAAAGCATTTAACAATATATTATATACGCTTACATACATGCATATATATATATGTGTGTGTGTGTGTGTGTGTGTTACTATGTATTTAAAGACATAAAAAAACCTTTGACAAAGAGGTTCCAATACTAAACCAACAAAATCTAAAATTTGTGCATGTTATAAGTAAAATTTTTGGTGCCACAAAAGGAGTACCACTTGAATATAAATTTCCTCAGCAAGGCAATTTACTTCTATAGAAGGGTGCGGCTCACAGATGGAACAATGGTGAGTGCACACTTGGACAAGGGAGGGAAAGGGGTGCTTACTCCTGACGGAAGTCACCCCTATTGCTGTGTCTTTCCCTTATCGACTAGGGTTAGGTCACACAGTCTAGACTAATCCCGATTGGCTATTTTAAAGGGAGCAGGGGTATGAGCCAGAGTGGTGGGGTGGGTAATTTGGCAGGAAGAATGGTTATGTGCAGGTCCAAGCAGGTAGCCAGAGATAAAAGGAGGTGACTGAAGCAGGTGACTGGAGCAGGTAACTGAGATGAGTCAGTATGAAGCCGGGAACTGGGGGAACAGATGTGAACTACCGATTAGAACTAGTGGAAAAGGTTTTTACTGAAACTACAAGGAAGTTAAGCATTAAAATGGAGAATTACAGAATAAGAGAGCCAAACATCCTGACACACTGATTCTTTGAAGAGAAACTTGGGGTTCACTATATCTAACATACATAAAATAAAACTTTTCTAATTTGTAATAATTACCTTCCTAAATAGTGAATACAACTTTTAATATACATGTTTAAAGCTATAGCTTTTTGTCTGAGCACTGTTTAGCTGCATCCCATAAATTTTCATCTGTTGTCTTTTCACTTTCATTCAGTAAAAAATATTCTTTAAGTTTATATGCAGTTTCTTCTTTGATCCTGAGTTATTTAGGATCTATTTCCAGATATTGTGAAGGATTTTTCAGGTTTCTGCTCCTAATTTCTCATTTAATTCTATTGTGATTGAAGGATGTACTTTGAATGAGTTCAATCCTTTTATGTTTATGAAAACTTGCTTTTTTTTTTTTTTTTTTGAGATGAAGTCTTATCCTCTCACCCTGGCTGGAATGCATGCAATGGTGTGATCTTGGCTCACTGCAACCTGCGCCTCCTGGGTTCAAGTGATGATGGGATCACAGGGGCTTGCCACCACACCTGGCTGATTTTTGTATTTTTAGCAGAGTCAGGGTTTCACCATGTTGGCCAAACTGATCTTGAACTCCTGACCTCAGGCGAGCCACCCACCTCAACCCCCCACAGTGCTGAGATTACAGACATGAGCCACTGCACCCAGCCAAAAACTTGCCTTAAAGTCTGTCATATGATCTATCATGAAGAAACTTCCAAATGCACTTGAAAGAATATTTTTTGCTGCTGCAAGGGGGAATTGTTCTATACATGTCAGTTAAACCACCATGTTAATAGTTTTTTTAAAAAATCTTTTATCTTTAGTAATTTTCTGTCTACTTGCTCTAGCAATATCAAGGGTCTTAAAATCTTGAACAATAATCATTAAATCATCTATATTGCCTTTCAATGACCTTTGCTTTTACTTTATGTATTTTAGAATCCTGTTGTTAAGCACAAATGTATTCAAAGTCATGTGATGGCTGGTCAGCCCAGTTGGTTAGAGCATGGCGCTAATAACATCATTCTATCTTCCTGATGTATTGACTTTTTTATGCTTATGAAATGTCCCTCTGTATCTCTAGTAATATTTATGTTCTGAAATTCTATTTTGTTTATTTGTTTGTTTGTTTGTTTGTTTGTTGAGACAGAGTCTCACTCTGTCACCAGGTGCCAGGCTGGAATGCAGTGGCATGATCTCGGCTCACTGCAACGTCCGCCTCCCGTGTTCAAGCAATTCTCCTGCCTCAGCCTCCCAAGTAGCTAAGACTACAGGTGCGCGCCACCATGCCCAACTAAATTTTACATTTTTAGTAGAGACACGGTTTCACCATGTTGGCCAGGATTGTCTTGATCTCTTGACCTCGTGGTCTGCCCACCTCAGTCTCCCAAAATGCTGGGATTACAAGCGTGAGCCACTGTGCCCAGCCTTGTTTGATATTCATATATCCACTCCAGCTTTCTTATGATTGCTGCTTGTACAATATATTTCTTTCATTTCTTTTACTTTCAATTTAGTTTTGTCTTTGAATTTAAAGTATGTTTGCTGTGGTCAGCACATAGCTGAATCTTTCTTTTGTATCCCATCTGCCAATCTTTATATTTTCATTACAGTGTTTAGTCAGCCTAATGGAGTATTTAATGTGTTATTGATAGGATTGGACTTAGGTCTGCCATTTTGCTGTTTGTTTTATAGTTTATGTCTTTTTGTTGTTGTTCCTCTGTTGCTGTCTTTAGGTTAAACAACTATTTTCGGTGTATCGCCTTAATTACTCTGTTGATTCTTTATTTTCTTTGTGTTTGCTATAGGGATTAAGTTGTACACTTAATTTGTCAATATAATTCATATTAATATTTAATTTCAGCAACATCTAACACTGATGCTCTTATATAGCTTAATTTCATCCCCTCAAATGTAATGTTATTGTCATACATATAATATCTATATAACATTATAAACTCAACAATAGTGTTTTAATTATTGCTTCACACAATCTGATTTTTTTTTAATTTAAAGAAAATATGTGTTTATACAGTCTTATACATGGTAGCTACCATTTCTGGTGCTCTTCATTTCTCCCTGTGTATTTGCTTTATGGTGTCATTTCCTTTTATTTTCTGTAGAATTTCTTGGAAGCTATATCTGTCAGCAATAATTTCTGTCACTCTTTGTTTATCTGGGAATTTATTATTTCATCTGTTTTTGAAGAATTGTTTTGCATATAGAATTTGTTGTTGATGATTTTTTTTCATCACTTTGAATGTGTCACTCCACTGCCTTCTGGCCTCCATTGTTTCAGAGAAGAAATCAGTCATCAATTTCCTTGTTATTCTCCAGTGTAGGATGAGCTGATTTTCTTTGCTGCTTTTAATATTTTTTATTTGTTATAGGTTTTCAGTAATTTCATTCTGATGTGTGTAGGTGGGGATTTTTATGTCTATTCTACTTAGAGTTTGTTGAGCTTTGTAGGTGTATAATTAATGTTTTTCATTAAATTTGTAGAATGTTTAACCATTTATCTTCAAGTATTTTTCCTGCCATGTGTCTCTATCTTCTCTTTCTGGGACTTTCATTACACATTAATAGGTATGCTGGATATTGTCACATGGGTCTCTGAGGCTCTGTTCATTTTTCTCCTATCTACGTTTTACCCTTTTCTTCAGAGAGGTTAATTTCTATTACTCTATTTCAAGTTCAACAATTATTCCTTTTTCCATCTCAAATGTGCCCATTTAATTTTTTATTTTAGTTACAGGGCTTTTAAATTCTAGAAGTTCCACCAGTTCCTTTTTATTGTTTATGTGTCTCTATTGAGCATTCCTATTAGAGTGACATTATCCTCATACTCTCATTTAGTTTTTAAAACACAGGAGCTGTTTTGAAGTCTTTGTGTGCTAAATATATTTGAGTGCACTCAAAGTCAGTTTCTCTGGACTATGTTTTTCCTGAGTATGGATCACATTTTCCTGTTTCTTTGACTATCTCATGCTGTTTCATTGAAAACTAGACATTTGACTATGTGTGGTGGATCATGCCTGTAATCCCAGCACTTTCAGAGGCCAAGGTGGATGGATAACTTGAGCTCACAAGTTCAAGACCAGCCTGGGAAACCTGATGAAAATCTAACTCTACAAAAAAATACAAAAATTAGCCAGGTGTGCCTGTAGAACCAGCTACTTGGGCGGCTGAGGTGGGAGGATGGCTTGAGCTGGGAGGCGAAGGTTGCAGTGAACTGAGATCACATCACTGCACTCCAGCCTGGGTGATACAGCTGGACCTTGTCTTACAACGAAAACAGAACTGGGCATTTTAGATTAATATTGTAACAACTCTGGGTTACATTTATTCCATGAGACAGTTGTTCGTCTAAATAATTTACTCCAACCTAGTTTACAGAATCTGTCTCCCTGAGATGTGCAGCCATTGATGTCTCTGCTCAGTTTAAAATAATTCTGTATTCATTCATTCATTTTTGCCTAGCTTCTGATGTGTTGTCCTGTATCTGCTGGTATGTCAATGATTAAAAGAGGCTGTGCTCCAGCAAAAGAAGCTATCATCAGAGTGAATAGGTAACCTACAGAATGGGAGAAAATTTTTGTGGTCTTCCCATCTGACAAAGGGCTAAAATCCAGAATCTACAAAGAACTTAAACAAATTTACAGGAAAAAAACCAAACAACCCCATTAAAAAGTGGACAAAGGATATGAACAGACACTTCTCAAAAAGAGACATTTGTGCAGCAAACAAGCATATGAAAAAAAGGCTCATTATCACTAGTCATTTGAGAAATTCAAATTAAAACCACATTGAGATACCATCTCATGCTAGTTAGAATGGCAATCATTAAAAAGTCAGGAGACAGCAGATGCTGGAGAAGATGTGGAAAAATATGAACGCTTTTACACTGTTGTTGGGAATGTAAATTAGTTCAACGATTGTGGAAGGCAGTGTGGCAATTCCTCAAAGGTCTAGAAGTAGAAACAGCATTTGACCCAGCAATCCCATTAGTGGGGTATATATCCAAAGAATTATAAATTGTTCTACTATAAAGACACATGCCCATGTATGTTTATCGCAGCACTGTTCACAATAGCAAAGACTTGGAACCAACTCAAATGCCCATCAATGATAGACTGGACAAAGAAAATGTGGCATATATACACCATGGAATACTATGCAGCCATAAAAAAGAATGAGTTCATGTCCTTTGCAGGGACATGGATGAATCCGGAAACCATCATTCTCAGCAAACTAACACAAGAACAGAAAACAAAACACCACATGTTCTCACTCATAAGTGGGAGTTGAACAGTGAGAACACATGGACACAGGGAGGGGAACATCATAAACTGGGGACTGTAGGGGGGGGTGGTGAGAGGCTGGGGGAGGGATAGCATTAGGAGAAATACCTAATGTAGATGACAGGACGATGGATACAGCCAAACACCATGGCACGTGTATGACTATGTAAAAAATCTGCATGTTCTGCACATGTACCCCAGAACTTAAAGTACAATTAAAGAAAAAAAGAGGCTGTGCTCAAATACGTTTAGCTTGTAAGATTTCCCCCTTCTGCTAATAGATATGTGTGTGATAGGTGGGGCAGACAGGAGAGAGGATGCACTCAAAGTTCAGGCACTTTTCAAGTCTGTCCTTGCTTTTTCTTTACATAGGTCTTCTGTAAACAGAGTTTCCCATCCAGTCAGAAAGGTACAGAGAGCTTATCTAACCCTTATATGACTCTCATTTCCAGAAACTTCCAGTTAAGATTTTGACTAGCTTGTAACTCGCCCTAACTGGTACTGCAAACTGAGGTTAGCAGAGCTGTAAAAATTCCCCATTTATTTCCTACCATGTGTGCTACTTTTCCTGATAATGCTTCCAGGAATGGGTTTGGAACCCACTGGACATTGGACATTGGGTTGCCTTAGCACAGTAGGAGGATGATTATCTGCAGAGAAGCATAAATAAACTTTTTGGGGGTGTGGGAATGAAAATTTTCTATATCTTGATTGTGTTAGGTGTCACACAGGTCTGTACATTTGTCTAACCTCATTATACTATCTTTCATATGGGTGCTTTTTAGTATATAAAAATTATGCAACAATAAACTTGATTTATTAAAAAATCTCAAAGCAGCATAAAATGAAATAACATACATAAAGTATTTAGCACAGCTGCTATCACATGTTAAGCACTCTGCAAATGTACTGCTGTGAGTTGTGAAATAACATGAGAATGTCTGAGATTCATTAACTTCCTTGCCTGGAGAACTAGAATTGCAAATTCTCTAGCAGTTTCCCAAACCCTTTAATGTTAAGGACCCAGGGGTAGGCACACTTATTCCACAGGAGACAATTGACAGGGACAGGCATAGCAAAGACAACTACTTTTAGAAATAGCCAGGCAGGTTATGCAGTATTGTTGCTGTTGTTGCTATTGACTATTTGTTTATTTGATCTTGCCCTTATTATATGGTTAAATTGCTGAAGTTTATTATACATGCCTCAGGAAAAGAGATACAGCAGTCAGTAGCCAGGTTGGGAAGCTTGGACTCTATTCTGGCTCTAGAATCCTGCCCAAATGAGTTAATTCCTTGAACTTTACTTTTGAAAAAAAGGTTCAGTTTTATGATTCCTAAGATCCCTTCCAATTTAAAACTTCCAAGGTTCTGTGCACATGCACATTTATTGCAGATATCTGTGAAAGTAATTCATTTCCCACCTCTCTGAACTCTTTCTCTCTTTTAGTGCATTGTGATTCTGGACTCTTCTTGCCTTTCTCTTTTTAATCTACAAACAACCCAATTTTAAAATAGGGAATGTGTTTGAAAACAAACATTATTCACATATGTCCCATTTCCTCAGAATCTGGCTAGGCAATAGGAAAGAATCCATTTATCTATTCCTACGTGACAAACCAACAAACCACCTCAAAACTCAGTGGCTTAAAACAACAAGAGCATTTGTTGTGCTCACGAATCTGCCATTTGGACAGGGCTTAGCAGGGATGGCTCATCTCTGCTCCACTTGCCAGCAGCTGGGATGGCTTGAAGACTGGAATCATCTGAATGCTCCTGGCTCGCATACCTGAGGCATAGACCTGGAATTCTCAAACAGCTGGGGGCTGGAGCCCTCGAGCAGCTTTTTCTATGTCCGTAAGTTGTCTGCATAGTCTTTCCAGCATAATAACTTCTAAGTAGCTAAATTCCTTACATGTGGGCTTATGCCTCCCAGTATGCATTCTGCTGAGTGAGAGAGAGCTTTCTGGGCAGAATTGAGTTGTCTTCCCTAGCCTAGTTTAAAAAAATCACAGAGCATCAGTTCAGCCTAAGTGTATTATTTTAAAGCAAGTCACTGGCTGGGCTATATTCAGGGGAAGAGGAATTAGAGTCTGACTGTAAATGGGAAGAGTGTTAAATAATTTAAGGACATATTTTTAAATTATTGCCAACTACTTGAATCCAGGTGTTTAGAAATGACAAATGGCTTGAGCGAGGATTTCCCTCTCATCTTTCATAGTATTGGCCTGTCAAAATCACTCTGTCCTACCTCAGAGGGCTGGTGCTTTAGTCACTATCACGGCCCATGGTGGAAGGGAGAGCACTTGAGACCCCTAAATCACAATGCAGAACTCTTCAGTTTACCCCTTGGTAGTCAACTGGAAGGAATGGTTTGTGCTCATCTCAGTTCTGTCTGCAGCTGGAAAGGAAGGGCAGGCTGCTATGTTTTGCCTTAAGTGGAGGGTCAGAGAAACATATATTTCATCCAAACTCCATCAACCAAAAACATACTGAGAAACAGACGAATAGTTTTGACGGTAGCACCTCATACAGAATGAAAACTGTTCATTCAGTGACTAAAGTTAAATAAATAGTGCAGATGTCTGGGTAAATAAAACATATTTATGGCACAGATCCAATGATGGTTGCAGATCTTAAGAAAGAATTTTAGACTCACTGCCCAATGCCCAGTGAATTTACAGCACTTCTCAAACTTTTTTGTTAGAATACCAGAAGAGACAAAGTCTTTCTCCTCCAGCATCTGAGATAGTTGCCCTAAGGTTTCTCTCCAGAGAGATTTTTTTTTCCATTTTAAACTTTAAATATTTATATGATATTTGTATTCTATACCATAAGTTATCCAAGTTCATTTTTACACAATACAATTTATGAATATGATTGTATCCAAAATTATAAGGTAAAATTGATACCCTCAGAAAACAAGCCATGTTTACTCTGTGACTATTTCTTAGCCCAATTTCAGGTACTTCTTGGGCTTGTGAACCCTGTTAGAGAAGAAAGAAACTGTAAGCTCCATCTAAAAAGATAATTTTAAGGTTTAAGGTAATTTCTTTTTGTGTATTCTGATTTCATACTGACCATATAAATGTAAATTCTTAAGCTTCCTTTACATTCACCAAAATAAAAAAATCAAATGCTGCATTTAAGTATACATTTATTACAATCATAGGCCTCAAACAGCTAAAGAATTCTTTACATTCTCTGATCTAAACCGCTTGTCTTTCAGATAAGTAACCGAGCCAAACATACAAAGTAACCTGATTATGTCTCATTGGATGCCACTCTTTGATGTCAAATAACCAGTAAATTGTTAAAACTAGAAATAATTTCCCATGTTAATTTTTTTTTTGTTTTTACTAGATGTTTGCATTTTATGTACTATTATTTCGGATTATCTTTACTTTTCTTCATTTTAAATATATGTATTTTTAGAGATAGGGCCTTGCTCTGTTGTCCAAGCTAGAGGGCAGTGATGTGGTCATAGCTCACTGCAGCCTAAACCACTGGGCTTAAGGGATCCTCCCATCTCTCTGCTTCCTGAGCAGCTGGGGTGATAGCCACACACCACTATATCATCTGGCTAAATTTTTTAAGTAATTCTCTTTTTTTCATAAATGAGGATCTCACTATGTTGCCCAGGCTGGTCTTGAGCTCCAGGCCTCAAGGGATCTTCCTGCCTCAGCCTCTCAAGTGCTGGGATTATAGGCATGATATACTGTGCCCAACCTCATTTTAAATATTTTTAAAAATATATTTTATATGTTATACAGGGAGACTCTGTTTTCAACAGTAGGTGAAGATTTTTTTATACTAATCTTGCCAAAAGCAATTATAAACTATGTACAATATATAAAAACCAATTATTTGAAGACACTGAAGAGCATTACAAGCAAACAGAAATGGAGTTGATATTACCTTAATAATAAGAAAACTTAAGAGATGAGGTCCACATATAACTGACTTTTTCTTAAGAGCTTCAAGTTTGATTGGAGAATAAAAGCTAGAGAGCAAGGCATAAAACTTTCATAGGTCTTAGGAGAAACTGATTCTATTTCTTACATGGGATGGATGCAAATCATTCATTTCAGCCATGCAGTCCAAACAGCAGACGAACTATGGCAGATTAACTGCCATCTTATTCCCCCCATGAAGAAGCAGAGTCTATGTCCTCTCCCTATGAGTCTGAGTGAATTCTGCATTACTTTGACCAACAGAGTATGATGGAAGTTATGCTAACCCAGTGCCCAAGCCAAGACCTTAAGAAATTTATAGCATTTACTTCTATTCTCTTAGAACACACATCCTTAGAACACAGCCCCCATGCTTGAGGAAGTCCAAGTAATCAAGTGGACAGACTCAAGTGAAGAAGAGCAAAGGCTTGTGGTTGGCAGCCTTAGCTAAGCTTCCTGCTGACAGCATCAACTTGCCAGGCATGTAAGTGAGCTACATGTGAGGACGAGAACACACAGCCCCAGTCGAGCTGCTCCAACTCATGCCATACGGAGCACAAATCAGCTGTTCGAACCGAATCCTGTCCAAATGGAAGATTTACAAACAAAATTCAAAACCATTATTTAAGCCAATAAGCTATGGGGTTATCTGTGTTACACTGCACTATATATCAGAACAATAGGCAAAGGACTTGAACAAATACTCAACAAAGGAAGATATACAAATGATCAATAAGCACATGAAAAGATGAACATCATTAGTAATCAGGGAAATGAAGGCTAAAATCACAAAAGATATCAAAATATACCTATTAGATGGCTAAAATGTAAAAGACTGACCCATACCAAGTGTTCGTTAGGATATAAAAGAACAGGAACTCTTACACTTTGCTGAAAGCAATGTTAAATAAAAAATAGGGTTTTTTAAAAATAGATTTAAACATATCCTGTGACCCAGCAAGTTCACTCCTAAATATTTACCCTAGAGAAATAAAAACATGTGTCCGCTAAAAACTTGTACAAGAATATTTTCAGCAGGTTTTATCATGATAGCCCAAACTGGATACAACCCAAATGTCTATCAGTCAGAGAACAGATAAGAAAATTGTGTTATATGTATAAAATGATAAATATAACTGGATACAAGAAAGAGGAATAAACTCTTGATATAACTAACATCAATGAGCCTCAAAAATATGACATTGAGGGGAAGGAAGTCAAATAAAGAAATGCCTACTTTTTACATCTACTTGTATGATGTTCAAAACTATGCAAAATGCATCTACTAAGTAGTAGAGCCATGATTCTGTCCCAAGCAGTCTTGTTTCTAGAGCCTGTGATCTTAACCATGAGGCTAAATATGTAAATCCATAAATAAAGATTTTGAAAGTGATATAGAAAATGATTTAACTGGTTTATGAACACTAAGATTCTGGAGAAGAGGGAAAAATGAAGAGGTAGTGCAATTGAGGAGGAGAGAGACAGGACTTTTAGTTGTTATTCTTCATGTAATTGCACTATTTTGAAATTTTCAAATGGTCACATATAACATTTTATAATTTGTTTAGTAATTTACTTAGAGTAAAATGTACATGTTGTGTGTATATATGGATGAGCTTTGTAGCAAGCACACAGCCATGTAACCAATTCCCAGATCTAGATATAGAGCCATTCAATTACGCTGAACATCAATCTCACCACTTCCCAGAGGCAATCACTGTTCTGACTGGGTGTGAGGACAAAGTCCAATACTATTAAAGGGAATATAACACAATCCGTACACAACAATGTAAAATCTCACAATATGTGGCATCAAATAAAAACTTACCAGGTATGAAAAAATGCAGAAATATATGGCCCATACCTAGAAAAGGCAGATACATTCAAATGAAACAGAAATGACAGAAATTTAGATATTAGAAAACAAGAATTTTAAAACAACTATTATAACTATCATAAACATGCTTGATATGCTCAAGAAGGAGGGAAAACACGAGCACTATGAGAAGCAGAAAGTAATATATTTTAAAGAAGAGAGAGAGGTACCACAATGGAATTTATAGAGATGAAAATTATATTATCTAAAACAAAAAATATACTGGACAATTTCATTACCAATTTGAAACTGCCGAAGAATGGATCCGTGAACTCAAAGACATGGCAATAGAAAATATCAAAAGTTAAGTACAGAGAAACAAAAAAGATGGACAAAAACAAAAATAGTATCTAGTACCTATGGAACAATATCAAGGCTGTCTACCATGTGTAATCAGAGTCCCAGAAAGGAAGATGGAAGATAGATGAAGAAATAATAATAGCTAGAAGTTTATCTATATTTAGTGAAAACTATTATATGTCAACAAAGCTCAATGAAACCCAAGCAGAATACAAATAAAGAAATATATGCTAAATTGCGTCATGATCACATTGTTAAAAATCAAAGATAAAAAGAAAATCTTAAAAGCAGCCAGAGATAAAAGACATATTACCTAAAGTAATAAAAACAAGCATGGCAGCAGACTTCTTATGAGAAAATATGCAAACCAATAGAAAATGGATGAATATCTTAAAACACTGAGAGAAAGAACTGCCATCATGGAATTACCAGGAAAATTATCTTTTAAAAATGAAGGCAAAATAGAGAGTGAATTTGAAATAGAGAAAATATTTTTATACATATAAAAGCTGACAGGATCTGTAAACTACAGACCTGCATTATAAGAAATATTAGAGAAAATTCTTCACATTCTAATTTAAAAAGCAGACTGTCATGTTGGATTTTAAAAAGCAAGATGTACCTATATTTGTCTACAAGAAATATACATTATGTATAAACATACAGATAAAACAAAGAGGATGAAAAAAATAACATGCAAATCTAATCAAAAGACATCTGGAATGGCTGTAACTAATAGCATAGAAAGTAGGCCTCAGAACACACATTATGCAGGCTAAAGGGAGTCATTTTATAACCAGAAAGGACTCCGTTTATCATGAGTGCATAACAATTCCAAATGTACAGGCACCTAATACTTAACAACGTCAAAACAAATAAAACAAAAAATGACAGAACCAAAAGGAAAAAGAGACAAATTCATGGTGATAGAGATTTCACCGTCCTTTTCTCAGATACACAAGTATACAGAAAAACATAGAAGATAAACGGAACCACCGATCACTGTCTTTACTGACAGTCATAGATGCCTCATCCAGCAACAGCAGAGCACAAATTCTTTTCAAATTTACATACAACATTCACAAAGAAAGATCATATCTGGGTTAAAAAATAAGGCTCAATAAATTTAAAGGACTTTAAATCATATAAAGTACATTGATCATATCAAAATTAAAATAGAAATCAATAACGAAATATTTGTTTTCGGTCTTCTATTGTTAAATCCTCAAACTCAACCACAAGAAAAATTAGAAAATAGTTTGAACCAAAGCAAAAACAAAAACCTAACATATCAAAATGTGTGTGTTGCTGCTAAACCAGTATTTAGAGTGAAATTCACAATTTTAAATATTTGTATTTGAAAGAGAAGAAATATCTCAAATCAACGATCTAAGTTTCCACCTGAAAGTAGGAAAGAAGGAACAAATTAAACACAAAGCCTATCTGCAGATTATGCCTCAATAAGCTTGACTTTTAAATGATCATATTATTTGTCCATTTTGGCCTAATAGTTTATGTTAAATTGTTGTTTTCTGTTGCTTCTATTTTCTTCATGCTGTAGGTTCTGTTTTAAACAATATTCTGCATTCTCTGTGTGGAAAGGCACAACACATCAAATGAGACCCTTATTCTCCTCGTGTCTTCAGCCTCATTGAGGAAGTAGCTAATACACACAAGCACATAACGAATTTCTGATATTTATGGTACAAATTATGGCACTGAATGACCATGTATTAAGTCCTTACCATTTGAACCATTTGCCAGCCCTCACATATTTGTTGTTTTATTTAATGTCTAGGCTGCAGAGAAACCTTATGGGATTTTGATGGTTTAATTTATGATCACAAGAAACTGCCATTTAAACATCCACCTTCCACAGAATTGTCAGATTTGGTTTATTTTCTCTGTAATAAGTGAGAATTTATTTTCATCATGCAAGAACCATCATGAAATAGCCCATAACTCTTGGGTTGTATGAGATCAACTTGCTTTAACGAATTATGAAATCAAGCAGAGTCAGTTTTGAAAATAGCAAAGACATTTAGAGAAGTAGTAAGATGCAGAACAGGGATGGAATTTATGTCACACTCCATGCAAAACTCAAACTCGGCCACTACTCCTGTGGTCAGGAATCAATATTTCTCATCAGTCCCGAAGCAATGAATGTCTCTCCTCACCTCATGCTCATTGACCTTCATCTGTGGTGAGAACTTTCTTACTTCGAGACTCCAGTTTCCTTTTCTTTGGTTCTGTTTGGGCAACTGCTACCTGGTTTCAACAGCAACCTCCTAGAAAACAGATCGGGTGCACGCCCCAATGTTAATAAATACCGTCAGATTAACAAAGAGGAGTAATTTGTCTACCGATGCACTGATTAGAGAAGACGTCAACACTGTCGTGGCTCTTTCCCCAAATTAAAGTAAGTTTAGGAATTATTTTTTCAAAGGTCCACTCTGAATTATGGGGCTGTAATTCCATCCTGAAGGCTATTTGTGGGTCACGCTTCACTTCTTGTGGTTTATGACTTCAACCCCGGCCCTCGATGGAATTATAACCCAACGGTCACAGAGACTACTATTTATCATCTGTTTATTTTACAACCCAGCGTCAAGTATATTTTGGTTTTATGCTCATGGAGAACCCAAGAAGGAGAAGGAGTCAGAGGAAGAGGAGGAAGAGATAGAATAGTTTACCCAAAGCTAAAGCCATGTCTCCCCAGCTATAAAAACTGAACATCAGACAATGGTCCAGACATGTTATCTCCATGATGTTAGCAAACATCTGGAAGAATCTTCTATTTGTTACCATGGAAATAAAGTGTCCAAATGATTGTTCTGTGCCTTTTCTCAGCTGGGTATTAATGCAATAGAGCTTAGATTGTGGAACTGAGGGAGACCATCATTCTCTTCCTTTCCTTCTTTTGTTCACCCTGTGCCGATAATAAGCTGTCTGGCAGGAGCTGCGAACAGCTGTATCAGAGATCAGGCAGGGTCACTGCCTGCTCAGGCAGGCCGCGTGGTTTTGTCTGCTGGTCCCTGCCGTGTGCTGGGCGGGACAGTCCTTGATCTCTCCATGCCGTCACCGGGTTCTGCAGTACAGTTGGCTCTGAGCCTTTGCAAACATTCTAATTTGATGCATAATTAATATAACAGTGATTCAAGGCATAGAGGATTCTGGGACTAATTAGTGACCCGAATCTCCATGGTAGCGCAGCATTCCATTCTTATCAGTGCCGGGAAGATCTGCACTCTTAGAAATAATCAGTCTCCCACTTATTACTGTGACACAGCCAAGAGGCAAAGATCATCTTTCCATCCAGTGTGCAAAAATTCCATCAGTGTGTAATCACTTCCCACGGGGACTAAACTTCCCCTGGAAGAGTCTCACTGAATTAGTCCCTCATGAACATTTATGTTTCCATATGGGCCTGGGGGGATCTTATTGCAGGTGAAGAAATAAAGACAGTCAGCAAGGGCTTGCTGGGCATCTGCAGAGCCAACAGCATTGTTCCAGGGGCTTGGAGCTGATTCACAGGAAAATGAAAGCCTCAGCTTTCTTTTCAAAGCCCTTGCGATACAATAACGAAACACAGAGTAAGAATGAACGACTTGTTACTCCCATTTCTAACATGGTCCCCACTATGTCTCTGCAGGCACACGGCTCCAAGTGTCTCAGTCATCTCTGCAGAGAACCTGTTCAATGTCTGAGTGAGTTCACCCCAGGAAGGAGGTGGCATTCTGGGGTGCTACTCCGATCTCCCTTCCCTTCTCACTTCCTGTTGCTCTTCAGCTCCCTCAACAGCCGCTTTATTTCCAGCTCACTTGCTCAGGCCCCGCAGGATCTAGAGAAGCAGCAACAAACTATGGACTGTGGGCCCAGCCCAGCACAACAGTCCATTTAATTCAAGTATGGATCATTCATGGCTACTTTCACACTACAATGGCAGACTTGAATAGATGTGACAAAGACTGGATGACCCACAATTTTAAAATATTTACTACCCAGCCCTTTGCAGAAGAGTTTGCGAACTTCCAGTCTAGACGATCAGACACCACCCAGCAGGTGGGGGACCGCAGCTTCAAGTCTTAGATTTTTAAAATTTCTTTTGAAGGAGTGGCCATCCCATGAGCAATCTCTTCAACAGAATGTATCACTTCCAGCCTCTGCTTATGATGACCCAGACCACGTGCCCATTCATGACATTCTTGGAGAGGCTCCTTCATGGTTTTCAAACTTTCATTTAACAAGCATCTACATGGTACTTGCCACATGTGAGGCACTCCTCTAAACACTAAAATTAACTCCTTTTGTCCTTACAGTCACCCCATGAGTTGAATATTATTAGTATTATTAATATCACCATTTCACAGATGAGGAAACTAAGGCATGAACAGGAGTAAGTTGCCCCTCAAGTATCATTTATCTGACCAAGTCAGATGGTTTGAAATTTCCTTTTGTTAGGAGAGGTTGCTCTGTAGATATATTTTAACCCACAGGATACTCGTAAAAAGAAAATTGTATGCAGAACATATAAAACTGATATCACTTTTAAATCAGTTCATTGTAAGCATGCTCACTTTGGTCTTCAAAAAATCCTGAAAACCAAAAGATTATATCAATATCTGCCATATGAACTAATTCAAGCCTTTCCTGAATATTTTTAATAATATTTTATGGAAAATACTTGCTCTATTTATGGAAAACACTTGCTTATTTTCCATATTTTTATGGAAAATGCCTGCTCTATTTATACTAGCCAAGAGATCTCTTATCCATCAGGGTTACTGTAGTTAATAACAATGGATTGTATGCTTGAAATTTTCGGAGAGTAGATTGTAAGTATTCTCACCACACACAAAGATATTTCCAGGAAGTGATGAATATCTTAATTAGCTTGATTGAGGTCATAATTTCACAATGTATCAAAGCATCACATTGTATACCTTGAATATATACAACTTTTATTTGTCATTTGTTTTTCAATCAAGCTGATAAAGAGAGAAAAAAAAGTGATCAGCCAAGGAAGCCTCTGAGTTTCTCCAGGTCCATGAAAAACCCTGTACCACTCACCCTCTGGAGCAGCCCAGGACAAGCCTGTTCCTTTCCGTCACATGTGCTGGGATAGTGATCCCGAATCTTCTTACAGCTCTTACCCAGGATAAATAAAGCTAGTTTCTATGATTATTCTTCCAAAGATGAGCTTCCACATTTTTTCACACATCTCGATTGAAAGTGGTACCCAGAACCATTTGCAATTCGACTGGGAGTAGCCACAGAGACTTCAGTGGAAAGCACTCCTTTCTCAGATCTGGGTGTTCCATGAGGGGGGTTTGTAGCAGACTGTGTTTTTCAAAGATGAACACAACAGTAACTCTTAGCCCATTTGCTCTTCTAGAATCTTGCCATGTTCCTATTAAATGATGGAGTCTAATTCTTCTTCCTTTAAATCTGGAGGAACTTGTGCCTCACTTATAACCAACAGAATGCTGAGGAAGTGATGCTGCATGACTTTAGAGGCTAAGCCCTAGAGGATGATGCAGCTTCTGCCTTGAGTTCTGAGACACTGTGCTGGAGTGCTGAGCCACCATCAAGGTGGTCTGACGGCCCTGAGCTACCATGTGGTGAGGAAGCACAATCAGCGCTGTAGAAAGACCCCATGGAGAGGCCCTGAGACTGTCTATCTAGAGGGGAAGAGATGCCCAGCCAGTCCCTGCTGCTCCAGCCACTTCTGCTCCTCTGCTCCAGTTTCATCTATTACCACCGTGTGAAAGTCCTCAAGCCAAAATCATGCAGGCAAGTCCTGTTCAAATCCCTGACCCACAAAAACCGTGACAAATAATAAAATGATTGATGTTGTTTTCAGCCACTAAGTTTTGGAATGATTTGTTATGCAGCACTAGATAACCATAACAAGGTCTTAGCATGAATCCAGAATTCAAAGGGAACAAAATGGGGAAAAATTCAACTCCTCAGTACCAGCTGCTTACCTCTTCTGCCTTAGAGAGTTGGCCTCCCATCCCACCTGATGACCTAGAAGAAAACTTGATGAGAAGTCAGAGAAAAACACTTGAGACTGAAAACAATCAACTTGATGGTTTATACTTAAAAAGATATGCTTTAGTATTGTTCAATTGTTATCCCAACAACACATTTTTATTGGAGATACATACTGCTTTGGATTAAAATGTTTCCCCAAAATTATACATTGCAACCTTAACTCCCAATGTAACTATTATTTGGAGATAGAGTGTTTAGGAGGTAATTTAGGCTAAATGAAGTCCCAAAAGTAGAACCCTAATCCAATAGCACTATGGCTTTATAAGATATGTCTCTCTCTGCTGGGCGCGGTGACTCACGCCTATAATCCCAGCACTTTGGGAGGCTGAAGGGGGTGGATCACAAGGTCAGGAGATTGAGACCATCCTGGCCAACATGGTGAAACTGTGTCTCTACTAAAATAACAAAAATTAGCTGGGCATGGTGGCGCACGCCTGTGGTTCTGACTACTTGGGAGGCTGAGGCAGGAGACTTGCTTGAACCCGGAAGGCAGAGGTTGCAGTGAGCTGAGATTGCACCACTGCACCCCAGCATAGTGCCTGGTGACAGAGCAAGACTCTTGTCTCAAAAAACAGATAGGTCTCTTTCTCTCTCCAACCCTCCCCATTCTGTCTCTCCAACTCTTCCTCTCCTTTTATTCTGTTCTCATTTAACACCTCACTGACAGACACAGCAGGAAGGAAGCCATCTGTAAGCCAGGAACAGCGTGCCATGCTGGCACTCTGATCTTGGACTTCTAGCCTCCAGAATTGTGAGAAATAAATTTCTATTGTTTAAGTCACCCAGTTTATGGTATTTTGTTATGGCAGTCCAAGCAAGTCTATCTAATCACCTATATATACATATTCAACATATACATACACACACATATATATCTAAACAGTAAAAATAACTTCCATCTTAAATCAATTCATTGTAAGCACTCTTATGTTAGTCTTCAAAAAATCCTAAAAACCAAAAGATTTTACCAATATCTGCCATATGAACTAATTAAGGCATTTTCTGCATATTTTTAATGGAAAATAATTGCTCTATTATTAAACCAATCATAGTATAACTAGCTGTGTCAAAATTAAAATTTGATTGCAAATATAGTCATAAAAGGTTAGCTGGGACCTTAAAGTTCACCCAGCTAAGCCTATGGATCAGGGCCTGTTTCAGAACATTCTCCAAAGTTGGCATGGTAATATCCAGCCTGGATCTGCATACGCTATTCAACCTTGACATGTTCAATATATTACCGTCACTCAGTGCTGGTAAGGGTGCAGTGAAATGGACACTCAGAGACTTTTAAAAGTAGGTTTGTAAACTGATACAACCTTTTAGGAAGGGGATTTTATTATGTTGCTCAAGGGTATTAAAAAAGTTTATACTCCTCAATCTATGCTTAAGTAATAACCCAACATACAGAGAAGGCTTTCTATGCCTTGTTATTTATTGTGGCAATACCTGTCATATGAAGAAATTGGAAACGCCATAAATGTACAACAGCAGGGAAATGGCATTATTCACAAATTATTATTCTACAAAGCATAACTCTGTCGATGTGTGAAAAAGAAGCCAGAAGTAAATATATAAATACATATATTTGTTGACTGAACTAAATAATAACAAATTCTTGAATATTCTTTATCTCTGGGTATCATGTTTTTATTTAGCAAAAGAAAATGATCCAAACTCACCTTGGAAATTCTGGTCACTAGAGAGTCATGTGGTCATGAAGTCATGAAATATGGAACCTTCTAGCAATAAACCATTTAATTATCACACAGCTCTAATGACTAAAGAAATCTGCCATCACCCATTCTTACAGGTCTGGCGAGTGAGATGTTAGTGGTAGAATCTAAGTTGTGAAGCACAAAAGCTTCATCAGCTATGACATATGGGCAAGGTATCATAATCTTAGCAGCTCTCAAATAAAAGACAGACCTATGTCCCAATTACTGTCGGGATTAATATCTCAAATATATGAAATTGTTTTTGAAATGTTTTCTAGTTTGGCCCATCAGGCGAGAGATTTCTATTTGCTCTTCTCCAAACCTGCCTTCTTCATCTGGAGCATGGTTTTGTGATTGAGACTGAAACACTGTCCAATATTTCTCACCACTTGAGCCTAAAATGTCCTTCCCCATAACTGAAGGCAAATGATTGTTTTCTCCTTTTTCTTGGTGATTATTTTCCTGGATTTTGTTTTCCACCATTGCCTGATATTTTTCCTTGACTTATGGCAGGTGGAAGCCAAATGCATATTTTGCCAAGTGAGGTGTGGTCAGAATCAGCCAGGGCAGGAGGCTGGAAAGGCTTGTTCTTTGGGATGACAACTATGTCATGGGATTATTATCAGAATGATTCACATGTACTTTGTGTGGGAGCTCGAGCTGCAAGGAATCAGAAGGGATGGATGTGAGGCTGCTTGTACGTCCCCTTGTTTCCTGGGGATTGTGGGTTTGGTCTGTGTTTAATGTGTGATGTTTTCTTGGCATGACTCAACATGGGTGTACACTTTGGGTACTGAAGCTTTTAGACTATTATGGTGCATCTACTTTCTGGTATGTATTAGCAAATTTCCGATCATTCATCCTGGTGAGTGTAAAACTGAACAATTATAAAGACATGCATTTAGGGTAGAATGATCATTTGGTCAAGTATAATGAAGGAGGCCTGGTTTAGTAACAATCCATGTCCCGAAAAGCTGAAAGTTTTAGTTGGCCTAGCTTAAAGGAAATTTCTGGAGTAATGGTATTCTATATCTTGAAAAGGGCTGGATTACACAGGCATATGGATTTGTCTAAATGTAGTGAATGCACAATTAAGACTAAGATTTCATTTTACCTCAAAACAAATAGTAAAAAATTATTAAAAAAACAAGTTAGTAAAAAACAAATAGTGAACTCTAGTTAATGTTGAAGTAGAAAGAATGATGCTTCTACAACTTATATCATGCTTCTATTGCAAATTATATGTGTGTATCTTGGCTTCTATCCACTGTCAATGTATCAAAAAATAAAATGATTGACAATGGATAGAGGGCACGATACACACATGGCTCAACAAGCACCCTAAGATGTTCATGGTAAACTCTAAGTGATGGCTCCATACAGTGGTGGGCCTGAGCCGGCTCACATAGGCTCTGCAGTCACATTGGTAACTTGAAATGAGCAATGATGAAAACATTTATACCACAGAAATCAGCAAACAACACAGATGAGATTTTTTTTGTTTTCCCTTTGGAGAGCCAGTTTACAGACACACTGCTGTGTATGTGGGTTGTTGATTGTAAACTTCTTTCAACTTTGCTGTATGTTTGCAAATTTTTATAATAAAATATTGGCAAAAAATATGACTCAGTGTACCCTCACTGATGACAAAATAAATTAACAGTCAGTTTTTCAACTTTTGCCTTTGAGTAAGATTTGTCAAGGCATTCCTCTGACTGCAGCAGCTACAGTGGAAAATGATGTATCACAAAAATTATGTTTTTATAAACAGTATGGAGAATCATAGAGGCAAAGGAGACTGAAAGAATGAAAATTCCAGAGGGGACTAGCTCCCACAGAGTGAAATGAGAGTGCTGGCAGTTTTCTTTCCAAGGGGCATTTGCTGAGGCCGTCTGAGGAGTGGGCTTACTGTGAGCAGAAGAGAAGAGAGAGGAGACCCAGGGCCCTGTAGGCTGGCATAAGAATGGAACATCCAGGAGTCCTTAAGCATGGCTGACCTTCCCTGTAGGGCAGTTATTGCATCTGGAGTGGCACAGGACACTGAGGGGCTGAGCCAGCCAGGAGGAGTGAAGTATCCGATAGTCTCAGAATGCCTAGGAGTCAAAGTCACACTAGAAGGAGAGGCTGGAAATCACAGCCAACAGGTCCCTGAATCAGAACACTTGGCAGATTTTGAATCCACATGATGTGGAGGTTAAAGAGCTCAGCTTTCAGGGAAGAAGAATTGTCTTGGAGCCACATGTAAAATACACTAACACTAACAATAGCTGATGAACTAAAAAAGAAATTTGCAAAAAAAACATAATGTTTTAAGAAAGTTTATGAATTTGTGTTGGGCTGCGTTCAAACCCATCCTGGCCCTCATGCAGCCTTTGGGCCACAGGTTGGACAAGCTTGCACTAGTAAAAGGGGCCCATGCTACCCATGCCCCATGTGTTTCTTGGGAGATGGTCAAAACCAGAGTGAACTACACCCAGCTGCAGTCCCAGTCGTGACCTAGTTCACTTCCTCATAGCATCAAGTGATGCCCCCTGTACTGTCTACCTAGCTAAGGAAAAGGCAAAATCTTTCTGGGGGGAAAGAACATCAACTTTAGTGCCATGGGCCTTTTATACACAACAACAACAACGTCTGAAAAACAACCCTGAGTCATGAGATGCAAGAAGTAGGAAAATGTGACCCACAATAAATGGGAAGACACATGATAAAGCAGATGCAAAAAATATTCAACAGTTAGAGTTAGCAGAGAAAGATTTGAACGCAACTATTATAAATACTTTTTGAAAGTAGAGAAAAGGTTGAAAAAACAGATGGAAAGATAAGTAATTTTGACAGCGGATTGGAATTTATAAAAAAGAAGCAAATGGACATTCTAGAATTGCAATATCTGAAAGTAAGAACTCTCTAGATGAGTTTAACAGTGGACTGAACACAGCAGAAGTCAAGTTCCTGAACTTGAAGATATGCCAATAGAAAAAATATATATATTGAAAGGCATATGGAAGAAAGAAATGGACAGATGATAAGAGAAATGCAAAACACATAGAGAAGGTCTAACAAACATGCAATTGGTATCCCAGAAGGCAAGGAATAGAGAATGAAAAAGAAGAAGAAGTCAAAGTCCCTGTAGATACCAGAGGAAGATGCACTACACTCGGAGTCAGATGTTCAATGCTGGTCATTTCACCTACTCACTGATTAGCATTGGCCAAATCCCTTATCTCCTCTGATCTTCCTTTTTCTCATCTATAAACTTGAATTAGTAATATTTATTTCTCACAACTTTTAATGACATCATCTATAGATAACAAAGCCACAAGGTGAATTTCTTAAAAATTATAATCATATTTTCATCATCATTATGTTTTCACTCAGTTACTCTAGTGAACCAGCATGCCATCACTGTCCCTAGCACAGTCCAGGATAAAATTACCCATGAGCCAAAATGAAAATCAAATTTTACTTAGGTTGTGTCTCCTCTTCATTCCAATTTTCTTCTTATTTTATTGCATGTGTCCTCATATTTTTCCCATTTCTGTAACAGGCGAGCTCTATTCCAGAAATCACTGAATACTTAAGTTACAGAATGGCAAAGAATTTCCTTCCGGAGACCATTTCTTGGGGCTTGAAGTTCCTGGGTGGACAGCACAAGAGGCAGAGAGGAAAATATGCCCCCAACTTGAATTAAGGGGGGCTGAACTCATTCACATTTTTTAATTATTTTAGTTTCCAGTCACATTAGAACTGAGTAAAAGCCCAGAATTATATCAGGAAGGGCGGACCCATCAGACTGAAACAGCATGCATTTGTAAGCATATATGTATGTTTATAGGCATAGAAAAAAAATTTCTGATGGAACTCATGCCTGGGAAACAATATTTCACATAGAAGATTTGTAACTACAGAAATCCACATGTCCAGTTTGCTGGTTTTTATTTATCTAGTAGAATTCTAAGTCATGGTCTCCAAATCAGTTTATACTCTTGTTGTTGTTGTTTTCACAAAGGAATAAATAACAAAAGATAGAGATTGAGCAGGTGGGAATAAAACAGTAGGAAAAAGAAAAGGATGGAGAAGAAAATGAAAACAGCAATGTCTGCTGGGGTTGCCAAAAAAGAAAAAAAAGTCACAGGTCAGGTAGTTAAAACACCAGAAATTTCTTCTCTCACAGTCTGGAGGCTGGAAGTCTAAGATCACGGTGCCAGCAGGGTTAGCTTCTTGGGGGGCCTCCCTCTCTGGCTTGTGGAAGGCTGCCCTCTGCCTGGACTCCTTGTGCAATGGCATTACTGGTGTCTCTTTTCCTAATAAGGACAGCAGCCATAATGCATTAGGGCCACATCCATGGGCCCTAATTGAACCTTCATTACCTCTCTAAGGGTCACATTGGCAGTTAGGGGTTCAACATACACATTTTGAGGGGACACAGTTCAGACCATAACAAGCAGAGTGAAATAAGGGTGAAGTGTGAGTGAATGGCCTCATTGCCCAAATGTTTTGCTGCGTCCACACCAGCACCATGCTGATCAGCCCAGCAGACAAGAAAGCTGCAGATCTTTACTTCTTTTCTTTATTGAAGGTTTGGGATGGAGGTTAGTGACAGTCTGTTGGTTTTGTCAGCTGAGGTGCATGGGTTTGGGGTCCTGAGTCTTTTCTCTACTCACCTTTTTGATGCTCCACCCTCTGTTTTTTCCAAATCCTACCTTCTGAGAATTAAGAATTCTAGCCATTCTGGATATGCCTTTAAAATCAAGCTACCAAACTCCGGGTGAGTCAAGTGCAGGATAGGGAGCCAGAGGACACCTGCTGTAGGCATCGAATTCCTAGATGGTGGGACACTGTGTGTCTCTGGACCTAATTCCCTCTCCAGGACAAACCTCACCCGTTCCTGCAAATGTACTCAAAATAGTACATTTACCCAGGTCAATTCATCAAAAGCTGCAAATCCTGGGACTGTAGCATCTCAGATGCTGTTCTCAGCAAGCTCATGGTCCAGTGGAGAACAGACAAACAGCAAGGCAGAAGAAAGCGCCTCTGAAGAGCCCAAGGAGCAGCGCAGGTGAAAACACAGGGTGAAAGCATGGCCTTCGTATTGGGAGAATCAGGGCATGCTTCAAGCAAAGTACTTTCAGCTGTGAGGCCATTTACTAACCCTCGGGGAGGACACCGAACAGTGAACAGGAATTCAGAGAAAGGGTAGAGTGTGGGATGAAGGGACTGAGTGTGAAAGGGGCAACGGTGAGCTATTCCACTCAGATGGAAAGTGTGAGTGAAGTCACGGAAGCATGGCTGGCTGCAGCAGAAAAACGTCTTCTGCATCGGCTCGTGAGCTGCTCACGACCATCAGCCTTGCTGCTTTATCAAGATGTTTTTGAATAAAACTGCAAATCTGAAATTGACACTTCACCCCCTTCACCAAGCTTGGCTCTGAATTACCTTCAGATTCCTACAGAATTCCAAGCTACCCTCAAAGGACTAAGGCTTGCCATGATTGAGGATATATATAAAAATATTATTTATGTGCCTGGGGCTCAGAAAGCAATTTCCAAAGAGAATTTCTAAAGCTGTTCTGAGCATTATATAGCCTCTTGAGAGGATGGATTTTTTCCAAACATATAACAGAACTCTACACATCCTAATGAAAGTTCACAGCAGTAACATCACTCTTTTGTCTGCCTCTTACAACCTAGCACTTCTGGAGTCTGCAGGGCACATGAAGGAGTATAAGGCCTGAGTTTTGCTCTCATTAAGCTCACAGTCTCACTGCAAAATCAATGCTGCCAGAGGGAGAGCTTGGCAGTCCCTCCATCCCATTATTAAAGTCTTTCCACAGCTGGCTCCCAATCTTACCTGGAGGGGTGGGTGTAACATAGTAGTAAGGCACATGGGAGCCAAACAGACCAGAGTCTGAGTCCCATCTCTGCCTTGCAGGCTGTGTGATCTTGGGCCAATTGCTTGACCTCTCTGAGGCTCTCTTTTCTGTGATGATAACAGATGTAATAACTACCTTCATGAGGTTGCTGTGAAGATTAAACGAGCTGTGCACATGAAACATGGACCACTTTACCTGCAACAAAGATCGGGCTTTCGTGACTATCCCAGCAGAACCAATTAAGACCAACGCAAAATGCGCAGAAGGGATACAGACTGTCCACCCAGGCTAGGCCCCACCTACTCCCTGCCACCAAAAAAAGAGGGGGGCCCTGTACTTTCCAAACCACTCTCTCCTCTGCTCTGCAGAGGACTCCTACAGCTGCAGGCTGGCTCCCAGGTCCCCAGCTGCCTGCTACGTCACTGATACTGCTTGTCCATGCCATTGTACAAGGCAGTTGTGCCGCTGCAGGCTGCCCCAGGACAGTCAGTTGCTAGTGTAGAACTCGGCTCTTGCTGCTTTCCTGACAAGCACAGATTTTTACTGCTTTACCTCCCCTCAGACCTTTGCACACCCCAGGAGTCTGAGGATTTAAGGTCAACTCCTGGGGCTTCAAGAGCCACCTTTGTTTTCCTTCCACTCCTCCAGCAAATCTGCAAGGGCTGAATGCATCATGTTTCAGGAAACCCCGGAGGAGGGAGACCCCAGGTGCCCATGGATACATTAAAAGGGGAGAAAGAAAGTGCAGAGCTGGTTGGGTCACTGCTGCCCAGCCAGGGGTGGAAAGGAGCCACGCGGTGCTGTACAAGTGTTTCCATTCAAGATGAATCACAAACCCTGGACCCTGAAACAACTTGGCAAATAGAAAGCCAAAGGGATTGTTCAAGATGTCTGTGCAGGTCCCCACTGCCACGTTTCAAATACCATTTCCCTCCACACTCCCCTTTTATGCTCAGAGAAGAACAGGCACATGCACTGACCCGACCCCACTTGCCCAGGAGGCTGACTGCAGGGCAGAGTGGGGGCCCCTCTGGGACATCTATAAAGGGTGAGCTTCTCTGTAGAGCTGGGTTGGGCTGGCTGCAGCCCCCGCACCAGTCCTCTGAGGTGTCCTGAGCCTGGAGAAGGGGTGCTGGGTGAGGGTAGGGAACTGCAGTTTCAGAGGAGGAGCTGACTCACCAACAGTATACAATGCTGCACTGCACCCTTCCGAGGCTTATACTGAGGTGACTAGAAAACAGCAGTCTTCTCGTATGTGTATCATACTCTTGCCAGGGTTTTCATATAAGAAGCCCTCTGTCCTCAGACCCTTTCTGCTGTTCTCCTAAACGTGTCCTGCTCTCACCTACCCTCTGTACATCCTCTCGTACCTCCCAGGCTCCAGCCTCGCCAGCTCTGCCTGCGGACATAGTAGCCTCCTAAATGCTGTGCCGGCTCCTGTCCTCACCTCACCCTATCTGTTGTCTTCAAAACAGCCAGAAAGAACTTTTAGAAATGTCAAGCAGATCAGGTCCCCTCATAGTTTAAAGCCCCTTCCACTACCTGCAAGGCCCGGCATGGTCAGGGCCTTCTCCACCCTCTCTGCTCTGCTGTGCGTTTCTGGAACAGAACCAGCGTGCTCAGGGCCTTTGCAGTTGCTGTTCCAGGCTCCCCTTCTCTCAACAGCTCCTTTTATCACTCAAATCTCACTTCAGTTGTGACCCTTTCAGAAAAGGCTTCCTTACCACCCACCGCCCCAACTCCAAAAGCACCAACATTTTCTCTCCATGCAGAAACTATACAATTAAAAAGACAGGAACAGAATTTAATAAGTTTAGAATAAGACAGTCATCTCTGCAAGAGTAGCTCCCATCTCTCCTGTTAATGACACAGAACTAAAACTCTGTATTTACAGAATAAATCCTAGCCCATGCAAATTAGGGTGGGTGCATTTCTTGATAGAAGAGCCTGGAAGTTTTCTTCCTAGGTGGGGCAGGGCCAGGCAAGCTGGCCATAGGCATGAGGAGCCCAGTGAGGACGTGGAGTGGCACAGTCCCTGCCGGGAGTGCAGCCCCCACCTTGAAGGGATTCTCAGGAAGCTCGAGGCCATTGCTGCCCAGTCATCAGCTGAATCTTGTGAAATTGATCTTGTTTGTAGTTGCTTCGTCTCCTCCCAAGTTCCTCTCTCTACAAAGCTCCTTGAATGTACATTTAGGAATTTATCATCATGGCACTTTTTTGTCTGTTTCTAACCTAAAATTCCTCATTTATATATATATAAAATAAGGGCTCTGGAATAGATCTCTAAATTCCCTTCAGAGCCAGCATTTGACAGTTTACGTGAAAATGTGTTCCACCTGGACTCAGAGTGCATTTGGGTCAAGCCTTTAAAAAAACAATTCAGGCTTAGCTGGGCCCTCCAGAGGAGGTTATAGAAGCTCCCGCACAGCAGGCATCCCAGGTAATGGGGCTGTCACTCACCTGACCTGAGCACGGTGTGAAACAGCACGAGATGATGATGGGGCCCGTATCCTGACCCCTCCAGGGCTTAGTATTTAGCTTCCCTATGCTTAGTTTTCTCTTACTGGAATGTCTCCCCTCTAAGCAGAGACACGATTAAAGAGGGTTTTAAATTGAGCAGTAAGAAACATTCTCTGCATGAGATTTTAAAGTCCACGCATGAGACTGGTGGTTCTTCAGCTCAGAGGCACCTGGGGTGCTTATTAAAAGTGCAATCTCCAGCTCTCTTCCAGAGTACTGACTCAGTGCACTGGTGGCACCTGAGAATCTCTATTCATGAGGCTTCCAGTGATGCGGGTGCAGAGTTTGTGGTGGAAAACAATCCACGCTCAGTGTGACAGAACCCGTGCTCTGCAGAGACATGGGTTAGGCAGGCTCTAGGGCTCTTGCCTTGCCCGTGTCTTGTGGCTGTGGGAGACACAGGAGGTTCTGAGCAGCTTCTTCGTGTGTCCCTCTGGCCAGTGAGTTCCACAACCCTTAGTCAGCTGAAGGGCCTGGCTATATGATGCCAAGGAGCTGGACAGTCAGAGAAGACAAGGCCATTCACTTCCAGATCTTCAGGGTTAGTAAACTCAACTTCTAGTGCATGAAAATTCTTCATCTTTAGATCAGGGCATACCCGAGAGGGTTGTCTTCAGGCTATCAAACCTCCAGAAAATGACATGTGACTTTTGACTGTCCCTTCCTCTCCTGTTGAGCCAGTTGAAGAAATTTAAAGAACAGCAAGCTTGACTCTGCCCAAAGGGGTTATTCGTCAGGTCTTTGGAGAATCTGTTTGCATTACGCCCACTGTTTAGAGGTTATAGCAGGAATTTCAAAGCTCTTTTAACAAGCCGCTTATTCACCTTTGGACACAAACCTACAAAACCAAATTTATGGTACATCTGTCCCCAAGGTTAGAGAATTCGACACGTAGGTAAAGAGTCATTAGAGTCACATTTCCCAGTCGCAGCCCCACTGTTTCCCACTGTCCACATATCCAAGAGCCTGCAAGACTACTGAAAACCTCCACCCTAGGGTGACGATGGGCCAGCCCAGAAACTGCACAGCATTATTCATTATGCACCATAGAAACTGACCCACCTGCAGGAACAGCTGCACGAGCTCTCCCAGGCCTGACCCCGAGGACTCTCTCCACAAGTAGACCCAGCGCCTCCCCAGGGCTCACCCACCTTAAGGGATCCATCTGGGGCAGAAGGGGAGAAGTCAGCCCTCACAGAACTTCTACGAATCTGTGGGTCCAAAAAATAGCCCTAGAAGAGGAAAATCCAAGGCTCAGGACTTCTTTTGTCTTCATGGTGAGCCTTCTCCTCCTCTCTGCTCTTGCAGTTCCACCTCCAGCCTATAAAAAATAAAAAGCTGGGAGAATGAGAGCAAGCAAGGAGCGTTCTTCCCATCATGGCCCTTCCCACACAGGCACCAGGAGTGCCTTTGGGCCACAGCCAATAGAATATGTCTAGCATTGCCATTAATGCAAGGAGCAAAGTTCTTGGGCTCTAGGCCCAGGCAGCTCTGAAGACTCCAAAGAGCAAGAGTCCAGTGAAAGGGTAATGATGGTCATAAATCATCCAGATGTCAGCACCAGGATAGGAGGTGCACCTACCCAAACTGCAAGGCCAAGGTCATGAGCATCCTACACTTCAGGGAGAGAACAAAGAAGACACACTATTGATGCAACTGGTGGGCAGGGATGGACGAGGGGCACTTTCTAGAGCCAGCAGGTTCTGGTCCCCAAAGGTACCACAGAGAGCAATAAATGCACCGGCTCTGTTGGGTCTCAGACAAGGACTACCAGATTTCTTTCATTTAAGTAGTAGAAGCATTGTTGGCAAGATAATCTTTGCATTTTCTTGCTGAGTGCCAGAAGCCATTACTACACATCAGTGAGCCGAAATAACTAGAATTTTAGAATTCTACAGGCCCCTATACATATAGGGCCCAAGGACATGTGACCACGGGGAGAAGGTAACACAAAGAGAGGACCGGGCGATGGTGAACTGGAGGCACAGATGCCGTGGAAAGTTGCCAGCCCTGCACAGCCCCAGTGCTAACCCACTGTTACCATGCAAAGAAATCGGTGCCAGGTTTGTCAGAGCTAATGATTTTTCAATATAAGCCCCAAATTCAGATTTTTATGTGAAATTTCCCAATTTTAAAATGTTGGCAACCAACTCAATGTTATTTAAAACACCGCACAGGCCAAATAAAACCCATCTGGGGAATAGCAGATGTGGCCTCTGGATCTGCAGCTCATGATTTCTGATATGCATCAATTATTTCATAACCAGTCATGAAAATAGCTGATGTTAATTGAGTGCTTCACATATATTATTACATTTAGTCTGTACAGTTGAGGAAATTAAGTTGATAAGAGAACAGGTAACTTCTCCAAGTTTGCATGGCCATACAGGTGGGAGAGCCAGGACAAATCCAGGTCTGATTAATGTCAAGTGCTCTTAGCCATTAGTGATATTGCAGTTCCAGAAACAAACTATAGTTGCCCTTAAACCCATTAATTCCAACGATGGCACGCTGAAATTGACAACAGGTGTTCAAATTGCTTGGTGTTTCTGGGAAGGCAAGACCAGGAAAGACAGGCTACCATCTTGCTCGTGAACAATGCCAGGAAAGTTATATGGAGAGTATTACCCATTCTCCATAGTGCAAAAAATCCCTTCCTGGACCGTGGGGTGAGTATTCTAGCTCCTTGCTATTCGGAGTGGCCGATGGATCAGCTGTATTGCCTTTACTTGGCACTCATGAGAAGGCGGAACCCCAGCCACACCACATTTCCTGAACAGGTCCGGGAGGCTTGGGAAGCCTGCCACTCACCCCTTCCTGACTTGTTCTCCAGTCTGATGTTGCCTTTCAGCTCCTACTGTCTTCCCATAAGACAGCCAACTCCCTAAAGGCAGAGTCACCCTCATCCATTTCTTTTCTGCCTCTTCCTGGGCGGAGCCTACAGTCAATCGGGCCCCATCAACCTAGTGACAAATAAGGAGCTCAAACTAGAAGAAGTGATCTGTCCCTAAAACCACAGCCACACAGGTTAGCTCTGGCCACCAGACTTATGGCAGGCCCTTGAAAATACAAGAAAAATCTGAACATGTTAAGTTCCCCAAATCTTGTGTTGTAGGGATAAAAGTGACGCTTGTCAGCTGGCAGCTCACACCTGTAATCCCAGCACCTGGAGAGGCTGAGGTGGAGGGTCGCTTAAGGCCAGGAGTTCAAGACCAGCCTGGGCAACATAGTGAGACCCTGTCTCTACAAAAATAAAAAAGAAACTAGTAAGATGTGGTGGTGCATGCCTGAAGTCCTATCTATTTGGGAGGCTGAGGCAGGAGGATTGCTTGTGTCTGAGAATTCAAGGCTGCAGTGAGCTACGATCCCACTACTGCACTCCAGCCTGGGCAACAGAGTGAGACCCTGTCTCTAAAAAAAATAAAAACAAAGGGAGCACCTGCACCAAAAAAAAAGTGTGTCTACTCCATAGGCAGAAAATTATGGCTGTAGGCTCATTGATTCTTAAAATTGTTTGTCTGCTCCCAAGAGAAGACTAGGATTCTTGGCAGGGCAGAAATTCTTGGCAGAAACCCTCACAAAATGCTATGAACGTAGTTGTGAACCTGGAACTGGGGTGCTGGGGTGAATCTCGCCTGCCTGGACTGTGGCCTTAGGATCTGACAGCCACACACCCGGACTTCTCGTCTCTTGCTCGTACACCATCCCATGGAATCTCTTTGCTCCATGGCACATGGTTGGGTTTTTTTGGTTGTTCCAGAAAATGGGGCAAACTCCTGTCCTTGACTCTTTTGCCATTGCTGCTAAACTTCCTACCATCTCTATGTGCTGGGATGTTGTGGCAGAGAAACATCATGGAAAGGAGGGAGGGGTCAGTGGGCTCACATACCTGCCAAATTCCCCAGGTCCCCTCAGTCATCGTGGCTTGCAGGAAAATTCTCCCTGCCCCTCAGGCAGCCTGAATTCCTTTAGCACATATGTCACCTCCGGCTCCTGCCACAGCCCTCACCTGCCTAGGAGACCATAATCACTCAAGGAAAAATCAAGTCAAAGTTCCCAGCGCCCCTCTCCCCACAGACCCTCGTTGTGCACACATGCGGCTGGAAAGCCTCTCCTGGCTCCAAATCACAGTGGCTTTCCATTCCAGTGAAACTGTGATGTTGCTGTGGAAACAACCAGTGGGGTGTTGGTCTGGCCACATCCCAGGCAGAGGGCCCACAGCCCACACCAAAGCCACACTGGGCACTAGTAGCCAGGAGCCCCTAGCCACCCTCACCACCCAAGGCAGCCCCGAGCCCCAGCGGGGTTGTTAGTAGCCCAGTGCCTGCAAGTGCATTGTAGCCTGGCGTGTGTGTCTGCATTACAGCTTGGTGTGTGTGTGTGTGTGTATTGTAGTCCTATGTGTGTGTATATACATTGTAGCCCCGTGTGTGTGTGTGCGCTTCATAGCCTGGTGCGTGTGTGTGCATGCGTGCATCGTAGCTCAGCATGTGTGTGTACATCATAGTTTGACGTGTGTGTGTGCATCATAGCACAGTGTGTGTGCGTATGTGCACGTTGTAGCCCGGTTGTGTGTGTGTGTGTGTGCATGCATGGATCACAGCTCAGCATGTGTGTGTACATTATAGTTTGGTGTGTGTGTGTGCATCATAACCCAGTGTGTGCAGCTGCATCAGAGCTCAGTGCATGTGTATGTGTGTGTGTGCACACATTATAGCCCAGCATGTGCATGTGTATTGTAGCCCAGTGTGTGTGTGCATCAGAGCCTGGTGTGTGTGTCTGTGCATCGTAGCCTGGTGTGTGTGCATTGTAGCCTGGTGTGTGTGAGTGTGTGCATCGTAGCCTGGTGTGAGTGTGTGCATCATAGCCTAGTGTATGTGAGTGTGTGCATCATAGCCTGCTGTGTGAGTGTGTGCATCATAGCCTGATGTGTGTATGTGCATCGTAGCCTTGTGTGAGTGTGTGCATCATAGCCTAGTGTATGTGAGTGTGTGCATCGTAGCCTGGTGTGTGTGTGTGCATCACAGCCTAGTGTGTGTGAGTGTGTGTATTGTAGCCTGATGTGTGTGTGCATCATAGCCTAGTGTGTGTGAGTGTGTGCATCATTGCCTGGTGTGTGAGTGTGTGCATCATGACCTAGTGTGTGAGTGTGTGCATCGTGGCCTGGTGTGTGAGTGTGTGCATCGTAGCCTGGTGTGTGTGTGTGTGTGTGTGTGTGTGTGCGCGCGCGCATCACAGCCTGGTGTGAGTGTGTGCATCGTAGCCTGGTGTGAGTGTGGGCATCATAGCCTAGGGTGTGAGTGTGTGCATCGTAGCCTGGTGTGAGTGTGTGCATCATAGCCTAGGGTGTGAGTGTGTGCATCGTAGCCTGGTGTGAATGTGTGCATCATTGCACATGATTGTTTTCTTTTCTCCATAGCCCAGCCCCTCCCAGCACACAAAAGGCACATTCTTGAGGGGGAAAAAAAAAAGAAAAAATGTATTTTTTTCTGCATTCCAGCTGCCTGAGCTAAGCGGAGGAATGAATGGTTTGGGAAAAATCTCACACAGGAATAAATTTACAAGGGACAGCTGAGAGGATAAATTCAGTCCCTAAAGAGGGGCGTTACGAGGCCTTTTGGCAGGAGGCTTGCCCTTGTGCAAAGCTGCCTAAAAAGAAAAACAGAGCAAAAGAGGGCAGCTTTCAAACCCACCTTAAAACAAACCTTTCAGAAACCCCTTTCACTCCCTCTAGCATTTAAAGACGGAGAAGGCCCATTACCAAAAACAAATAAATACTTTCTTGGTGGACCACATGGGCCCTGAGTTTGCCTGAAATGCCAGCTCTGGCTAAGGCGGACTGTTGAAAGTTGCCCAACTTTTCTGATTTGACCTGTAGTCTGCAAACTTCATGACAAAAGTGACGTCTGACCTATGGGGTATTTGGCAAACAGTTAGTGTTGATTCATTAGGAGTTCCCCTTCGTTAAAGAGTGAACTTAGGCCAGTCATGTTGGCTCACACCTGTAATCCCAGCACTTTGAGGGCCGAGTAGGGCAGACCACCTGAGGTCAGGAGTTCAAGACCAGCCTGCCCAACATGGCAAAACACTGTCCCTACTAAAAATACAAAACTTAGCCAGGTGTGGTGGTGGGCTCCTGTAATCCCAGCTACTAGGAAGGCTGAGACAGGAGAATCACTTGAATCCAGGAGGCAGAGTTTGCAGTGAAGCTGAGATCGTGCCACTGCACTCCAGCCTGGGTAACAGAGTGAGACTGCGTCTCAAAAAAAAAAAAAAAAAAAGTAAAATAAGCCCAATAGAAGACGGACCAAGGCAAGCAGGGAGCTAGAGTTGGACTGAAATTAGGGAAGCCCTGTAAAGACAGGAGACAGCTGTGCCCCCTGGGAGGAAGCTGCCACCGATGCTGGAGGACGCTGGGTCTAAACGTGCAGTGTTTGTTCTTGTGAGTCTCCATAGTTGTTTTCTACAATGATTGGGAGGGAGATTAGGATGGAATCATTTTTGGACACTCTCCCTAAAGGAGCATTGAATGCTTGCTGCTCTCTCCTGCCTCACTGCAGTCCGTGACCGGTTGCTAGAATTAAGAAAACCCTGTGGTTACTTTGAGGTCTCAAAACTCAGTCAACCTATATCCTCTCTCTTTTCTCTGGAAACCAAATCTTAGAATTTTTACAGCTGGAAATGACCCTTCTGCTCCTCACCGTGAATTTCCCAGGCTCTTTCACTCCCTGGAGAGCCTAAGACTCTAAGCTTGGCCCCCTGGGTTCCCATGGGACAGCTGAGCTGTCAATCATCACCAAATACGCTCCTGTTGCATGCCGTGAGCTGTGCTGTACTCGTACCATCAACGCTTCTCCACGATGCTATTACTTCTGAAGTCACCATGGCCAGTGAGTATCAAGCATTGACAGCTCGGTCCTGCATTGTCCACTTAGAGACCTAGGAAGACGTATACAGAATGGTCAGTCCCTGCCCACAAGGAGCCGAAACTCTGTTGATAAGATAGTAATTACCGGTTACTGAGTGCTTGCTATATTCCAGTTCCCTAGCTTTTCACCTGGTGATTCACCGTGATCAGTAGTTTATTTGCATTCAATGTAGTAATTAAATGCAGGGGCAGAATCTGACTAATTTGCCAGGACACAAATCCTGGATCTACCACAAATCAGCTATGCGTTCTTGGGTATTAACCTTAAAGATTTGAGAGCCTCAGTTTCCTTATTTGTAAAATAGAGAGTAATATCTGCCTTGTAAGAATGCTGTGAGAACTCAATGAAACAGTGTTTGCAAAGCTGTTAACTGTGACCAATCATGCTGAGCTAGGGACTGTCCTATTGAAGGGAGCTTCTAACTCTCCAACACCTTCCAGCCCACAAACTTTGAACCCCAGCTCAGTTAGAAGCCTGGAGAAGGCAAGAGAGGAGCGGCTCCTGAGCTGCTCAGAGCCTACAGAATCTTCCTAAAATGTTCTAACATTCATACCGCCTGGATCTGTCCTCTTCTTCTTGCTTCTACTTAGTTAGCTTCCTTACAAGAAAAAGATTACACTGGAATCAGGAATATGCGTAGAGTCCCAAGTCTACCTCTTTCGAAAGTTGCCTCCCATGAGCTTGTGTCCTTGGAGAGGCCACTCTCTGAACCTCAATTTACCCATCTGTAAAATTGGTATATAATAGTGTCAGTAATACTTGATGTAAAATTTTGAGATTATGTACATACAATACTTAGTGTGTGTGTGTGTGTGTGTGTGTGTGTGTGTGTGTGTGTGTGTGTATTCAATAAATGGTTAGTATTTTCCTTGCTATTTTTACTGACATATGAAAATGCTTTTTGAACTGCAAAACTCCAAACAAATGTCAAATATCATTGGTTATTCTTCAATTTTATCAGAAATCACACACGACACTACTCGTGCCATGTGAAGAAAACACCCAGGGCATGGCCCTGCCTCCATCCAGCCGCACATGTGGCCAATGGGCAGGATCCCCAGCTTGCAGAAGACGTCGCTACAGCAGATATGTGAATTATTCATACGCCTTGCATCTTAGGGTCAACTTCCTTATTGGGATGGAGCTGGAAGAGCCAACCTAGGCAGGCCCCTTTCCCTCAATGACTAGCAGTTCCTACAGTCCTCTTAGAGAAGTCAGACTTTGGCTTTTAGGTGGAGGAGAAGGTAAAGGGGAGGTTGGAGCTGTTCTTGGGGCTCTACGCCTATACCATAGGCCACAGGCATGCTTTTTATCAGCAGTTATTAGTAAGTGGACAATAACCACTTATTAAGGCTAAATTACATACACACTTGAGAGAATGAAGCAACACTGAAAAGGGAATTTACTGATGTTATATTCTGGTTGTAAGTTGTTTCTTTAGGAACATCAAGGCTCTGTTCTGCTCTGACAGAATAGAGGTCTTGGCTTTTAGGGGAATTCAAAATTCAAAAAAGAGATTAATCTAGGAGAAAATGATGGCTTTTCTGAAGGGTGTGGGTAATACTCACAAGAATGATGATACTAGAAATCCCAAAGAAAAGAGCATCCTCAGGGAGGCTGTGCATCCAAAACAAATAGAATCATCTTCAATATTTACTGCTGGCCCATGACTACATACAAACGGGCACGAAGCACTCTACACACATCACCCATTTCATTCTGTTTGCAATTCTTGGAAGTCATTGGTATTACTATTATTTACAGAAGGGAACGCTGAAGTTCAGGGAGATTAAGCAATGTGCCCGGCATTGCCCAGCTAGCATCTGGTCAGAATAAGATTCCAATCGGCTCTTGCTGCCTGGCTCAGAACCTACACCCAAGGCTGACTGTGGCTATTCCTTTGCATTAATCTGTAATGTCCACTCTTGTTTTCAAGGGTGGAAGAGACTACTAATTGTCCTCTGATACCTGTTCTTACCTAACAGAATGCTATAACAATTAGCCAACCACACAGCCACTTGAAATAAAGACATATTTTCCAGTGTCTCTACAGCTAGATGCAGCCATGTGACTAAGTACTGGCCAGTGGGATATGAGTTGAAGCAATGTGTTCAATTTCTGGGAAGTGTCCTTAAAGAGAAGGCATGCGCCCTTTCCCTCCCCTTTTCTTTCTTTTTCCAGCAGGCTAGAGTGCAGATGTAATGACAAAAATTGGAGCCACTGTCTTGGACCACAAGATAGAAATATTGAAGATGGCAGAGGAGGGGTATAGAACAAGGGTGGTCACTGATGATTGCAGGGTCACAGTTACAACTCTGGTCTGCCTCCCTACAATTTAATGTGAGACACCGATAAATCTTCACTTTGATTAAACTACTGTAATTTAGGGTTTGCTGTCACTCAGTTGGATTGAAGCTTATCTATTGCACAAGATATCTCCATGCTTTGTCCATCTCTCCCTACTTAACATCATTGTTCCTTTCTGCAGTTTCTTCTTTTCCTCCTCTACGATTTCATCCAAAAGGATTCAAATTACACATATATCAGATGAATGGCAGATCACCAAAGGGGCAGAAAGACAGCCTGAGATCTCAGGGGAGGGCGAGTGTGTGTTGGGGCCAGGGTCCATGCTCTTGGAGGCAATGTTCTTGGGCCTGACCAGCAGAGAGGGAGTGGCTCAAGAGCAGTTCTTCCTAGTCCATTAGCCTCCCAGTCCATTTATGAGGCCAGGCATGAGTCTTGCCAACAAAATCGTCTTTCCAAGAAAATAAATTCAAGTCATCCTGCTCTCCTGGTTCCTCTCCTGCCATCATTCCCAGAAAGTCTGAAGTACATGGTGTGGGCTGCCATGGAACATCTGTCTCCGGGCCCACCCAAAAGTACCAGATTCCAGGAGGGTCCGAGCCAGACTGAACTGCACTTTCCTCTCCTACATGTGTCATCTTTGCTTATGTTCCAGAACAATCCATCTGAGCATGGCTGCAAAAAGAAGTGATTCTTTCTTTGCCCATGGAAATGCTTCGAAGAGTTCCAGCATGGGTGAGATCTAAAAGTCCCCTGATCATTGAATCCTAGAGCTGGAGAGACTGCAGAGGTCATCTTGTCCCCAAAAAGATGATCTTACAGCTAAAGGAAGCAGCCTAGTCAAATCATTTGTTGTTAGAGAGCTAGGATCAATAATAATAATAACAGCAACAACAATAGCAACAATTAGGCAGCCCTTTCTATGTGCCAAACAGTGAGCTGCACATTTAACATGGATTATTCATTAAATCTCCACAACGGCCCTATAAAACAGGCTCAGAGAAGTTAAATAATTAGCCTGACATTACAAGCTATTAGCTTTTTGAGTCAGGATCCAAATGAGTTTGTTTGTTGTTTGAACTCATCTCTTTTTACAGCATTATACTACGAACTGATTACATGTCAAAACAAAAGAAGGTCACAATTTCCCCTCTGTTGAACCCAACGGGAAAGTCCAGGGGCTCACAGAGTTGTTGTCATTGTACTTTCTTATACACAATGCTGTCCCCTGGGCCACCCGAGACCTCAATACAGACGGTCCCCTCTGTGGGAGTCTAAGATCTATCTCTGGCACAAAGTTGGGCATTGCTTCTGTTCCCAGGCACCAATCTGAACAAACACCTTCAAGATTCAGGCAAAAATTCAATGTCAGGATCTCCCCATCCTGACACTCCCTCTCCCCTCACTGGTTTATTCAGCCATTCAAGAAGTCTTTATTGAGTCAAATAAAATGGTGCCCACCATTAAGGATAAGGATAAAGAGTTGAACAAGACATGATACCTAACTTTCAGGAGCATTCCATTGGAGAGATGGACAGTAAATAAATAATCAACCAGGTGTGGTTGTGAAAACCTGTAGTGCCAGCTACTCAGGAGGCTGAGGTGGGAAATCACTTGAACCCAGGAGGTCAAGGCTGCAGTGAACTATGATAGCACCACTGTTCTTTAGCCTGGACAACAGAGCAAGCCTCTGTCTCTGAAAAAAAATTAAAATAGAAAACAAATAATTATTTAGTGGCAAATGTGATAAGTGCCACAAAGGAAAAGTCCATGGCACTCATGACTGGGCACTCCTGGTGAGGAAATGGAATGTGGGATGATAGAAACTTGATAAACTCAAGAAACTGAAAGAAAGCTAAAGCGCCCAAGCAATGAGTAGGAGTCAGATCATTCAGTGCCCATCAGGCCATGTTAATAACATTGGACTTGACCCTAAGAATGATGCACAACTGTAGAGTTCCACGCAGGTGAATGACAGAATCTGATTTGCATTGACAATCACTTTAGCAGTTGAGTGCAGAAGACATCAGAGTGGCGGCAGGGAGGCGTCTTAGAGGCCATCACCGTTGTCCAGGTGAGGGACAAAGGAGTAAGGTCGAGGAGGGAGAGAGGTGGATGGAACTGAGGGGGCCGACAGAGCCAGCAGGAGCTGCATCTGAGAGTGTGGCGCTCAGAAGACCAGGCTTATCTAGAGATGCAGGACCAGAAATCCTCATATTCAGAGAGTGTTTGAAGACGTGAAAGTGGGCAAGATCTCCCAGAGGGAAGTAGAGTAGAAAGAAAAGGTGGTTTAGAATCAAAACCTGAGGAATTCAAAAATTAAAGATTGGGCAGAAGGAAAAGATCCCTCAAAGGACACTGAGGGAATGAAAAGCCAGAGAGACAGGAGGCAAACCAGGACAGTGTGGAGTCCCAGAAGGCAACGGAGCATTCCAAGAAGGAAGGAATGGTCAGCGGAGCTTAAAACCCCATCCTGGACAAGGGAGATGAAAAATGAGTGACATGGGCTTCCAGGTTGGTGAGCACACCTCAGGGAGGCGGTGGGACAGGAAAGGGCGTGGAAGCTCTTGCCTCCCACCCTGGCTCTCTCTATGCATCTCTTCTATCTCATCTGGCTGCTCCTGAGTTGTAGTCTCCTGAGAATATCTTTAATTTATTTCACTCATAAGACATTTAATGGCACTTTAAAAATTTCAAAATTCAGGAAAAAATCAAAACATTGCAAGCTAAGATTTTACAGTTGAAGATTTTTACAGTATTGCTGTTAACTGAAGAATTTAAAAGAGATGAACTTAACAGAGAAGCGATTGCAATTAAGAGTTTATATTTTAGGCTGGGCATGGTGGCTCACACCTCTAATCCCAGAACTTTGGCAGGCCAAGGCCAGCAGATCATGAGGTCAGGAGTTCAAGACCAGCCTGACCAACATGGTGAAACCCTGTCTCTACTAAAAGTACAAAAATTAGCTGGGCATGGTGGCACATGCCTGTAATCCCAGCTACTCTGCAGGTTGAGGCAAGAGAGTCGCTTGAACTCAGGAGGTGGAGGTTGCAGTGAGTCAAGATCATGCCACTGTACTCCAACCTGGGCGACAGAGCAAGAGTCCATCTCAAAAAAAAAGAAAGAGTTTATATTTTAAATATTACTTCCTGAATATGACTCCACTACTTGAGAAACTTCCCAGCTTAAAGATGTATATGATGGCATTGGTTCTCCTTATTTTTAAATCTGTTAACATCACCTGAGAGTGTTCTATAAAATTTAGAATGTGATTTTACTAACATATAGTCATGTATATCTTAACTGAGTGAGAGTGTTGTTTAAAAGCAATTCTTGAAAAAGGATTAAAATGTATCTGCCATTATACATTTGTGCTTCAGGACCAAAGACAATGTCAAGTATTTTAATGTCATTACATTTAGCCAAAATGGGAATTGCTGTTCAATGAGTATAAAGTTTCATTATACAAGACGCAAAAGTTCTCCAGTTCTCTTGTACAATATTGTCCTTAGTTAACAATACTGTATTGTGCACACAAAACTTTTCAAAAGGGGAGATTTCGTGTTAAGCGTTCTTAACAAAATAAAATGAGTTTAATTTAACCTCTTTATAACTTTAATACATTCTAAAGATTCTAGATTTCCAGAATGTAAAATAACCTGTGAAACCAACCATCCTCACTATTACTAACTATGCCTTCATTTTAAAATACTTGTATCAGCCACAAAGATTTTGAATAATTAGATATTCCTTCTACTTTGAATACATATCAGTTGATACTAAAAATAGAACCAAAAAAGACAAATAATGTTCATAGAGGAGGGTAACATAATTATTGCCTATAGCAAAAACTATTTCAGTGAAGTGGTGACAATGGAAGCCAAATTGGAGTGAAATACAGAGTGAATTAAAGGTAAGAATGTGGAGACAGCCATTTCTGCAAAACCTGTTTCATTCCAGACTTATCCTGGGTTACCTCTGGCTCACAACACATTCAGGGTCACCCTAATTCTCACCTCAGTTCCATAGGAGGAAAATGTCAGGAGATTGGAACCAAAGCACCCTGGCTCTAGTCCAGCCTCAAGACTAAGATAAATGATTGGAGAAGTAAAAGCACTAAGTCTAAGCTCATATGAATTGAGTTAATATTTTTTTTAAGTTGATATTTAAAAAATCAGCTTTAAGTTATCTTACAAATTTCTATGTAGGTAATTTTCTAACAAGCTAGGAGTCAACTACAACTTCAGAAAAATGGCAGTAACTTGATGCCAAGAGAGCTGGGGCAAGGAGGTGTGAAGGAAGACAAAGGGAGCAAGGAGGGGGAATTAAAGAGCCTGACCTAAGACAGGACATGATCGAGCAGGAGTAAATCCATAAGGACTGAGCAACAAGAGAGCCAGTCACACCTGGCCAGGCAGAAGCACTTGAGGTGAGCTGGCTGCAGAGTCCGGGGACATGAGACACACCATGCTGGGTGTAAGTTATAGCGGCAGAAGTCACTTCTGGCTCGAGTGTGGGCTTTTAACCATATGCATACAGCCCCAAATGTCTCTCGCCTCCCCTATGAGGTGTCATTAGTCTCATTTTACATAAGAAGACTTGCCTTGGCCACACAGCCAATAAGGGGTAGAACCAAAATTCAGTCCCAGGCCACCTGACCCACGGCCCGCAATGCCATTCTGCAAGATGTGAGCTCAGCCAACCTCACTCCTTCCTGCTGTGATGAATCGTCACTCAGAGGTGGAGACTGGACCTCTATGGACCCGGAAGTCAGGGCGATGTGCCATTCTCCTGATCATGTCATCTTCCACAGCTGGGGGTGGGGGGGCAAGCAACCCTCATGAGGTCACCAAATCACTCTCCCAGCCCTGTTTCTACTACTGATAAAGCAGAAAATCCCTCAGCATTTTTAGCTCTCCTACTGAAACATCTCTTTCCATCACCTTAAAATTATTCCTTTTACAGGAACTGAGCACCTAAAGCACCCCCAGAAGCAAACCAGAAGCGCCAGCAGCACTGGTTGCTGCAGAGAGAAATTAGTTCCTTAATATCTACCCTACCTCCCCACTTGGTGTGGCATTTAGTCATTAAGGGTTTGGAACCTTCCCACCTAATACAAAGTTTGTGCAGTGGAGAAGAATCAGGGAGGGGAGCAAGCATCCATCACGTGTAATTGCATAACATCTCTGACAGAAGCCACTTTTGTCCTCATTCACTGATCCAAACACTCACGATGGCCCAAGGGCTCTGACATGCAAACAGCACCCTGACTCCACACAGACTGGTGGAATAGGAAGTCAGCCCGAACTGGGTGTGCATGTGCAGCTAAATTTGCAAGTCATCATGTGTCTGTGTGTGAAGCTGTGTGTGTATCCCTAAGAGAGGGCTTGCACATTCTCCAGCCCTGATTGCTTATTTCCTCTGATCTGCCCTTCTGGATACAGGATGGTGCTTGAGAGAGTGGGACGCAAGTATCTCATTCCACTGAGTATCAGGCAACATAAAGCGTGATGTCTGGGGACCAATTCAGTTTGTTTGCATCTTTATGTCAACTCAAGCTCTTTCTTTCCCACACGCCCCAGGGATGAGGTTCTCGAGCATCCCTTGGACCTGCTGGCGCTATTTTCACGGTTGCTAAGAAATGCCAGGCCTGCTTCAAGCCTGGTGAGCTCATGGCTGTGCTGCGGCGGTGTCTGCTGGTGATCTGGGATTAGCGTTACAACAACCAAAAAAAGAAAGGAAAGATGTGTGGGCAAACGGCCACAGGAGAAGTGAAAATGTGATGAAGGATCAGCCGATGTGGGACCCAGAGCCAGGAGAAGCAGTGAGCACAATAGGTACCATGTGTAGCATCTATTCACTCCAGGTATGAGCCGGGCACCTTGGCACACATGAGTTCATTTAACAGGGATGGCACAAAGGCAGGAGAGGCGGCCGCACAAGAGCAGATGCTTGTCCTCTTGGTTCTTTGAGCTCACACAGTGCCTGACACATAGAAAGAACTGAAAAATTATCAATAAAGTAAATGAATCACAGTGTTTAAAAACAGGAAAGAGCTGTCAACTAACCCAACTTTCTCATTTACTATATGAGAGAATCATTTGGAGAAACCACCCAGATAAACCCCTTAGTTTATTCCTCACACCCACCTAACTCAAAAGGAGCCCACCAGTTACACAGAAAATCTGCATAAAGAAGAGGGTGGAGGCATTTCAACCCTGCCCTTCCCAAGGCACAGGATCCAGGCATCATCCACTGGTGACCAGGAAGACAAGATGGGAATCATGCCTGGCTGCTGAGGCTGGCCAGAGCCTCCGGTCCCCACTGCTACCATCCCCCGCCCTGATACCTCGAGCCGGGGCTGCTGCCACAGGTCCTAGCCATTCACTCTGCCTCCCTCCCTTGCTGTCTCTCCCAGACGATTCCGATAATACAGCAGCACCAGTCCCTCTTCCAGCACGCAACCCTTCCCACTGGCCTGCCTGGGCTCTGTGCCAGCCCCACCAGCCAGCCCTCTTCCTCCTGCAGACTCTGTGTCACTGCCCTATGTTCACCCAGTGTCGTTCGCCCAGAACCTCAACACCTGCTGCCCTTGCCAGACCAGGCCTCCCTTAGCTGTCCACACACAGCTGATGCAGAGGCAACTGCGAGCCTTTGACAAGCACTCCTAGGTCTTCCCTCTGCGGTCATAACTTCCCTGAAGACTCTGGTCTCCCAGGGATCCATTCATTTTCATTTTCATTTTCCTCAGGCCGATCACTTTTGTCATTTGGATTTTTCAGGATTTGTTTTTAAATTGTGGTGAAAGAAATGTAACATAAAATTTGCCATTATAACCACTTTAAGTGTACAGATCAGTGGCATTAAATACACGTACATGGTTGTGCAAACATCACCAGCATCCATCTGCAGAACCATTTCATCCTTTCGCACTGAACTCCATTCCTATTAAATAACAGCTTTCTTCTCCTCCTTTTCTCCAGCCCTGCATATAAGGGAATCATGCAATGCTTGTTCATTTGTGTCTAGCTTATTTAGCTTAGCATAATATGTTTAGGTTCACCCATGAGGTAGCATGTATCAGAATCTCACTGTCGCTTAAGGCTGAATAATACCCCATGTATGTGTCCACCCACACTTTGTTTATTCATTCATCCATCAGTGGATATTTGGGTTGTTTCTGCCTTCTGTCTATTGTGAATGAAACGCTGCTATGAGCATTGGTGTGCAAATACCTGCTAGAGTTCCTGCTTTCAATTCTTTGGGCATATACTCAGCAGTAGATTTGCTGGATCATATGATAATTCTGTTTAATTTTCTGAGGACCTGCCACACTGTTTTCCATAACACTGCACCATTTTACATTCTCAGCAGCAATGCACAAGGGTTCCAGTTTTTCCGTATCCTTGCTCATATTTGTTATTTTTTTGTTTTTATTTTTGATAATCACTATTCTAATGAGTTTCTGTAACTGTGGTTTTGACTTGCATTTCCCTAATGATGAGTGATGCTGAACATCTGTCCATGTGCTTCTTAGCCATCATATAGTCTTTGAAGAAATGTCTACTCAAATCTTTAGTTGGTTTCTTTAATTGGATTGTTTTTGCCATTGGCTGAAAGAGTTTTTTAGTATGTTTTGGATATTAATCTCCTGTCAGATATATGATTTGCCTATTTTTCCCTATTTCATGGGGGAAGAGTGACTTCACTCTGTTGATCACTTTCTTTGATTCCCAAAAGTTATTAATTTTAATAAATCCAACTTATCTGTTTTTTTCTTTTGTTGACTATGCTTGTAGTTTCATACTTTTAAAAATCATTGCCAAATCCAGTGTCACGAATCCTTTCCTATATATTCTCTTCTAAGAATTTTCTATTTTTAGCTCTTAAATTTAGGTCTTTGACCTATGTTGAATTAATTTGTGTATATGGTGTTAGGTAAGGGTTCAACTTCATTCTTTTGCATGTATCCAGTGTTCCCAATATTATTTGCTGAAAAGACTGTTCTTTCCCCATTGAAGGGTTCTAGTACCCTAGTTTAATGTCACTTGATCATATATGCAAGAATTTATTTCTGAGCTCTCTATTTTATTCTGTTGGTATATGTGTCTGTCTTTGTGCCAGTATTAATCTGTTTTGATTACTATAGTTTTGTACAAAGTTTTAAAATCAGAAGTATAAGTACTCCAATTTTATTCTTGTTTTTCAAAATTATTTTGGCTATTTCGGGTCTCTTGAGATTCCTTATGAATTTTAGGGTAGATTTTTCCATTTGTGCAGAAAACATCTTTGGTATTTTGATAGGAATTGCACTAAATCTGTGAATCCTTTGGGATAGCGGCTGGGAAGTATTGAAAACCTTTTCCTGTAGCTATTTGGTTTGTGTATGAATGCCTTCTTTATCCAACTAGATGGTAAACTTCTGATCACCAGAACTATGTCTTCTCTCTTCTGTCTCTCACTGCACAACACCAAAGGCACTAAAACATAAACAAAGTGATGAATGATTATTCCTCTAACTAGATTTTTTCAGATGGGAAAAACCAGGAACTATCAACTACTACCACAAAATCTCCTAGCTTTGGATTTCTTCAAGCTTTCTAGTGAATGACTTAACACGGACAAAGAAAACAAGAGGGATCACTAATCCCTGTCATATCTGGAAAGCACCGACTCCCTTCCTGGGCACTACTGAACAGCTGATTCTGTGACTGCTGACCACACCAGAGAAGCCAACACCTCTTCCTTCCCTGATAATTCCTATCAGTGCTGCAGTTTGGACCTGACTGTTCATAAGAAACCCGAAGGTAATTCCTAGACTGGGGGAGCCTACACGGATACAATTGGTGCACTGCAGGGGTGGTTGTAATTGTTGTATTTATCCACTGTTTATTTGGAGCTTGCTATATATCAAGGGCTGAGTAACAAGTGGGTTTTCCATGCACATCATCTTAATGACGGGGGACAGTTAGAGCCGAAGGTCATTGTAAAAAGGAGACAGATGTGGCATCCAATTCTCAAGTGAGTGGAAGACCTTAGAGAAAGAAGCCCAGGTGGGGAGAACCCATGTATTTCAACATGTAGTGAAGCAAGCTAGTTACATACAAAACCAAAGTACTGACACATTAGACCCGTGTTGTCAGCTTGCATTGGCTTAGAGTATGAGTTCTCTCTGTGATAGGTATGTAGCAGCAGCCTTTAATAACCAACAATCGATTTCTTCTAAGCAGAACTCTGCAGAGTTGAAAGTACACAGAGAAGCCATGGATGCGGACTTGGTTCCAGCATACTCGCCCACCACACGTGCCAGGGTTGGTTCCAGGAGTCAGGATCAGAAATTCTTCCTGTGCTGTGGCTCACACCCTGAGCTAAGCCCTCCAGGACCAGTGGAAATTCCTGGTGGGGAGTGTTGACAAGTTAATTATGAGCCTACACCGTCTGTGGTGACTGCAAAATTGCCCACAAGAATTGCATGGAGCCAGATGTTGCTGTTATGCTGAGTGATGTGTCATATGTGCCAGACATCAGGACAGTACTGATTTGCTGCCGCCACGACCGGAGACTGAGGTTAAACAGTAGTTTCCCTTGAATTAGTTGACATCACATAGACCAAACAATTGATTGGTTGGATATATTTTTACTTTTCCATGAGACATTTGTTCTTGTGTAACTTGGGTGTTGAGATCCTAATGGAGCAAGGATGAAAGCAGTGAGTTGTAGCAATCTATAAACCTGAGCTTCTGGAGACCACTACTTGTGTCTTCTACCATCTCTTCCCATTCAGCGAGTCACCTATTCCTCTCTTAGACCTTCCCATTCCTGGCCAGCACTTCCTGACGAACACAGCCAGGTCGCTGTTGTTATCCTCTCTCCAGCTCTGAGAACACTGTGTGTGCTCTTAATTTGGACTTATCTCCATATAAATCAGGTCACTTGGCTCACAGAGAAGCTCTCATTTGATCAGAGACTGTACCTCTAAGTTCAACCAGTCAAGGGGACACATATATGCCAAAAGAACCAGGGTGGATAGAGAATGAGTCCACTCAATCCAATGTCATTACTAAAAAGTAACTCATAGTGAATGCACTAGTAATACGGGTCTCTAGGGTCATTTTCAGTAACTAGAGCAAATAGTTACGTCTTCAGGTCTTAACTGCTTATTTGTCTCAGTTGTACACATCACAATCCTTCACTATCTTCCTCTTGCCAAGAGAATGAAGTGCAAACTCCTTCCTTCATGAGTCAAAGACTTCCAAAGTGTTCCCTGGCCCACACTCTCCAGTCCAGCCTGGCTGGCTTCCTCACTGCCCTTCAAACGTGCCTGCACATTTCTGCCTCTATGCCCTTGCTTATCACATTCTCCTTGCTGTGCCCCCCATGCCTACCACCACCAAGTTCCTGCCAACTGCCCAGTCCTGGGTTCAGCCCCATGTGATCTAAGAAGGCTCCACTGATCACCCTGGGTACTAGGGATCTGTTGCCATCCCTTCTACCTTTTCTAGATTTTTATTCTTTTACTACTGTTATGGGTTGACTTGTGTCTTCCAAAATTTATATGTCAAAGTCCTAACCCCTAGTACCTCTAAATGCGACCTTACTTGAAAATAGGGGCATTTGCAGTTATAATTAATAAAGTCAAAGTGAGGTCACAGGGTGGGCCCCTAATCCACTACTAGTATTCTTATGAAAACAGAACATTTGGACACAGAGACACATGCACAGGAGAACGCCATGCCAAGACGCAGGCGGAGATCAGGGCGATATGGTAGAAGCCAAGGTAGAGAGCTTACAACTGCCAACAAACCACCAGAAGCTAGGAGAGAGGCCTGGAGCAGGCTCCCCTCACAACCCTTGGTAGAAGCCAAGCCTGCTGACACCGAGACCTTGGACTTCCAGCCTTCAGAGCTGTGAAGCAACAAGTTCTACAGCTTGAGCCACCTGGTTAATGGTGCTTATAATGACAGCCCTGGGAAACCAATATAACCATTTATTAGTTACGTATTTAATTTAGATTTAATGGCCATTAAGTTCTCAATACATGCCTCATAGAGAAGTAGGTGCTTTACATGGATTTTTCCTCATTTAATTATTTTTGTTTGTTTTCGAGGTAAGGTCTCACTCCATTGCCTGGGCTGGAGTGCAGTGTCGCAGTCATGGCTCACTGCAACCTCGACCTCCTGGGCTCAGGTGGTCCTCCCACCTCAGCTTCCCGAGTAGCTGGGACTATAGGCACATACCACCACGCCTGGCTAACTTTTGTATTTTTTTATAGAGACTTAGTATTGCTATGTTGCCTGGGCTGGTCTTGAACTCTTGAGCCCAAGCAATCCTCCTGTCTTGACCTCCCAAAGTGCTGGGATGGCAGGTGAGCCACCTCACTTGAACCCTCATGTAATATTTAACAGACTATAAGGTAATGGTAGCATTCCTGCTTTAAAGACAAAGCTAAGATCACAGGGCAAGTACAAGAGTTGAAATCAATCATGCCACGCTGGGTTTACTGCTTCATGCTGTCTCTCCCCTATGCTGACCTGCAGGACTAGTTTTCCATATGTGTCTTCTCTCACTAGGTAGACTCAAGTTTCTCGGAGAGAGAGACAATATCTAACACATGTCTGATCCTACAAAATAGCTAGAATCAGACATTTTCTGTAGTACTTGATAAATATTTCTGTGACAAAATATATTCTGTACATCATATTATTTTCATCAACACAAGCATCCATTTTTATGTTTACATTATCTTCACACATATCCTAGTAGATTGGAGTAGGAGACTAGATAGCTGAGCTGAATTGCTGGAGCCTGTCTCCATCCTAGTGGCTCCTCTGTAGTCCCCTACCAGCTTGGTATCACATGATAGACACTGACTATATCTTTGTGGCTTTTTCTAATCTCCATTCCCTGGGATTTGAAGAGCTTGGGAATCCAAGGACACTGCTCACCAGAGTTTCCAAGACTAACAGCTTCTGTGGGCTCCTGCCCACAGAAGGCCTCTGCCCTTGGGAATGAGTGAACATGGAGCTGTGGAGGCACCCAGCTATGTTCTCAGGCAGCTTCCTTTCCTTGTTACAGTTGCCTTTGAAAGGTGCCACCTTGCAGAGGCATCTGACAAGCCCGTGCACACACAGTGTGGTCTTGTTTCCCTCTGTTACAGTCAGAGAGGGCTCCTTCTATCTTCAAGGCTGTCTTCTCATGTGGGTGGAAGTCAAGACTCTTTTGCCCAGAAGTCAGCTAGTACCAAAGCTGCAAAGAAAGGGGGCCACTTTGCAGGAGAAGAGAATGTGGAGGTCCCGAGAGGATCCATGAAGGACGAGAGGAAGGAGGAAAGACAAGGGGTCTGAAAAAGGGCAGGTGGGTTCGTCCACCAAGGTTCAACACACTGACACGTCCTCCAAATCTTGAGTAAATTCTACTAACATCCATGGCGTGGTTGATTTCTTGTGGAAACTTGTAAAGAAGCGAAATTTGGTACCTAGCAGATAAGAGGCAAAATAGAGAGAGTACCTACCACGGAAATGAGGTAACAGCTACATCTAGGTAACACTATTTATTTAAAAGGTGAAATGAGCGAAAGAAAGAAGAAAAGAAAGAAAGAAAGGAGAAAGAAAGGAAGAAAGAGAGAGAGAAAGAAGAGAAGAAAGAAAGAAGAAAGAAAAAGAAAGAAATAGAAAGAAAGAAAGAAAAAGAAAAGAGAGAGCGAGAGATAAGGAAGTAGGAGAACAAATGACAAAGGGGTCTGTAGAATCAGGGAAGGCCTGTCCAAAGAGGTGAATATGAAGCTGAGAACTAAAGGGTAAATAGGAGTTACTCAAAGCAAAGGGTAGGGAAGAGTGTTCCAGAGAGGGGATCAGCACATGACAGGGCCCTGAGGCATGTGCTGGGAAAGGATTCTCTAAAGGGTTCAGATCCAAATGGGCAGCCAGAACTGCCTGTGTGGTAAGTACCCACTACCCGGCAATACGGTATTTTCTCATAGGCGGGTGTTGAACAGTGAGAACACATGGACACAGGGAGGGGAGCATCACACACTGGGGTCTGTTGGGGGGAAATAGGGGAGGGACAGCGGAGATGGAGAATGGGGGAGTGATAGCATGGGGAGAAATGCCAGATATAGGTGATGGGGAGGAAGGCAGCAAATCACACTGCCACATGTGTACCTATGCAACAATCTTGCATGTTCTTCACATGTACCCCAAAACCTAAAATGCAATAAAAAAAAATCACAATGATTTCAAAACAAAGCCAGGAATTACTCAGAGACAATAGGAAAGGGTGTTTTTCTTTAAATTAAAGGAGTATTATTTGAGGCTATGTAGAGGAAAATTAATAAAACTTACAGACTACATTGGAACAAGGACTCTTTTTATAGGTGTTTGCCTTCACACATGGTTTCTTCTCGGCAACTGATATTCCTCAGGTGAGTGCTAAATCTCAAGAACTTAAAAGCACAAGCATGAAAGTAAAGAACTGAGAGGAACTGTCCTCTGGAGGAAACTGAGTCCCAGAGAGGAGAACTAACCTGTCCACAGTCGCACAGCTAACTAGTAGGAAGATTGGAATTGGAACACAAACATAAGTCTCTTGACCACCGGCTTAGTGTCATGCTCCAGGAGACCACACAGCCTCCTTTGGGAATTGAGAACTTGTATTGCCTTGGACTTATTTCAGACACCAAAGCCTTGGCAAGTTTACCTTATTCTCAATTCTAGAATATATAAATTTTCTATTTTCTTTTTTTTTCCTTTTTTTTTTGAGACAGTCTCTCTCTGTCACCAGGCGCCAGGCTGGAGTGCAGTGGCACGATCTCGGCTCACTGCAACCTCTGCCTCTCGGGTTCAAGCAATTCTCCTGCCTCAGCCTCCGAAGTAGCTGGGACTACAGGCACGTGCCACCACGCCCAGCTAATTTTTGTATTTTTAGTAGAGACGGGGTTTCACCATGTTGGCTAGGATGGTCTCAATCTCCTGTCTTTGTGATCCTCCCGCCTCAGCCTCCCATAATGCTGGGATTACAGGCGTGAGCCACTGTGTCCGGCAAAATTTCTATTTTCTACCTATTCAATGCATGCAGGCTTTTCAGTACCAATGTATTCAAAAGGAGTTTAAGTAATTTTTAGGAGAAGAATTAAAGGTTAGAAGAAGAAAAGGAGATAAAATAACTTTCAGTTCAATATGGCAGTTTGAATATCATCAATCTATATTCTCCTCTGAAATCCTATAAAAATGGAAGAATTATGAACTCATGAGAAGACAAAGACAATGATAGAAGATGGCAATAAACTAGAGACATCAACCAAACTTTGGAAGGTAGAATACGGATGAATGAATGGGAACTGACTTGCCAGAGGGGTGAAACTGCAGCACAAGCTGCAGGAGACAAGCAGCAAGGCAATCTGGGTCACAGAACCTCAAAAGGGCTCAGAAGTGGGTGGCACCCAGTGAACTAAAGGTAGAGAATAAAGTTCAAGAATGTGTTGAGAATCTGTATTAGGAGGAGTGAGAGCCTCCCCTGGTCTTTTCCCTACCCTGCTGATCAGTTGACTCTTCCTTCCCAGTACCAGCAGGAAATAGGAAAACAGGGAAGTTCTGGGCTTGGGGATACCATGCATGACAGAGGGCAGTGGGGGCCATGCTCAGTGAAAGTGCAAGATGAAGAGAAAGTCTACAGACTGAGGGTGAGCCATCCGCCCAGCTCACACACCCCACTGAAACACTCACGCCAAGAGAAGCTGGCTTGCACCCCTCTAGTCAGGAGCTCCTCCCTGGATAAATGGACCTACAATCAGGTGCAGATACCTCCTCTTCCCCAACTGAAAGAATTCTACAGTGAAACTCCCCAGTCACCAAACTGAGTCCCCACACCAGAGCTTCCAATGAGGTTTTCAGTGCCTCCCTCTAAAATAATAGTGGTCAGTTGAGGTCACTAAATATTTTATGAAAGTCTCTAGCATGAGGACAGAAACTAAAATAAACAGAAAAATTAAACACACACACAAAGAAAAGGGCTAGAAGGAGCAGACAAAACTTGACAAGTAACCTTTCTGAACGTCCTCATGCCAGTGAGAAATCCAAGAATGAGATATGATTAGAAGAAGGACAGATTCAGAGAACAAGGGCCAGGTGCTGGGGACGGAAAGTTTTAGAGAAAGTTAAAAATACAAAACAAAAAAGCCATTAGGGGATTGGAAGGTAAAGTTAAGAAAATTGTCCAGAGCCAAAAGTTAAAGAATGAAAAATAGTAAAGAAATTAGAAGGCAAATCTAGACAATGCTATATCTATTTACAGTAAGAGGGAACATAGAAAATTAAAGAAAAGAAATTATTAAAGAACTAATACAAGAATTTTCCCTAAAAGTAAAGTGAATTTCTAAACTGTAGGAGGCCACCAAGGATGAAAAAGATCCACAAAAAAATATGTAGCTATAAAATTTCACAGTGAGCAACATAATGAGATGGTCTTGAAAGCTTCCAGAGAAAGAGAAAAAATTAATATACAACAAGAATCAGAATTCCATCAAACTTCCCAAGAGCAACAATAGAAGCTAAAATACAATGGAACAATCCCTTCAAAATTAAGTACAGAAATTTTTTCCAAACTAAAATTCTAAAGCCAGCCTTTCAGTTGAGGGTGAGAATACAGTAAGGACCTCTTTGAAAATTTACCTCCCATCTACCCTTTCCCAAGAAGCCACTTCTTCACCAAAAAAAGAGTCTGGGAGGGAAAGAATAAAATGAGAGAAAGAAAGGTGGTATTGTCTTAGTCATTCAGTCTGCTATGACAAAATAACCTACTGGGTGGCTTATAAGCAACAGAAATTTATTTCCCACACTTCTGAGGGCTGGAAGACAAAATCAAGGTGCCGGCAGTTTCAGTGTCTGGTGAGAGCCCACTTCTTGATTCATAGACAGTGCTTCTGACATGCCAGAAAAAGTAAAGGAGCTCTCTGGGGTCCCTTTTATAAGGGCACTAACACCACTCATGAGGGCCCCACCTTTATGACCTCATCACCTCCCAAAGGCCTTAGCTCCTGATATTATCACTATGAGGATTACGTTTCAACATATTAATTTGGGAGAACACAAACATTCAGTCTATATAGCAGGTATTCAGGAATAAGGGGCTGAATCAGAAGACAGCAAAGGTAATTCCTAGGACGATGGTGTAGGAGGTGCAGTAGTCATGGGGAGCCAGCGGTGTGACTTGCAGCAAGAGTGGGAAGGGTAGGCACGAGGGACGCCTCAACAAGGAACCAGGGAGGGAGCCAACCATGTGCATTGTGCTTGTGACTCTATGGAGAGCAGATTTTCAGCTCTGTAACAGTTTGATGCAAAACTTTGATAGCTTCATAGAATAGTTAATAAAGAAAACTCCAGAAAAATTACAAAACAAGAAATGTAATTATATTTTGTGACTCAGGTATTAACAATACTTATATTATCATCATATAAAAATTTAGTGTTGGTTTAACCAACATCGTGACAACATTATGGAATGTAGAGAGGGAAAATCTGTGTACATTGCAGGAGCAGACTGTAAGAGAACAAAAACTCTCATCTCCCGTGGTAGGAGGCCAATGGATGATGTCTCAAAATGAAAAAACAATAAATAATAAGCAAATTACTCAGAAATTACCCAACCAAAAAAGCTGAGAGTTGGAACGACACCCTCTCCGGGGTGGGGCATGGAATGGCTTTTTTGTCATAAGTCTTGTAACATTGACACTTTTCATTTATGCATCACTTTGGTTATTTTTTTTATGTGGGGCAAGAACAGAAGGGAAAACAAAAGACATAATGAGAGTGGACCTTCATATATCGAAGCCCTGCAGATGAAGAAATGGAGGGATGTTAGCTTGGGGTGGAGATGGAGCAGGGATGGGTGTGATAGTCCGGCGGGCGATAGAAGGCTTTTGCACCATGTGCAGAGTGAGCAGAATGAAGGCTATAAAGCCCCGGATGCTGGAGAGGCAGTCTAAGAAATACCTGCCCGGAAATCACGTGCAGCTTAACACAGAGTACTCAAACTTTTTCCATTTGAGGCATCCAAGTCTCTGTATCACTGAGACCTGGCAAGAGGAAGCCTGACAAGGTGAAATCCAAAAGGCATGGGACATCAGAATAGAGGAAGAACTGCAACCAAGGCATGTGAATGGTGTATCACCTTCCTACAAGCCTCATGACCTCACCACCGCCCATCAGATCCACAACGAAAGGAGACGCTCAAGTCCGACAGCACGGTGATTATACTTCAGAATAGCCCAAGTCACAGCAAATGTCACTGGCCTTTAGCAGACCGTCCTTATTTCAGTAATTTTTTTTTGAAACACGGTTGCATTCTGTCGCCCCAGCTGCAGTGCAATGGTGTGATCCTAACTCACCGTAGCCTCAACCTCCCAGGCCCAAGCGATCTTCCCAGCTCAGCCTCCTGAGCAGCTAGGACCACAGGTGCTTATCACCATGCCTGGCTACTTTTGTAAAACTTTTTTGTAGAGATAGGGTTTCACTATGTTGCCCAGACTGGTCCTGAACTCCTGGGCTCAAGTACTCCTCCCACCTCAGACCCCCAAATTTCTGAGATTACAGACATGAGCCACTGTGCCCTGCCTGAAATTTTGTACAAAGGGTTTTCATAAGTTTACTGTGATCTAAGTCGCCAACCAAGTTTGCCTTAAGATGTAAAAATTCTCCACCACAAATATACTTACCAGGCTTGTTTTTGTTTTTCAAAACAGAGCCTTGAATACTCCATGTCGTTTACATCTTGCTTTACTGCTGTTCCTACTGTCTCAAATGCCTTCTTCTTGCCCCCCGCCACGCTCCTCTGACTAACCGGGCCTCATTATGAAGACTGCCCAAGCATCCTCTTCCTCCAGGAGGCTCCCTGGACCTCACACCCTTCTTCTACTCCTGCTCCTAGGTGGATAAGATGATTTGCCTCTGTGCTCCCATGCATTGTTCACTGTTCAATGAATTATACTTAACCCATGAACTCCCCATGACCATCTGGTCCCACTATAGAACTGTAAGTTTCAGAGATTAGCAGCCATATTTGATGATCTCTGTATCCCTAGCAGTCCACGTTCACACCAGCACCAAAAGGAATAGCCTAGATAGCAGCAACAGCAGGTGACGAAACGTCAAAAGCTGAAGGATTCGTGTTGCTCCCTGAAAAGAGGGCAATTTAGACCAGGGGCCTCTCTCCGCCTGGCTGGAGTTAACCCGTCAGGCCTCCTGCTGCTGGGCGCCCTTGTGCAGGGTGTAAGCCATGCAACCCTATGCGACATCTTTGCTTCCCAGTTGTGACCCTGGTCAGGTTAGTTACATACTGGCAATCTCAGCTTTCTCATCAGTGAAGTGTGGAGAACAATAAATCGTGCCTGGCAGGGCTGTTTGGCTGTTAGAAAGGTTATCAGAGGGAGTGCATGACAAGTGCCTTTGCTGAGTGCCTGGCCAGGAGGCAGGGCTCCAGAACTGGTACAAGTTACTGTGATTATTGTTTCTAACAAGATGCCAGGAAGACATGTGATGACCTTTTTGCCTCTGACAAAGGTGGCTCTGGCAGTGGGGTGCGCTATGAATTGAATGGGAGCAAGAGTGGAGGCAGAGAAAGGAGTTGGGGGCTATTCCCACAGGCAAGATGAGAGATAAGAGGGCCCAAAGCAGGGCAGAAGCAGGGCCAGAGGCAAAACCTGTTTTCTGCACACCCCTTGGCCTTCTGTCTCCTGTTTGGCAAACCCGCCTCCCCACAGAGCCTCCCTGCAGGAATCATCAGGAACCTGTCCCGGGAGCTGCTCTAAGGACTAGTGCCAAAGCAGTTAAGCATGTAACAATGCATTGAAATAGAAGGTAGGCTGGAGGAGACGATAAACACTGTAGCCTTCCCAGCAGACCCAGAGGGCCCTAACATGCAGCCATAATCTCTCAGAAACGGCTGCAACCCAAATGTCCAAAGGAGAAGGTTTAAGTGAACCCCCATACTGTGCACACATACTCACAGACACACACATATATGTTTCTAAGATGGTGCCGGTCTGAGGGAGCCCAGGCTGGCTGTGGGATGTTTTCCAAACTCCCGGAACCAGAGCTCCCATGCACTGCAGTGCAGGTGGGAGCGGAATGCAGGGTGGGAGAGGAGGGTCCTTCACCCAATAAGCCTCTCTCTAGATTCTGAGCTCACGTGTTCATTCCCAATTGGAAACACATGCGCTGTCAGGCAAGGCAGGAACCAGAAATCAACAACATGTAAAAATATTGCCTTGCACAGACACTTTCACTCCATGATCTCGCCCCTCCTCCCCAGTCTCCCTTCACTTCTTTATTGGCAATGGTGCTTGCTGGGGAGAGACAGGCTCCTGTGCCCCATAAATAATAATATGAATGGAGACTGTACATATGGTTTGGGTCTCTATTTCTGAGTCATTCTGAATGCACCTGAAGTTGTAACAGCCAAGGGAGAGATTTTCAATGGCACACAAAGCCTGCTTTGAGAAATGGGGAATGAAGGCTGCCCCTTCTTTTGGAAGAGAGATATCTCAGTGTTTTGTTTTTCTCATAGTGCCACAGGGTAGTGGCACCATCTCAACACCTGTAGTCATAACTTGAAGGGAAATTCACCTCTAAAAGCATGTAACTGCATATAGAATCTCAGAGCAAAAGTGTCTTTCAAGCAAGGGCTTTAAATCTAGAACCCCAAGATGGTATCAAAAGGTTCATGAGCATCTTCAAGCTTTTACATTGTGATGGGTTGCAACTGTGTGCACATACGAATTTTCTAGGGAGAAAGCCCACAGATTGTCATCAAATTCTCAACCAAATCCATTACTAAAAATGTTTAGAACTACTAACTTTGCTGTCAACCAGCCCTGTGACCTCAATCCTCATCTGAAGCTTGAATTATCTCTTTATTGTTTCATTCATGTAGTAATCCAACTTAACTGATGCTTGAGCCCCTCCAGTGATGAAAACCTGACAGCATAGCACAGTAATTGAGAACAGGGGTTTGGGGGGAGATGTTTCCATGCTCAAACCCTGGTGCTGCCACTTTGTAGCTTCATGACTTTGGGCCAATATTGTAGCCCTGTTCATCCTTGGTTTTGTCATCTATATAAATGGATTGTAATACCTCTTAGCTGTTTTTGAGAAGATAAAATGAAACAATGCATGCAAACCTTTGAGCACACACATGGGAGGCAGTAAGTGTACAGTAAAATGGTCACTACAACTGCTGCATCATCATTATTAGAGACAGCTCACTACTATTTTGGAAGAAAAGAAAAACTCCTTTCTGTTTTTCCTTCATTATAAAATTATTCACCTTAATGTTGAACAAAAATCTGCTTCCCTGCAGCTTTCAGTCAGTCGCTGGTCCTTACTGCCACCTGGCATGCAGAACAAGAGCTGGAGTTCCAACGCAGTCTGTCCCATCATTCCTTAGTGGACATTTGAAACAGTGTGTTCAAAAAAAGAGGGGAAATTTAAAATGGACAACTTTAGACTTAAGATAACAAAACAGATGTTTTGTTTGTTTCATTAAGACATTTTAACAATAAAGATTTATAGTTTCAAGTGGACTGTTTTAAAATGTAAGCAGGACTGAGTAAATCCAGCATCTGGTTACATTTTCCTTTTATCAAAAGATTTTTCCCTGCAGCTCCTATCGTCACCAGCACTGTCATTAACACAGTGTTTTACAAATTCTTCTAGGCCCTTCTCTTCTATGGCTATCATAAATGAAGCCACTCAGACAGGCAGAGTGCTACACACGACACTTTATGTTCTCCCACAGCACAGCCAGTTTCTGTTCCTGATCCACTGTAAGTGCTGCGAGAGTGGGGGTGATGGCAGTCTTGTTCTCCGAGTTTGCAACACCTCCCACAGTGTCTGGCTCCTGTTAGAAACTTACTAGACGGTTGTTGAATGAATGAACTAGCTTATCAGCGATAGTAACGGGTACAAAGTAAATAATGTCCTTTATTAATCCATAGTGTTATCTCCAATTTAGGTAAAAAAGAAAAATGTGTTATAATTAAAATGAATTTAAGGACAGGTTTTGTATTTTCTCACTCCTGAAATCATTTGTTTTATCAGCTAAACACCCACAGATCTTTAAGTCATTCCTTTCATCATCTGCTTTTATATCCTTTCAGCCATCCTTGTTCTCTTCTGGACATCAAAGACTGATTATTCGTAGATCCTAGAGACGTCAGGTCCCCGGCTGAGAGCCATCAGCTACCCAGTGTCTTCCCATTACCCTTCTCTGGGAAGAGCCAGGGTGTCCTGAACTGCAGGCTTCCTTGCCACCTTTTGGGAACCAGAGGTTTAAAGGAGAAGGCAATATTGAAGAGACATTATAGACCACTAAGTTCAGTTCTTTCTTATATTTAAAGGATCTTTAAGATTAGATACTTGAAGCTATGTAGTGTTAGAAGCAAAAATAGTGCATATGATTGAATCATATGGTCTAGAAAGGAAGAATTGATTCTCTAATCTTGGCAATTGTCTAGGATAACAAGAGGGAAGCAATCCTGACTCTGTACATTCATTCTGGTCAGGGAATTCGTAATGCTGTAGAAACCAAGTCACCTTCAAAAATACTCTCATTAGTACTTATTATGCTTTAAGTAAGATACTGGGCAAAAAAAAGAGCCTCTGCCCTCAGTAATCTATTGAGAAACAATTACATGTAATTTTAAAATGATGATCTGAGATGACAATTTGAAAATCATATAGTGACAAAATAGGCAACCAGCAAAAGAAATTTGCACCGCCAAAAAATGTATTTAAAAGTTCAGCCTCGGTGGGAAGCAAAGACATGGAAACTAAAACTTCAGTGAGATATAATTTGGGGGATAATTAAAATCTGTAAATATTCCAAAGGAAGCAAGGATGCAGTGTTGGCGGCCATGTCGAGAAGCAGGCATTCCTGGCTGTGGCTGACAGAAGGAAAAGCAGACCAGGGGAGCCTTTCCAGAGAGCGATTTGGCAGCCAATTGCAAAAACCTTAATATGCACACCCTTTGACATGGCACTCCCACTTGTAGAAATATATCCTTAGGAAATTATTGGAGACATACATAAAGACATACATATGTGCAAAAATATTCATTGCAGCACAATTCATAATAAAAAGTAGGAAACTTTTAAAGAACTGATGTTAGGGGATTTATTAAACTGCAATATATCTGTATGATTGAATATTATACCTAGAATACTTTTATGTCATAAAACAATTTTTACCAGGAAAATGTTTGCAATTTATTGCTAAGTGCAAATCCCAAAGGAAGAAAAGACACTTTCAATGCAGAAGCTCAACAATACACAATCCTCCTGAGTTAGTTAACTCCTAGTTTCTTTTAAATCTTAACTCATTCATCCTCATCTCCTATGAGGTCAGTTCTCTGGATCTTATATTCTCAGAGTTCCATGGCCTCACCTTCTTAGCATTTCTCAACTATATAAAAAAAGTTGTAACTTGCATTAATTGTGTGACTCTTTGATTAATGTCTGACTGTTCAACTAGACTATAGTTGAATGAGGGTAGGGCCTGTTTCTGGCATATGTTAAATGTTCAATATATTTTGAGTGATACCACATTACTTAAAAATCGGTATGTATATGTACACACACAAAAGTGATGGAAATAATATTTCCACTGTTGATATTTTAATAATAAAGTTTCTAGGACTAGTATTATTGCAACTGATGTTTTTTCTTCCAAGTCTTCTGAATCAAGTATGTTATAGCACTTTAATCACTTTAAAAATAATAAATGTTATCGGAAAAATAAGTTTGCAAAAGCAGTGTGATGAGTGATGTATGTCTTCAGATGATCTTCCTTGAGCACTTAGGAATACCTGGTCCCCAGAACACATGCGAGCAGGGTCAGGGCAGTGGGTGGAATTGTATGTCATAGGATCTAGTAGGAACAGAATCGTGAAGAAGAAATATGCAAGCTTTTGTCAGAGTTGGGAGAGACAGAGAAGACAGGGGCCAGGGCTCCAGGGTGCCAGGCAGAATGAGTGGGGGAAAATCTGCACTGCCATTACTCATTGCTGGAGTAAAAGAGGTCTGCCTAGAATTGATGGGAGGTGACACTGGAGAGGAAGGTGATGGAGAGAGACACGTGAGCCAGTTTGGAGCCTTGAGTCAAAGGAGAAATCACTAGGGGTGGTGACATCCTTTGTTTAAGTTTAAAGAGGTCACTCTGATTGCCCTGCAGAGAGTGAACTGTGGGGGGATGGATCTGGACACAGCAGAGTCAGTTTTGAGGCTGTTTCTATCATCTGGGCAGAAAAAAAAAAGATGAGGATCTGATATAAAACTTTGGTTGTAGGGATAGCCAAGAAAAGACTTTTCAAGACCTGAGAAAAGAGAAACAGTAGACAGAGTCAACAACAACATACGATTCCTATCTTGGGTGACTATATGGACGATTGTGGCATCAAATGAGATAGAGAATTTCTGGAGTGTTTTAGAGGATGAGGAAATACACTTGAGACATGTTGAATTTGGATCTCAGAAGAAAAGGGTGGGCTGGAAATTTAGACTTAAGCATCATCCACACATAAGTGATGGTTGAAACCTTGTAGGTGGATTAAATCACCCCACAGAAGGTTAGGATGAGAAGAGAAGGTGGTCATGAATGAGAACCTATGACGCACCAATATTTAAGGGGCAGGCAAAGGCAAGGAACAGTATGAGGTAAAGAGAAGGCATGTCAGAGGTATGGAACAAGAGATAAGGGAATAGAAACTTTGCAAAGGAAGAGTGATGAGGATGAGCAAATGCAGCAGAATTTCCATAAAAACTGGCACTGAAAAGAGTCCTGGAAAGAGTTGGAAGTTAGAAGGTGAGCATTGACAGAAATTTCCTTAGATGTACCTAGAAGCCAAGCTGCAGTGGTTTGAAGAATGAATGGGTTATGCAGAATGAGGGTCTGTGACCTTGTTTCAAGTTGGTCAAAAGAAAAGAGATTCTCAGGGATCTGGAACTGTGGGAGGACAGGGTGAAGGTAAGAGTCTCGAGCCAAAGTGCGAGATGAACGGGTTGAAAATAAGGAGAAAGAAAAGCAATATAAAATGAAGTCCCAAAGAAATCATGAGGGAACTGGGCAAGGACACAACCTATGGATTAGCCTGCGCTGAAGGAGGGAGGCTTCATCTCCGCCTTGCAAAAGCGTGCCTCCAGACTGTGATCAGTGTGTGAGATACGATTATGCATATTACAATTGCCAACATCTGCCAGGCACAATGCTGAATGAAAAAGCTTCGAAGGCTGCGGTTGATACATCAGCAACTCTGTACAACATCCTGTAAATAAGAAGTGACAGACCAAGCACAGTGTCAACATAGCACAAAAGAAGAATCATGTATTTCCTTAAACATGCTAGAACTTTGAGAGAGTATGTAAAAGAAATGCAGTTAGGGCAGTGACTACTCAAACAGAAACATTATGCTAATGGAAAACAATGGAGAGTGTGATAATTGGAGTTTTTTTTAATAGACACTGAGGCTTTGCTTTTGTAATAGAGTCATTCCCCTATACTTATTTGCTGATGGTATATACACATTTGAGTCTTTTAACTTAATGGTGTGTGTTGAGCACAAAAAAGTTGAGAAAGCACTCCTTGCTTGCTAAGGCTGGGAGAAAGTTAATGACGACAGAAATGGATATAGGTGAGTTTATAGGCAGTGGAGGACCATATCTAATATCTAATGGTGAGGGCTAATTCAACCTCTTGACTAATTTAATTTTTCCATGTAAATCCCACAAAAATATAGGTGAGTTTGGTGATAATAAAGGACATGGACCTCTTAAGAGTTAATTCATGAACGTTCACCATAATGCCTTACCAAGTGCAGTGAGATTCCCCCAGCTGCAGCACCGTTCCTTGCATTCTTTTAATTCCCAGTATGCATATCTTCTACACAAAATAGTTCAGTTCTACAGACATTCATGACAGCACTATTCACAATAGCAAAGACATGGAATGAACCTAGGTGCCCATCAATAGCGGATTGGAAAAAGAAAATGAGGTACATATACACCGTAGTGTGCTATGTGGCCATTAAAATAATGAAATCATGTCATGTGCAGCAGCATGGAGGCAGCCGGAGGCCATTATCCTAAGCAAATGAACGCAGGAACAGAAAACCAATAAGTGAGAAATGCATGTTCTCACTTATAAGCAGGAGTTAAATATTGGATACATGTGGACATTAAGATGGGAACAACAGACACTACGGACTACTAGAGGTGGAGAGAGGGAGTGAGCACGGGTAAAAAACTGACTTTTGGGTACTGTGCTCACTACCTGGGTGATAGAATCATTCACACCCCAGACCTCAGTGCCACGCAATATGCCCATGTGATAAACCTGCACATGTGCCTTCTGAATCTAAAACAAAAGTTGAAATTATTTTAAAAATAGTTTTGTTCTTAAATATATTCTGTCTGCAACAGACATGTATCAAGTACTTCCTGTTTTCCAGCATTTGACTTTAATTGGGGTGTCCACATAAAAAATTTCTGATCTTTGGAACAGATTTATTGGTTCTAGAAAAAGCTTATCCCTTATTCATTAGTTTATCAGCCCTTTATTAGAAATGCTAAGATGTGAGCTGTCGTAATACTTCACTTTGGTCTAGTGTTTCTTAGTTCTAAGACCACTCTCTTTCCCCACCACACATTACCTTTATGATTTAGGAATAATATCTAAACCAATGCATTTTTTATTTTCTTTCAATGATTGTGCTCTTAAGTTCCCCACCTATAGAACCAATTGCTGTTGAAGCGAGGCAAGTATCTATCTACTAGAACAAAGACACAATGAGTATCAAACATGACTTTCTTGTCCTCAGCTGGACAATAGACTTTGTTGAAAGAAGAAAGATACTCCGTAAATTCAGAACACTCTCTGTAAGTATCAGAAACCAAATGTGGTCAGCTCGGGTCATAAAGGATTATAAAACACCTTGGTGTGCAGACCACACAGGCATCGGACAGTTTGCTCCTTGGGTTTCTTCCGTCAGGAACCAACATCTACCCAAGTCTTGGCCTCAGGGTAGGGCAGGCAAATGGCAAATGAGTATGGGCCCTGGACGGACCACGGAGAAAGCTGAAAGCAAAGCAGCTTGAGCCCCACTTCCAACTGGAACTCTAGGATGTGAAGGCCTCATTGCGCCAAGACATACATAATTAAACGGCAGCATAATTTGTGGGTTTAGAAAGGGACAGATGGACTGAGAGAGCCTCCTTTCCTTTTCTTTTTCCTCAGGATTCTCCACACCTATGCCTGCTGGCTAGGGAAATATTTAGAATTTCTGGTGAGCTCTAGGAGAAAATACGTAATTTATCTATCTTCAAGGCTTCTCTTATTCAGGCCCTTCTCTAACTACCTCAAGTTTCCCAAATTATTCCTTATTTGTCATGATTTTCGCCACAGTCACCATCCCTCTCCCTTTGAACACAATCTGGTTGTCAATGCCTCTCTTTACATAGACGCGAATATGATTTTCAGATGGGGTGCTAGCACCACGTTCAATGGGTCTGCCATTCCCCCTGCTCTGGTCACTACTGCTTGTAATGCAACCTAAGAATTCAAGCTCTATTTTATTCATTATTTCACAATGTGGCCTTATCTTAAGCGCGCAGTCAACCAACTTTCAAATCAGGCCTTTACCACCTTGTACTTATGTAAACTGATTTTTTTCTCTGCACCAAGTCGGGACTTGACATTTTACCAGTTGAATTTCGTCTTATTGATTTTGGCCCTTAATTCCAGTCTTTTGAGATTATTTTGAAATACCACTCAGTTCTGGCCATCACTTATTCAACATTTTTATCAGCTAATTATATGAAGACATATAAGATATACACATCAAGCTTGTGGGTAACACAGGAAGTCCTATATCCCTGCAGACCTCCCTTTGGAATGACTCTAAAGCATTAATCAGTACATAAAAGAACAAGAGAATACCTCCCTTACTAAAGCACAACACAAAACTTGCCAAGTTGTTTGGAGAAAAGCTCCAGAAATGTGTCTGGCTAAGGACTCAGACTGCCTTAACTCTTCAGTTCAGAGCACTGGGGTCAAGTCAGACAGACCTGTACTGGGGTGGCAGTTGTGGGAGAGTTACCTCATTTTTCTAAGCCTCAATTTTCTTGTTTGAAAGTGAAAATCATGAAAGTAAGCACCTAATAATTCACCTATGACTACATAATAACTCCTGCATATCCAAGATGTTCGCATATCCCCACACCCAAAACACACTGAGATTCATTCCATCTGGAGAGACTCCCCACCCACACACACACAGGGAGGCACATTTACCTACTACTGGCCTGAAGTCCAACAGTGCTTCCACTGTTCTGTGATCAAAACATACCCAGAAGAATCAGCCTGCTTATGGTAATAGGAAGTTCTTTTCTTCTTGGCTGTGGTGTTTGACCATTATAAATTTATTAACTACACTCTAAACTTTTCATCTTCTTGCCAAAGATACCTTGCTAAATTGTACATGTAATACCTCTAATGCATTCCCAGATTGACTCTGAATTCCTGTGCTAGTATTCACTTGTCTCAATATCCCCAAGCAGCAGTCTCTTTGAAGCCAATGTGTTGGACTTGGTCAATGAATAGTCAGTGTCTTGTACATAATTTCAATGATCATTTGCTTGGTTTTAAGCATTCAGTAACTACATATTTCCTTTCTTTTTCTTTTTCCATTTTTATTTTAATGACTCCTACCAGAAGCAGGTAGAGCTAGTAGTAGTCAGAGGGTGAACTCAAGACAGACTACTTGGGTTCAAATCACAGTTCTGCCACTTACTAATTGTGAAACCTTGTGGGGATTACTCATTCTGTGTCTGAATTTCTTCATCTGTAAAGTAAGGTTAATAATAATATCTACCTTATACTCTGGTTAGAAGGGTTATGGATGAACAAAGATCTTAGTGCTCACTGACATTATTTCTTGACACATGTCTAGAAATACTCTCTACTTAATGTAGTCTCTTTATTTAAAATATTAACACTCCTATCTTTTAATTCATGCCACTTTCTAGCCAGTCTCAGAAGTTAGCACCAAGAAGTCTTCTTTACTTGTTTTCTTAATTAGTTCCTATTAGTCTTCTATAATCTTCCCATATCATTCATATTTTGGAGTCACAACTATATTTTTTCTATGTTACATATATCACTAATTATAAGATGACTCCTCAATTTAAGTAGTTTTTCAGAAGGAGTAATTTTAAAAATTGCTGTGGCATTATATATATATGTGTGTTTGTGTGTGTGTGTGTGTGTGTGTGTGTGTGTGTACTGTTTGTCCACATCCAAATTTGCAAAATCTAAATATATGTGTATGTTTTAAAGCAAATATCAGTATGTTAGACTCACATATATAGCAGGTGGGGAGTTAAGGGGATGACAGAACTGCCCCACATATGGGACAGACTGTTCCACGAAGCCATATATGTGAGTCTAACATACTGATATTCGCTTTCAAACATACATATATATTTAGATTTTTTCACTGTCTTGATAGTGCCTTTTGGTGTGCAAAAGGTTTTAGTTTTGATGAAGTCCAGTGTATCTATTTTTTTCCTTTTGTTACCTGTGCTTTGGTGTCATACCCAATAAATTATTGCCTAATGCAGTGTCATGAAGATTTTTCTTATGTTCTCTTCTAAGAACTCTATAGTTTTAATTCTTACATTTAGATGTTTATTACTTTAGGTATTTTGAGTTGATTTTTGTATATAGTGTTGGGTAGGTGTCCAACTTCATTCTTTTATATGTCCGTATACAGTTTTCCCAGCACTATTTGTTGAAAAGACTGTCCTTTCCCCAATTAATGTTCTCAGCACCCTCATTGAAAATCAATTGACCATGTATGAGAAGGTCAAAATGACAATGAGATACCATCTTACGCCAGTCAGAATGGCCATTATTAAAAAGTCAAAAATATCAGATCCTGGTCAGGTTGCAAAGAAAAGGGAAGGCTTATACACTGCTAGTGAGAGTGCAAATTAGTTCAGCCACTGTGGAAAGCAATTTGGCAATTTCTCAAAGAACTCAAAACAGAACTATCACTCAACCCAGCAATTCCATTATTGGATACATGTCCAAAGGAATATAAATTATTCTACCACAAAGACACATGCATGTGTATGTTCATTGTAGCAACTATTCACAATACTAAAGACATGGAATCGACCTAAATGCTCAACAGTAAACTGGATAAAGAATATGTGGCACATATATACCATGGAATACTACATAGTCATAAAAAAGAATAAGATCATGTCCTTTGCAGAAACATGGACAAAGCTGGAGGTCATTATGCTAAGTAAACTAATACAGGAACAGAAAACTAAATACTGGATGTTTTCACATATAAGTAGGAGCTAAACATTGAGTATACGTGGGCACATAGAAGGAAACAACAGACACCAGGTCCTACTTGAGGATAGAGAGCGGGAGAAGGGTGAGGGTTAAAATACTTCTATTGAGTACTATATTTATTACCTGAATGACAAAACAATCTGTACACCAAACCCCTGTGACATGCAATTTACCTATTTAACAAACATACACATGTACCACTGTACCATGCAGGTTTGTTATATAGGTAAATTGTGAGTCACAGGGGTTTGGTGTATGTGTTTAAAATAAAAGTTTAAAAAATGCTCCTGAACTTAGTTTACTAGTATTTGGTATTTGCTTGTATTTAGTGTTTGCCAGTGCTGATGAATAGCTATTAATGTCTATTTAATAATTTGCTTATATTTAGTGTTTGCCAGTATTTGTAAATGGCTATTAATGGCTGTTTAATAATTTGCATTCAATAACTTCCTCCAATCATAACTGTACCACTCATGGACACCTAACAAATGTGTCCATCATTGATCTGGGAGGATCCTTCATGCTCCGTCTCATTTATACCCACCTGCACCACCACCGGCACCCACTGTTCTGGTTTTCCTTCACCATCGATCAGTTTGGCCTCTCTTTGAGCATTGTGTAAATAGATTCACCCAGGAAGTAGCCTTTTATGTCTGGCCTTTTTCACTAAGCATGCCATTTTTTTCATTTTCATCAATGTTGTTTTCTGTCTGTGTTTGTTCCTTTTCATTGTCCAAAACAAGACCATATTGTATGGATGGACTGCAATTCACCTGTTGATGAATGTTTATTTGGATTTTTACCTGTTTTTGGCTACTGTGAATAAAGCTGTAATGAACTCCTGAATTAAAAAAAAAAAGTGTTGTTAAATTTCCACATATGTTTAACTTTTCCAGTTTTCCTTCTGTTTCTAGTTTCCATTGTGATCAGAAAAGATGCTTTGTATGACTTGAATCCTCCTAAATGTATTAAGACTTATTCTGAGGCCTAACATAAATCCATCCTGGAGAATGTTCCATGTATACTTGAGAAAAATGTGTATTCTGCTATTGTTGGGTGGTGTACTTTGTATGTATGTCTGGTAAGTCTGCCTGGTTTGTAGTGTTGTTCAGGTCTTCTATGTCCTTACTGATTGTCTATCTGATTGTTCTATCCATTATTAAAACTGGAATATGGAAGTCTCAAGCTATTATTTACCACTATTTAACTCTCCCTTCAATTTTGTCAGTGTTTGCTTCATGTATTTTGGAGCACTGATGCTTGGTGCGTATATATTTACAATTGTTATGTTTTCTGACAAATTGACCCTTTTTAAAATATACAATATATTTCTTTGTCTCTTGAAACAGTTTTTGATTTAATGTCTGTTTTGCCTGGAATTAATACAGCCACCCAGCTCTCTTTTGGTGACTATTGGTATAGAATATCTTTTTCTATTCTTTTGCTTTCAACCTATTTGTATCCTTAAATCTAAAGTGAATCTCTTGCACATAGCGTACAGATGAATCTTTTTTTGTAGTCCATTCTGACAATCTATGCCTTTTTATTGGAGAGTTTAATCTATTTACATTTAAAGTAATTACTAATAAGAAAGAACTTACTTTTGCCATTCTGCACTTGTTTTCTTTTATTTTTTTCCATTACTGCTTTGTATGGGTTTAGTTGATATTTTGTAGTAACACATTTTGAGTCCTTTATTATTTCCTTCTTTGTATATTCTACAAATACTTTTTTTTGTAGTTACCATGGGGGTCATATATCATATCCTAAGGTTAAAGCAATATATTTCGAATGGATACCTGCTAAATCTTAATCACATACCAAAACTTTGATCTTATATAGCTCTGTTCTCTATTTTTATGTTATTGATGTCACATATTACATCTTTATGTATTGCCTAACTAAGAAATTCACAATTATTTTATTTGTCTTTTAAATTCAATAGAAAATAAAAAGTAAAATTATAAGCCAAAATTATAATAATATTAGCTTTTGTATTTTCCCATGTATTCAACTTTACTGAAGACCTTTATTTCTTCATACAGCTTTGAGTTTTTGTTTAGCATCCCTTCATTTAATTCTGAAGAGCTCCTATTAGCATTTCTTGTTGGGCAGTGCTAGTTTTAATGAGCTCCTTCAGCTTTTGTTTACTAGAATGTCTTAATTTCCCTTTTATTTTTTAAGGACAGTTTTGCCAGATACATAATTTTTGGTTTTCAGGTTTATTCCTTCAGCATTTTAAGGTCACCACCTTCTGGCCTCCAAATTTTCTAATAAAACTTTAGCTAATAATTCTATTGAGGACTTGATGTGTGTGATTTACATGGTTTGGCTCTGTGTCCCCACCCAAATCTCATCTTGTAGCTCTCATAATTCCCATGTGTTGTGGGATGGACCCAGTGGGAGATGACTGAATCTTGGGGGCAGGTTTTTCCTGTGCTGTTCTTATGATAGTGAATAGGTCTTATGATATCTGATGGTTTCAAAAACAGGAGCTTCTTCATTACACAAGCTCTATTTTGCCTGCTGCCATCCATATAAGATTTGACTTGCTCCTCCTTGCCTTCTGCCATGATTATGAGGCCTCCCCAACCATGTGAAACTATAAGTCAAATAAATCTCTTTTTTTGTAAATTGCCCAGTCTTGTGTATGTCTTTATCAGCAGTATGAAAATGGACTAATATAATGATGAATCACAATCTCTTGCTGATTTCAAGATTCTCTCTGTATTGCACTTTCAAGAGTTTGATGACAACATGTCAGTATGATTCTCTTTGAGTTTACTGAACTTGAAGTTATTGAGATTCTTGGATTTGTAGATTCATATCTTTCATCAAAGTGGGGAAATTTCCAACCATTGTGTCAATGACTAATCTTTCTTCTCATTTCTTTCTTTTCTCCTTCTGGGACTTGCACAGTGAATATGTTTGTCCACTTGATGGTGTGCACAGGACCCTTAGGCTCTCTTCACTTTTTAAAATTATTTTTCTTTCTGTTCCTTAGACTTCATCATTCCAATTGTCCTATCTTCATATCCTTCTGCCTGCTCAAATCTGCTGTTGAATCCCTCCATTAAATTGTTTACTTACTACAATATTTTTAGCTCCAGAGTTTCTATTTTGGTCCTTTATACAATTTCTATCTTCTCATTTCAGCTTTGCATTATTTTCCAGATTTTCTTTAATTCTTTGTTTATGTTTTACTTTAACTCTTTGAGCATATTGGTTGTTAATTTATTATCATGGGTGTATTTTTATCCTTTTAGTTCAAGTGTTAAGTTTCCTAAAAATAGTGACTATGCCCACACTTAATGCAATTCTGTGTCCATAGCATCATAAATAAAGAGATTATATACCCTGCTATGAATAATATGAGTTCAAATCTCAGCTCTTGCTATATAACTCTATACAATTCCCTTAACCTCAATCTTTGCTTCTCAGCTGCCTCAAAATGTTAGTCACGATAATAACTGAGGCGATGGATGTGACAATACCTGTTATAAATAAAAACCCATAAACATGGTATTTATTTTATATAAATTATGGCAGTGAACACATATTTTTAAATTACACATACCTATTTATCTTTCTAATTATTTCCTGTGTGCCAAGGTGTAGGATCACCAAATCTAGGCTAACCAAAGCTCACATTTGTTTTTGACCCAAGCCCAGCATTGTTTTGGCACTATCACTATTCTTTTCCTATTTCTGCAATCTATTCTGCCTACTTGAAAACACAGCTTTAAAAGACAACTTAACCCCACAGACTACAGATAATTTACTTTAGAACACTGAGCCTTCTCAGTCTACTTGCAAACACAGTAGACTCAGCTATTAGAAGAAAATGAAACGACCACATGCAACCTTCCTTGAAATTCTTGTGATTCTTGGTTTTTAGGTCTCCACATATATTTGTGTAAATGTACCTATGTATTTTTTAACTATATCTCATGACCAATTCAGCCAACTCCAGTGACAGGAAAGGAAATGGTTAGGGATGAGGGTTGAACAATAATTATCTGCTCTTTTTTTTCTATGTTTAGAACCAACTAAGACTGAAAGATCTAAATATCAACTTAATTACTGACATAGCTGTTCTAAAATATGAACTAAATTTGCAGCAATAACAGGCTTCCTAGCACCAAACTCTGAAATTCAACAGACTCAACCACTCAGCCATAGCAGTTCTAGCTAGACAAGTTATTCCCCATCAGCAAAAGCAGAAACTACCCTCTAAAATTTCTGCTACAGAAGCAAAGCAGAATGTTAGTGCCTCAGGTAAATACAACAAGCACAAGGAGAGGGAATGGGCTGAGCTACATTTGCCCAGTTCCTGATCCCCGATTTACCAATCAGAATTATCACTTTCCATTCAAGTAGACCTTGACTTACAAACCTTCTGGGAACCAAGTTCTTTTTAAAGGAGACAGTGTGAGCAAAGAGGGGGCCTCCCCAGCTGGATGCGCAGAGGAGGCTACCACTGAGGAGAGACAGCAGGTTGCAGCCTAACTTTCCAAGGGAAGAGAGAAAGGAGGTACCCTGATGCAACAGGGAGTGAAACCACAGCCTGGCACATACCATCATGCCTCACATTCCATTGCTGCCCCTGGTAACGGTTTCTGACAACAAAATGTGGCTTGAATGCACACTCGTATTAAATTACTGCTCTTGTCTGAGATAAGATAAAAGATATTTCTCTTGTGTGGGCTACTGAACAGAAAGTGGATCATAGGTGGTATTGCATAATGGCTCAGTAGCCAGGTTGCAGGGTTGTTATCTCTGCTCTGTGTCTTAGGACTAATTACTTAAACTCTTGTTGCTTTGGTTTTTTCATCTAAAACAAAGTGAATTTTGATAGTACCTACCCCATAGGGTTGTGTTGAGGATTACATAAGTTAATAAATGTAAACTACTTAGAACAGGATCTCTGAATGCTTCACAAGTGTTGGCCATCATTACCTAAGTCTCAATTATCTTTACTAAAGAGAAAGCAAGGTGGGATGAACTATTCAGAAATTGGTGTGTTATACAGAAACATACTCTCTTAAACGTATGTTGCTTATTTCCCAGTAGCCCCTGCTTTGGAGAACCTGGGGGTGAATGGGGATTGGAGACTCCAATATATTAGGAAAAATGTGTAAGAACACTACTGAAATTTGGCAATGAGAGGAAAGACATGTGATTGCAGCATCCCACTATGTGTACATGGGTCATTCAAATTCCCATTTCCTCACCTTTCTAAAAGCTGCCACGACACCCACCAACCCAAGTCATGGCTTACCTTGCTTCCTATGTGAGAGGAGGTTAGATAGAGTACAGAGTGGATGGTTCCTTGAAGCCGAAGCCTTCTCTTTCCACATGTGAGTCTTGTCACTTCAGAATGGACCATGGACTTCAACATGGTTGAGACCAAGGCAGGGTATAACTTAGAGCCCATCTCTAAGGGCTTTTGCTGGACTATTAAGAGGAACTGCATCATTGGCAGTTCAAGAGGGGCCAGGCAGGGCTGGGGCTGGGCAGGAGAGAGAAAACCAATCCCACTTGAGGGGTCAGGAACCAAATGGCAGGCCAAAGCCAGGATCAAAGCAGGGTTTAGTTGCCATGGCTCAGAGGCTAGAGAAGCACAAAGGAGCTAGGCAGGCCACTGGAATGATCCAAGCTTCAGGATACAGTGGGCTGGCAAGGGGTCTCCAGTCCCAGCAAGACCACTTATCAGGCTCTCCAAACACGTCCCAGCTGAGAAACAAAGGTAGCATACAGATCACCCAATAGGATGTCAGATGAATTTAGAAGCAAGGACTAAGGTTTGACAGTAGGTTAGGGTAGGACTCTGGGCACCAAAGTTTGTCAGGGCTTCCTGGGGGTCCTATATACTGGGGTACTAGTGAGGAAACTGAGACAGAACCCTTATGCCCCAGGAGTTGGTCTTCTTCGTGGTGACTGTGACATTGGAACATAAAGTAAAAACTATAATTGCTGTTACCATTTCTTAGATATCTACTCTGCCAGGAACTGGGCTTGCATTCACCTTTTTTATCTCTTTGAATCCTTGCAATAACCTCAGAAGCACCAGTATTATCCTTCACACACTGGGATGTAAGTTCTATGCCTTGGGCCAAGGGACTTGGTTTGTTTGATTCCCAGCTATGTACTCAGAACCAGAAATAGCGTGTGCCAGTCCAGAAAAGGAACTTAACATTTGCTGCATATTTATCTCTGTTTCCCAGTGAGGACGCTGAAGCTTAGAAAGGTAACATGCCTTTCTCAAAGTTCCATAGATTGTGAGCAAAAAGTCAGAATCCAAACCTAGGTCTGTCTGAGCTCTGAGTTTGTGCTTTTTTTCCATTTTTCTACTCTGTCTATCATAGAAAGAATGTTGGCCTCATGTCAGGATAACCCAGCGTCTAGTTCCAGTTCTACCTCTAACTGAGTGACCTCGGGCAAGTGGCCTCATTTCTCTGGGCTTCAATTTTCTTCTCTGAAAATGAAAGGGCTGAGAGCAGCTCATGTCCAAGATCCCTCCCAGCTCTCTGGTTCTGAGCCTTCCACGGCTCAAGGGAGCCCCATGGGTTTGGTCTGAGTCACACTGGAGGGCTCTCCAGAAGCGGTGACTTGGAAGGGTCGGCTGATGGGCGACCTGACCAGAAAAGTGGAAAATTTGGGGCAAGAAGCTGCTAGAGTGAAAGAACAGCCAGTAGGAGTCTGGGCCTGTCTCCTGTCAGGAAGATACGGAATTTCCTTGTTCTCCTGGGGAAGTGGCAGCTGCTGCTCTAGCCCAGGGAAACCGACATTGTGCAGCTCTGGGAATTAAGCAGCTCATGTTTTCAGAGCTTTGTGACCAATCCCGTAGAGCGAAGGGGTCAATGATCTCTGCTGATTAGAGCTAGTTGACACTTGCGGACTATAAAATTCTGAATGCAGAATACTCATTCTAGCCATATTCACAAAATCCCCTTAATTAAAGTTTCATTTTCAACTTAGGTTTTAAAGTCTCTTGCTCAGTAAGGTTTATCTATTTAAAACACAGTGGCCCAGAGGAATGCACTTAAAACAACCATGCAGTTGCTTTGAATTATGTACTATGTTAAAGATGTCTAGTATCAGATTTAACAAAGTTTTACTGCCTTGGCTTTAATGCTATTATTAAGAATAATTTGTGTATGTTTGTACAGGCTTACTCCCCAAAGTTCATATTGTTTTCTTCCCAGGAACTCTAAAGCAGCTCACACGCAGCCTTGGACATCCCCTTCTCCCCTCTGTAGCTGCCTTTGTTCAATGAGGTGAAAAAAGGGCCTTGTTACATTACAGTGGACATGTTTAAGCTTCTGGGAGACAAGGCATCTTCTGGAATCTGGTGAAAGCTGTGAGTCATCTCCACTTCCACCACCCTCTCATCCCCAAATCACACGAGCACATACACACAAAAAGTTCCATGCAACTTCAAGTGTTCTGGAACTCCCTAAGCAAATCCACAGAGGTCTCTAATGCTAGGTTAAACTCTGGGTTATTTTAATGCATGGTGCTGGAATAACTGCAAAAAAAAAAAAAAAAGGAGATTGAGGCTGCAATGAACTGTGATTGCACCACTGCACCCCAGCCTGGACAAAAAAGCGATAATCTGTATCAATAATAATAATAATTCATTAAGAAAAAAAAATTGAACCTTGATATTTACCACACACCATACACAAACATTAACTCAAAATGGATCATAGGCCTAAAACTAAGTGCTAAAACTATAAAAACGCTAGAAGAAAACACAGAAGAAAATCCTTGTGACTATGGGTTAGGCAGAGTCTTTTTAGCTATGATACAGAAAACATGACCTAGGAAAGAGAAAAGCAATAAACTGGACTTCATCAAAATGAAAGACTTTCAGTCTTTGGAAGACATTGTTAAGAAAATAAGACAAGCCACACACTGGGAGAAAATATCTCTGTCCGTGTTTGCTCACATTTCAATGTTAACTCTTTTTTTTTTTTTTTTTTTTTTTTTTTTTTTTGAGACGGAGTTTCGCTCTTGTTACCCAGGCTGGAGTGCAATGGCGCGATCTCGGCTCACCGCAACCTCCGCCTCCTGGGTTCAGGCAATTCTCCTGCCTCAGCCTCCTGAGTAGCTGGGATTACAGGCACGCACCACCATGCCCAGCTAATTGTTTGTATTTTTAGTAGAGACGGGGTTTCACCATGTTGACCAGGATGGTCTCGATCTCTTGACCTCGTGATCCACCCGCCTCGGCCTCCCACAGTGCTGGGATTACAGGCTTGAGCCACCGCGCCCGGCTTCAATGTTAACTCTTAGCTTTATAATAAATTGGAACGTTTTAGCATGGTAACTTTTAACTGGGCATTACACTAACTGAAATAAAATTGAGTTCTGTGACCAAGGCAGAGAAGAGGAATACACATTGGGTAAGCAACCAAGAGTGTGCTACATCTACAATATAAAATTACAAAAGAAAACAGAATCTCAGCAGGTGGTAACCAAACAGGTCCCACAGGCATGATCCTGTCTGTAGCAATGCAGTAAGGGCAGAACATGGTCTCTGCCCTGGAGCCCCATCTGTACCTAACACACAGGAAGCCAGGAGAGAGAGCACATGTACTGATATGGAATGTGCAAAACTACAGAGAAAAGGGCTGTGCAGAAGAGGAGAGACCACGGCGGGTAGAGCTGTCCACAAGGTGTGTGGAGGACATGGTCTTGAACTTGGCCTTCAATGCAAGTGATTTCAGGAAGCCAGAGGAAGGAGAGCAACCCTTGGACTAGAGCATGGAAGTAGGTGTTGGGTGCTACCTTCAAGGACTAAGAAGGCAACATGCCTGACCACAGCAGGAGGGGTGTGCTGATAACAGGAGCTGAAGTTGCTCTGAGCCAGGTCGAAGTAGAAGCTGAAAGTCAGCCAGCCAGGGAATCTGGGGCTTGATGACAAAGTGGGCTGGCTCTCCTAGAACTGCGGGGTGACTTGATGAAAGTTGGTTTTATTCAGATCTGCTGCTTCTCCTCCAAACAGGATCCTGGTGGTGGACTTTCTCCACACCCACCTTCAGGGAAGATGCACTCACTCATTTCAGGGGAGGAATGTCCCTCTCGCTGCATCAGTCACAGGCATTGGTCATGGAGCACCAGGGTTCTCTATTGCAGAACCTCATACAGTCTTGTAGGATTTCTCATCACAGCATCCAAAAAATATTACCGAGTAATCGGAATGGGCATTTGGGATACACCCAGCATGATGGGGACTGACAAATAAACCCTGCCCTTTGTCGAGGGTAGGTTCCCTCGACCCTACCCCTGCCTCCAGGGCCTCCCACCGAACGTCCACCGCACCTCCAATGCCAGCATCATTTCTCTTCTGCTGTGCGTGTTCTTCAGAGAGCAGTTGTTTTTCCCGTCGCTGTATAATATTTATTCAAGCCTGATTTTGCCTGGGAAAAATGCTGGAAGTGAACCAGAATCCAGAGTGAGGTGGTCATGACCAGATCCCTCCAGGACGACCTGGAAAGCTGAGTCCACCTGAGCTCACAGGACTTGCTGGGGCTGGGCCAGGATGGAGAGGTCACTGGTGGGCCACGCCCAATGACCCCAGCATGAGGGGTGGCAGCCAAGCTCGTGAGCAAGAGACAGCGGAGGGCCACGTCAGAAACCCACAAGGATAAGTGAGGGGTCCTGGTGAGAGCGCAATGAGTTTAATAACCTAGGACAGCCCTGATCATGCAATGCTGTCCCTGCCTGATGACTGGCAACCCATTCTAAGAGTGGGTTTAAAAATATGAGGCTCTTTCATCCTGGAGCCTCTTCAGGTCTCAAGAGCTGCAGTCACCTCAGCAAACAAAGCAGAAGAAAAGAGGGCGCTGTGTTTATGGCTGGGGTAGCGGCTGTCATGTGAAAATCAGGGGGTGAAACAAGGTGCTTTTGAAACCTGCTCAAAGCCTCCTTCCCTCCCAGCAAAGCATCTGAGGAGAGATTTTGCCTCAAGCTTTTGTCCCATGCATGTGTCTGTCCCGGAGTTGCCATGGCAACGCTGTGTATGTTTGCACGGCTGGAAGGATCCAGAGATGGAAAACGAGGCCAGGGTGGACCAGAGCAGGGAGTCCAGCAGGAATTTCTCTCTGATCCTCTGCAGGCGATCAGTTAACAGAAAACTCCCTTGCCCTTCTGAGGTTAGTCACAGAGCCTGCTTCTGCCAATGGCCCACAAGAAAAAAATCACAACCCGCAACAGTGACTCCTGGGAATGTGCATCAAAACCCATTTTCCCCCAGCAGAGTTTTATCAGATAGGGATTTGCCATGAGAATTCTGTAGGCCCTGAAGCTCAACGTGCCAGGGCATAGGCATGGCAAGGCAGCCAGTGCCTGGTCGCAGGGTGGGTCCGGGGAACTACCGGTCACTTGGTGGGAGACAGCAGGTACTTCACGAAGTGCTCTGCCACATCTCACTGGTTTCCCTCATGCCTGACACTTCTTCTCTATGCCACATGGACTTGGAGAACAAAGCTCTGAATATCTGCATGAGACACCTTTTTCTAGATGAGACCTGCACCTCATGCTGATTCTCCCTCAGAAGACAGACCCAGTGGGTGCTCTTTGCTGTTTCTCAACTGACACAGCCAGGCTTTTAACCACTTCTTTGTCTTCTGAATCACCTCCCAACCTTGTCTCAAATTGCAGGAGCCATAAACTGGATGACAGGGAGGATTCAGTCCAGTATGGAGCTCAAGGTGGGGCCGAGAACCCTATACATGAATCTTATTTTTTGGCAAATCACATGAACATATGCATAATTGCCAGCATTTAAGCCAGCATCTGGCACATATTAGGTGCCCAAAAATATTTATTAAACAAATAAGTAAAGGTCCTACAGATAGCAGAGACATGGAAAGTGATTCCCACCTAGAAGCTTGGTGAGTTTACTTTCATGGGACACAGAAAGACTGTTGAATAGGATTGGATGCTGGGCTAATTGTACTTCAAACCCATCCCTCCTCACTCCACAGCACTCCCCCCAAAATGAACTGATTCTCACAAAAACTTCAGGAGTTCAACATTTACTTGGCAATGATCCACTTGGTAGATCTCAATTGGCTGGTAGAGTGTATTTTTCCCACTATGAGGGCCAAAGATTTTAGCAGATGGCAAATGCAGGTGAAGGGGAGACAGAGTAAGTTAACATAAAATACCACTAGCACTCTCCTCCTGTAGGTAGGAAAAACAACTTTCTAGGCTAGCAGTACTGTGCCAAATAACAAATGCACTGAACTGTATTTTACAGGATGAAGATATGAACACTATGAACACTTTCCTGAATTTATACGCTGCTTTGTTGCTAAACAGTTCTTGGATCAGTTCTGATCAGCAATCCAAGAGCTAAGGTCATTCAGTCATTCAATGAACATCTACAGCAGTCATTCTCAACCAGGGCAATCTTGTTCCCCAAGGGGACATGGATAATATCTGAAGACAGTTTTAAGTGTTGCACCCGGGGAAGGGTGCTCGTGGCATCTTGGGGAGACCAGCTGCTAAACAACTTATAAAGCACAGAACAGACCCAATCAAAAAGAATCATCTGCCCCAAAATGTTTGGAAAATGTAGAAAGAGAAACACAAAGTAGCACAAAGTGAGGTATCTAAGTCTCGGAGCCTCAGAGAAGGCTTATCAGATGGAGTGACGAGTACACTGAGCATGAAGAAGAATGAGCAGGAAACACAATTAGGAAAGAGGTTTTCAAGCAGAAGGACCTACATAAGCCTAATCTGGGGATGAACATTTAAAGAACTGCAATAGAGCAGACATTCTCACAACTATCCTTCCCTTATATTAACTCATTTTTAGAAAAGGTCGGGCACAGTGGCTCACACCTGTAATCCCAGCACTTGGGAGGCTGAGGCAGGTGGATCACCTGAGGTCAGCAGTTTGAGACCAGCCTGGTCAACATGGTGAAAACCCACCTCTACTAAAAATACAAAAAAAATACCTGGGCATGATGGTGGGCACCTGTAATCCCACCTGCTTGGGAGGCTGAGGCAGCACTTGAACCTAGGAGGCGGAGGTTGCAGTGAACCGAGATTGCTCCATTGCACTCCAGCCTGGATGACAAAGCAAGACTCTCTCAAAAAACAAAACAAAACAAAATACTGAGAAGTGCACACACGCAGCACAGGAGCGTGTGAGGCTGGTGAGCCTGTGTATTTCCACTCCACCGGATGAGTTATATGCTTAGCAAGGGTCAGCTATATTTGTTCCCAAAACTGTTTATGCCAGACTTAATGTTATTTTAATTATAGGACTTAAATAGGTATTATATAAACTCATGAAACATGATTACAAAAGAAAGTTGCTATTTTTATTCTAGTTAGAATGCTTTGAAGAGACTTCACGAATCTGAGTCGTAAAAAGAAAATGCTATCAAACTAGGTATGGAAAAAACAACTCTAACAGCTTTGGGAAGAAAAGTTTTTAAAATGTAGAATTGTGCACTTACATTGCTTCACAAGTGTTCTTAAGTCTTAATTCACTTTTTTAAAAGCTGGAATTGGAAATCATAAATAATCAATTATTGTTGTGGTTTATGCAAAAAAAGATAATTCCAAACACCAATCAAGTTACAGTCCAAGAAAATGTCTTGGCTCTATTTCAAGACATTGCTGCATAAATATATATTTCTGTGTTGTGAGTTGAAATAAAATATATATCACATGCCCATGTCATTTTTGTGTGATTCCTTGTTTTACCCAAGTTTTTTTTATCCATTTTTATTTTATTGTGGCAAAATATACGTAACACAACGTTTACCATTTTAACAATTCTTTATTTTATTTATCTTAATTTTTGAGATGGAGTCTGGCTCTGTCACCCAGCTGGAGTGCAGCAGCACTCTCTCCACTCACTGCAACCTCGGCCTCCCACACTCAGCTGATTCTCCTGCCTCTGCCTCCTGAGTAGCTTGGCTTACAGGCATGCACCACCACACCCAGCTAATTTTTGTATTTTTAGTAGAGATGGGCTTTCGCCATGTTGGTCAGGCAGGTCTCGAAGTGCTGACCTCAGTTGATCCACCCACCTTGGCCTCCCAAAGTGCTGGGATTATAGGCATGAGCCATCATGCCCAATCCAATTTTTTTTTTAATTTTAGATTTGGGGTTCATTTTGCAAGTGTGTCATGTGGTTAGATTGTGTGAGGCTGAGGTCTGGGAGCACAGCACACAGCAGGTGGTTTTTTAACCCCTGCCCGTCTCCCTCCCTCTTTTTGGAGTCCCCAGTATCTGTTGTTCCCACCTTAATTTCCACTGTACCTAATGTACAGCACCCTCTTATAAGTGCGAACAGGTGATATGTGGTTTTCGTACCTGACATTCCTTTATGAATATCATCAGGTAGGACAGCTTCTGCCATATCTGCAGCTTCTGCCATATCTGGGTCCGACTGGTGCACAAAGCATGCAGAGGACATGGCAGTGGATGAGGAATGAGAGATGACCTGGGGTCAGACTGTGAAAGGTCTTTTCAGTCATGATGTTTGGACCTTGGTAAGTAATGGAAACCATTAAAACGTTTTAAACAAGGGAGTGACTTGACCACGTAGCCTGTTTTAAAAAGCTGTCCCCATGGCTCCAGTATGCTGACTACAGACCAGAAGTCCAATCAGGAAGGCCCTGAAGCAATTTGGGGTGCCTGTGATTGTTGAATAAAGGAATAGCATTGGGGATTCAGAGACAGGAATGGACTCAAGGGATATTTAGAAATTAGTATCCATAGAACCTGATTATTGATTGGACATCACATATAAAGGAAAGGCTAAAGTCAAGAACCACACTTAAATTGGTGGCTTGGATACCTGAGTTGTTGGTGGTGATACCTCAGAGATAGAAGATAAAACAGAGGAATTCAGCCTGGGAAGGAAGATGTTGGAATCAATTTTGGACGTATTGAGCCTCATAATCTTGTGAGATACCCATGTAAAGATGCTGAGTAAGTATCTGGTTGGATTCATGGGTGTGACACTCAGAAGAACATCTTGGGTTTGTGAGTAATCAACACACAGAAAGAGATTCAAACCATAAGAATAAATAAAATTGCCTGTCTGAGATACAGAATGAAAAGTTGGCCTAAGAGAAGATATATAAAATATTATCATGAATCAATAAGAAAATGACAATAAAGCCAATAAAAAATGTGCAAAATACACTTTAAAATACTTCGCAGAAGAAAACCATAAAGAAACACATGAAAAGATTCTTCACTGCCCTACTAGTCAATGATATGTAACTGAATTTCCGCCATGAGATGGTTTTTATGACACTAGATTGACAAAAATTAATATCCAACTATGTCAAATAAGGATTTGAGAAGATTAGGCTTTACTGTTCAGATTTAACATTGGTACAATTGCTTTGGAAAACATTTCAGCATTATCGTGTGAGGCATACCACATAATTCGACTCCTAGGTATACACCCTAGAGAAACTCTTGAATATATGCACCAGGAGACATATTCAAAAGTGATTTCAGCACCAGTGTTCATAATAGCACAACACTAAAAGCTACCTGAAGAGTCAGCAATAGCAAAGAGTGGATAAAGGGCAGCATATCCGTGAAAAGGATCACAATAAAGCCGTAGAAAAAATGAACTTCACATGTGTGACGACATTAAGGAATCTTAGAAACATAACGTCGAATGGAAAAGGAGAAAACCCAGAAGACTTTGATTTATTCAGTTTGTGCAAAATGTAATTGCAAAAACCATATTTATGTTTGCACTAGCCTATAGATAGTAATTTAATAAGCCTAAAAATAAGCAAAACTAGACAAAATATTATTTACATATGCATGCATTTGGGATAAAACAAAACAAAAAATCTAAGGAATAATTTTTAAAATTCAGGATAGTGGCTCTCTCTGTGGGGAGAAGAGAAGCAGGACACAGAATGAGGTTAGGAGCAGGGGTGAGGGTGGATACGAGTTACTGGGAATGAACTTCTCCTTTGCTTGACTGCTGGATTCCAGAGTGTTCATCATACTACTATATTTTGTAACTTACACATATCATAAATAGTCTTTCGTATGAATCAACTAGCATACTAAAATTAATGCAAACAATTAAAAAATTGCTCTTAGAGTTACAGTTTTTTTCATCCTAATGAAGACAGACTTTAGGATTTAAGGACTGCATGGGTTTACTCTCTTGTTAAAAATGCTTTTCCAAATTGTGTTTTAGGACTTTAACTTCCTCCACCATAGGTGCAAATATATGGCCCAACTGTAGGACACATCAGGACAATGGAGTGTGCATTTTGGGATAATGAAATTACCCATGGCTTCCTTTTACTCACTGTATTTTCCCATCACTCTGATGCATTTAATTACTTATTTCCACCCGTCTGTATTGTGTGCGCTTGTGTAAGCCACTTCAGATTCTTTGTGGAATGAGGCAGGGTGCAAATATTCAAAATTAAAATGTTCTACCCTCATGGGGTAGAAAATAACCTCAAATTCTGTCATACGTTTTTCCCATTTATGGCAGGAAATGCAGAAAAGTGGGCAATTCTTTTCCTCCAGATGGCAGGCTGCGGCCAAAAGTCTACCAGCGCCCCCTGACAACCTGGAAGTGGCCAGAAACGCCATTCACAAGTTATGAGAGAGAATGGGTGGCCCACCAAGCACTGGCGCTCTGGGTTCTCAGCCAGGGTCTTAAATAAAAGCAGATATAGCTCTGAGAAGGCTTCCAGAGGCCCTGCACCACGAGTCAGCCTGAGCTCCTGAGCTCACACCCTCTGTGGTCCTGCAGCCCTCCCTACCAGGGAGACAATGCACGTCCTATGGCTGGCACCCTCCCTCATTACCCATGGATGCCCAGTTGTGCCTGTCCCACAGAATAATAGACCACTTCATCCAAAGATGCCATATCCAATGAGATACAATCCAACTGCCAGGAAAGCTGCTCCTGCCTGCATTGTACCCCATTTTTTGGCCATGGAAGGGTTTTCTGCATCCCAGAGAGGGTCATGATCATTGGTTTCTGACTACATCAACGTAGTAAAACTTAAAGAAGTCATAGTCCCAGTCCTGATCTAGCTGTGCTAGATCCCCACCCACCCAGTCCAAGGGGACTCCAGAAAATAAACTAGGCTTTTATTCCCACTGTTGAGGAAGCATCTGCTTCAAGCCACAAGGTGAGCGCTGGAACAGCTTCCATTAGCCATTATTCACCAGCCATACTGCCCCAATCCCACAGATGGCTATGACCCATACATCTCCTTAATAACTGTCCACGGCTTCCCATGAAATGTCTACCAACAGGTTGCCTATAAAAATAGTTTCAGATGAAGAAGGAGGAAGAAGAGGAGAAGGAGAGGGAAGAAGAGAAAGAGGAGAAGGAGGAGGGGGGAGGAAGAAGAAGATGACTAGGGGGAAGAAGAGGAGGAGAAACTATATATCCCCATATGAGGGGCGTGGCTGTGAGATCGACACATCCCACAGGCTCTGCACCTACACCAATATATTAAAATCACCCTGGAGCAGGGGCCTCTACAGACCCTCCTCCTCCCTGTATAAGCCCCAGTGAACTTCATTTTTTTTAAGTTGAGGAGACAGGAGAAGTTTGCCTCTTCCAGGCTTATTCAGATCTCAAGATAATCATCATTCTTTACCACCTCCTCTTCCTACAATCTCTTGATCCAGCTCTGTAAGATGAGCCTTTACAAAATTCATGCTCAGAGGCATCTACAACTTTGTCTCTAGAAAGATGATGAATGGAGGATGGGCTTCTAAATGTGCTTAACTCATTTTGAATGCACAAGAAAGCCATTTGGCCTGTGTGACATGTCAACTATCTTCCAGAACTTACTGAATGGCAGCTTTGAAGAGCCCCTGTTCTGAAGGCTTGGGGTCAAATTGAATGATATCCCTATCAGATGCCATAGGTAGAAAAAAAAAACCTGCTTTGAGAAGAACTTAACCAGCAAACACACCATGTGCTGTGGACCAAATCAAAAATCTTCCTATTTAAGCCATGAGGTAGAGTTCTTGCATCTTGTCTTGCCAATTTGATAGCCTAAGCATTAGAGAATAGGCTGTTAGAATCTACAGGGAAAGGGCTGAGCAAGGTGGCTCACACCTGTAATCCCAGCACTTTGGGGGGCCAAGGCAGGCAGATCACCCGAGGTCAGGAGTTAGAGACCAGCCTGGCCAACATGGTGAAACCCCGTCTCTACTAAAAACAGCTGGGCATGTTGGGCATGTGCCTGTAATCCCAATTACTTGGGAGGCTGAGACAAGGGAATTGCTTAAACCCAGGAGGCGGAGGTTGCATTGAGCCAAGCTAGCACCACTGCACTCCAGCCTAGGTGACAGAGTGAGACTCTGTCTCAAAATAAAAAAAAGAATCTACAGGGAAAGAAATGCTGGACCCCTACAACATCCTCTCAAACCATAGCATATGGTCTATTGAGAGAACAGTGGCCAGAAACAGAACAGACTCTGTTTCCTACTTGAGGAGTGCCTTAGCGCCCAGCCAGGCCTTCTTCTGGGTGAATCCAGAGGAGAGCACAGGCTCCTCCACTCAGGACAAGGAGTACAAAGTGAAGGAAAGAGCATGTTCATATAGGGTCACCTTTCGCAGCTGCCCGTGCTCTCTTCTCCATACAGAGCTTCAAATCTCTGCACTCGCTGACCAAGGGAGGTCCTCTGAGCTTTTCCTCTCACCTTTGCTCCTACTAACGTAGAAGAATCACGATTTCTAAGTCAAATAGTGGAAAGGCAATAGCATCTTTGAAACATGTTATTGAGAAATGCTGTTTCCTCCCACAGAAACACACATTCAGCTCCTTCCTCTCTGCCTGAGGCTTTCTCATGGGCAGCCTGCCTGGCTTTCTCACTTGGCTTCTCGCCAAGACACGCCCTCTCAGATCACATAGAGAGGTTTCCATGCTTGACCCTGGCTGCTGACAAAAAACAGCCAAGACCCCTGCTCTTCAAGCTGATTAATAAAGTTAAAAAATAACATGAAAAGGTGAGCATTTTTATCATTATGATCCCAAGTAGAGAACCCTGTTTAACCATTCCCTGATATCTCATTGATTTCTGGTCTCAGTTTTAAATTGCATCTGCAGAATACAAGTTGCATTTAGGTTGGCATCACCAAAGACAATTTCATAGAACACTAGTTGGAGAAAATGCCCCTAAACACAGAGACAGCCCACGGTTAGAATATTTATATTTTCTTGCATAGTACATGCTTCTCCTAGGTTTTCTTATGATTTTTATATTCAAACTTCTCAAGCCAGTTTTACTGGATTTCACCTTTTTTAAAATAACACCTGTGAGAAGAAGAATTTTGGAGAATATACTTTGGACAATGCTGTTCTGACCATATCTTTGAACTGAGATTGCAAGGTAGGAAAATTCAAGTCCCCATTTATTTTGGAAAATGATTATGAGGCATAAAATTTCTAATTTAGAGACATACCCATGATCTTTAAAAGCAGGGTTTACTTTTCAGGCATGTGTAGACATTGTAATTGCAGTGTTAAAACAGAACCTAGCAGGCAAATATTCTTTAGGCTCTATCCCATAGAGTGTCTTTTCAACTTATCCTTGGAGGACTTTTACAAGATTGTTCCTCAACTTAGGAGAAGAGGATGGCCAAATGATTTCTTATTGAACATCTGCTACTCCTTCCTTTTATTTTTTTTCCTTCCAGTAGTTGATTTTTTTTTTCACTTCGCAAACCAATATAAATTAAAGCTATAATGAGATATCATTAGATAGCTATCTATGGCTGTGTCATATGATACCCATATATTTCACTTTTTATTTTATTTTATTTTATTTTATTTTATTTTATTTTATTTTATTTGAGATGGAGTTCCATTCATTGCCCAGGCTGGAATGCAATGGCTTGATCTTGGCCTACTGCAACCTCTACCTCTCGGGTTCAAGCAATTCTCCTACTTCAGCCTCCCAAGTAGCTGGGATTACAGGTGCATGCCACTATGCCCAGCTAATTTTTGTATTATTAGTAGAGATGGGGTTTCATCATGTTAATCAGGCTGGTCTCGACCTCCTTACCTCAGGTGACCGCCCGCCTCAGCCTCCCAAAGTGCTGGAATTACAGGCATGAGTCACCGCGCCTGGCTGTGTTTCACTTTTTAAGAAACTTTCAAACTGTTTCCAAAGGAGCTGTCTATTTTGCATTTTCACCAGTACTGTGTAGGAGATAGTTTCTCCACAACCTTAGATAAACTTGGTAGGGGTCAGAGTTTTTCATGTCAGACATTTTAATCGGGAAATAGTTGTATCTCATTATGGTTTTAATTTGTATTTTCATTTCTCTAATAAAAATGATGTCAAACATCTTTTCCTATGTTTAGTTGCCATATGTATCTCTTTGGTAAAACATCTGTTCAAATCTTTTGCCTATTTTTTATTTGGGTTATCTGTTTTCTTATTGTAGAGATTTTATATTTAGGATACAGATCTTTTCTATAATTTGCAAGTATTTTTTCCCTGTTGGTGGCCTGTCTTTTCATTCTCTAGCAGTGTCTTTTAAAGACCAGACATTCTTAATTTTGATGAAGTCCAATTTAATGATTCTTATTTCACGGATCATGCTTTTGGTGTTGTATCTAAGAAATCTGTGCCTAACCTAAGTTTGTAAAGCTCTGTCTCCTAACTTTTTTCCTAGATGTTTTATGTTTCAGGGCTTTACACTAGGTTCTAGGATCCATTCTGAGTTAATTTTGGACATGGTACAAGGTATGGATCAAAGTTCTCTCTCTTTATTTTTTTTAATATGTATGTCCCATTGTTCCAGCACTATAGTTAAAAGACCATTCATTCTTCACTGGATGGACTGCCTTTGCACCATTATTCAAAAGCAATTGACAACCTCCAACTTTCACTTGTAAAGAGCTTGCCATCACTTCCAGCCTCACAGCAAGAAAAACACTGAACAAACTGAAAATCAACAACTCTTCTTTGATTAATCAGATAATTGAGGTCACAGGCCATACTGTTACCCTGAAAACTAAGAGAAAAGTAGATGCAGAGAATCAGAGCTTACAGGAGCAGGAGCCCTAGATGCAGTAGGAGCACCTAAATAATAATTAACTCATTGCTGGAGACGAAGCTATGGACTAGCTTGAGAAATAAGAAGTCCTAGCAGCTCGTTCTTAGGGAAGTCCCACACTTTCATAAGTTTTACCTTCAGGAGCCCCACCCGAATTTCAGAGTGAAAATCAGAGAAAATCTCCTCTTGATTCCAGCTGGGACAGAGTAATCTTTTTAAAATATGTCCAGGGTGACCCCTTCCCCTTAACAAAGGCCTGCCCTAAGGAACCCGTTCTACTGGGGCATAACTGGGGTTTCATCAGATCCTGACAGGCCTGTGGGAAGGGATATATCCAACACCAGGTCCCTGTGGCTGTCCATGTGGGGTAAGGGAAATAGGTCTAGCCTCCTCTAGCCTTCTTGTTTCTCCAAAAGGGAAAGGGAAACTTGAGAAGCACCTGTGAAAGTCACAGCCCAGCAGCATAACTCTAAAAGACTGACATCTAGTCATAGGATAATAGAAAGTTTCCCTTCCCCCCACATATTACCACCATATCAATAGGGCTCCTGCATGCCAATGTTTATCACAGCTTTATTTCTAATTGTCAAAAACAGGAAGATGCCCTTCAGTAGGTGGATGGATAAACAAACCATGGCACATCTATTTATGCTAAAAAGAAATTAGCTGTCAAGCTAGAAAAAGACATAGATGAAACCTTAAATGCATATTTCTAAGTGAAAGCAGCCAGCCTGAGAGTGCTGTCTATTGTATGACTCCAATTATACCACATTCTTGGAAAAGCAAAACTGTTAAGACAGTTTAAAAAAAAAAAAAAAACTCGGTGATTGCCACGGGAGGGGAGGCTGTCAGGGGGAAGGAGAGAGATGAATAGGTGAGACACAAGGGATGTTTAGGGTAGTGACACTATTCTGTATGATATTGTAACTGTATATGCATAATATTATGTATTTGTCAAAATCCATAGAACATACAACACAAAGATGAAACCTAGTATAAACTGTGGGCTTCAGTTAATAATAATGTATCGATGTAGGTTCACCAAGGGTAGCAAATGAACCACACTGAGGCAAGTTGTTAATAACAGGGGAAACTGGTAGGGTGGGAATGGAAAGTAGTGCAGAGGTTTATGGGAACTCTGTACTATCTGCTCAATGTTTCTGTAAACCTAAAAATTTTCTTTAAAAAAAAAAAGATGTATTAATAAAATTTAGGCCAGGTGCAGTGACTCACTCCTATAATCCCAGCACTTTGGGAGGCTGAGGCTGGCAGATCACCTGCTGTCAGAAGTTTGAGACCAGCCTGGCTAACATGGTGAAACGGTGTCTCTAGTAAAAATATAAAAATTCGATAGGCATGGTGAGGTGCACCTGTAGTCTCTACCTGGGAGGCTGAGGCAGGAGAATCACTTGAACCTGGTAGGTGAAGATTGCAGTGAGCCAAGATTGTGCCATTGTACTCCAGCCTGGGCAACAGTGAGACTCAATATCAAAAATAATAACAATAAGCATATGCTGTATATGTGTGTACCAATTTCTAGACTCTATTACATTCCATTAGCCTATTTGTCCACCTTAAGTTCAATGCTACATTTTTATAATAATCTTTAATGTGTGTTCAAGGCTTATTTCAAAGTTGTTCTTCAAAGTTGTTTTGACTATACTATCCCAGATGAATTTTAAAATCAGCTTGAAATTTTCTATATAAAAGCCTGCTGGAATTTTGATTGGGTTGCCTTGAATTTATAGGTGAATATGGGGAGAATTAACAACTTAACAATGCTGACTCTCCCAACCCATAAACAAGATACATTGCTCATTTGAATATTCCTTAATTTTCTCACAGCATTGCTTTGTGTTTTCAGAGTACATGTCATGCACATCATTTGCCATGTTTATCCCAAAATATTTTGTATTTTGTGATTTTATTGTAAATGATGTTTTTATTTTCCTTTTGATTGTCTATTGCTACTCTATAAAAATGTAGTTTATCTTCAAACTGATTTCATGTTTTGCAGGATATAAGGCTAATAAATACTAAGAAGAGCTTTATTAGTACTACTAGCTTTTTTGTAAGTTGCATGGATTTCCTATATAGACCTCATATCTTCTGCAAATAATGGCAGTTTACACGTTCCTTTCCAATCTTGGTGACTCTTTTTTTTTCTTGCCTAATTGTACTGGCTAGAACCTATAGTACAATGTTGAGTAAAAGTGGTGAGAATGGACATCCTTGCCTTGCTGCCGATCTTCAAGGAAAGCACTCACTGTTTCATCATTAAATATAGTATTAACCATTGTTGTTTGGTTTTTTTTTTTTAGTTTTTTTATTGTTGTTTTGATTTTGTTTTTTTGTTTGTTTGTAGATTCCCTTTATCAGAAAGAGGAAGGTGTCCTTCTATTCCTAATTTGCTGTCAATTTTTATCATAGATGAAGGTTAAATTTTGTAAAAACATTTTTTCTGCACCTTTGGAAAAACTCATTTTCTTTTTTTAAATCCGTTATAGCATGCATTTTTAAATATTAAACCACTTTTATTCCTAGGATTAAGCATTTGGCCACAAGGTATTATTCTTTTATATATTGTTAGAATGAATTTGCTAAAAATTGTGTTAAGCATTTTTGCCTCTATTTTTATGATGGTCCATAGTATTTTCTTATGGACTTTGATTAGTTTTGATATCAGACTAATGCTGACCTTGTGATGGTAATTGTGAAGTTTCCTTCCCTTCAATTTATTAAAAGAGTTTATGTAGGTTAGTATTATTTCTCCTTCAAATGTTTAGTAGAATTCACCCAAGAAGTCTTCTGAACCTGCAGTGTTTTGTTTGTTTTTTAAGGGAGTCAGGGTCTTGCTCTGTCACCCTGTCTGGAGTGCAGTGGTAAGATCACAGCTCACTGTAGCCTTGAACCCCTGGGCTCAAACAATCCTCCTACCTCATCACCCCCAGTAGTTGGGCCTACAGCCAACTAATTGGGCCTATACCACCAACCCTAGCTAATTTATTTTTTATTTTTGTAGAGACAGGGTCTTACTATGTTGACTAGGCTGGTCTCAAACTCCTGGCCTCAAGAGATCTTCCCACCTTAGCATCCCAAAGTGCTAGGATTGTAGGTGTAGCCACCACATCTGGTGTCTGTAGTGTTCTCTATGAAACTTCTAACTACAAATTCCATTTTAAAAACAGATATAGGGATATTCAAGTTATTTTCTTAAGTAAGCTTTGGTCATTTATATTTTTCAAGGAATTTATTCATCATCTGAGTTGTTAATTCATTGACATAAAGTTGTTTATAATATTGTCTACTACTTTCTAATACATATAGGATCTTGTGTGATGTCATCTCTCTCATTCCTGATATTATAATATTCTCTCTCTCTCTCTCTCTCTCTCTCCCTCCCCCCCCCACCCCCCCCATCAGTCTGGCTAGACTTTATCAATTTTATTGATTATTTTAAATAGCTTTTGTCTTCATTGGTTATCTCTGTAGTTTTCTGTTTTCTATTTCATTGATTTCTACTCTCATCTTTACTATTTCCTTTCAGGTTTAATTCATTCTTCTTTTTCTAGTTTTCTTAACATAGAAGCTGGGGTCATTGATTCAAAACTTTTTTCTTTCCATAAATGTCCTTCCAAGTATTGACTTAGATGCATCTCACATGTTTTGATAATTTTTTTAAATTTTTATTTAGCTTAAAATACTCTTTTTCTCTTTTGATATCTTTTTTTTTTTTTTACCCATTGGTTACTTAGAAGCATATTATTTAGTTTCCAAATATTTGAGAATTTTTCAGAAATCTTTCAGTTATTGATTTCCTATTTTATTTGATTGTAGTCCTAGAAGATACTTTGCATGAATCAGATCCTTTTAAAGTAATTGACATTTGTTTTATGGCCCCAAACATGGTATATCTCAATAAATCTTCTATGTGCATTTGAGATTCACACTGCCATTGTTAGATGGAGTGATCTATAAATGTATATTTTAAGGCCAAGTTGGCTGATAGTGTTTTTTAAGTTTTTTTTGGTGACTAGTGATTTTCTGTCTACTTGTTCTGTCAATTTTTAACAGTTGGGGGTGTAAAATTAATTGACTATTATTTTGGACTTGTATATTTCTCCTAGTTTTATGTACTGTGTATTTCTCCTACCTTCAGTTTTTGCTTGATGTATTTTGAAGCTCTGTTATTAGGGACATACCCATTTATGATTTCTGATATCTTCTTGAACTGGCAGTTTTATTATTATGAAATAATCCTCTTCATCCCAGGTAATATTTTTTCTTTGAAATCTGTGTTAATCTGATAGTAATATAGTACTCCAGATTTCTTTTGATTAGTGTTAACATATATTTTTTATCCTTCAGTTTTAATATTTGTATTTTTATATTTAAAATGAATTTCTTCTAGGAAACAGAGTTGTACCTTATTTTCTATACATATCTTATTTTTTATGCAATCTATCATTCTCTGCCCTTGAGTTACAGTGTGTAGATGATTTATATTTAATGTGATTGTGCGGTTGGATTTAAATTTATTTATTTTCTATTTGTCCCATTTTTTTCTGCCTTCCTTTAGACTGTTTAATTTTTGCTAATCCTATTTCATCTCTTTTTTTTCTTTTTAAAAATAATCCTTCATTATGATTAGAAATTGTTTGGAGTTGATAATGCACATTTTAACTTATCACAGTCTACTTTCAAGTGATATTAGATAACTTCATGTATGATATGAACACTTTGCAACATTATTCTTCTATTTCTCCCCTCTCGTGTTTGTGCTATGGTTGTTATACATTTTCCATATATTACATATGTCCTACATGTTATTAACCCCAAAATACTGTGTTCTTATTTTTCCCTTAGTCTACTGTGTTTGAATGTAACTAAACTTTTAAAATAGTCTTTATATTTACCCATGTATTTACCATTTCCTTTGATAGTCATTCTTTTGTGAAGATTGAGGATTTTATCTAGTAACACTTTTCCTCTGCTTGAAGGGCTTCCTTTAACATTTCTTATAATTCTGGTCTGTTGGTGATGATTTCCTTCAGCTTTTATATATTTGAAGAAGTTTGTATTTTACCATAACTACTAAAAGATATTTTTGCTGAGTAAAGAATTCTAGGTGGACTTTCTTTGTTCTGTCAGTACTTTAAAGATGCTGTTCAACTGTCTTCTTGCTTGCATTGTTTCCAGAGGGAAATCTGTCATCTTTACCCTGTTCCTCTGTAGGTAACATGTCTCTCTCCACTGGTTACCTTGAAGATTTTTCTCTTTATAACTGGTTTTAAACAATTTAAACACTGCAACATTTAAGGATTTTTATGTGGTTTTCTTTGTGTTACTTGTGCTTAGAGTTTTTTGAACTTCTTAGGTCTGTGGCTTGGCAATTTTAATAAGATTTGGGGAAAAATTTGGCAATTTTTAGTTTGATTCTAGAATGTGGCTAGGTTATTCAAAAAGAGTTGGTCTTTTCAGGACTTGCTTTAAACTTTGTTAGTTGGGACCAGAGCTGCATTTAGTCTAGAAATAATTTTTCCCACTATTGAGGTAAAACACTTCTTAGAATTGTAACTGATGCCCCTTAAATTGGGTTTTCAACTGTGACTTTTGGAAACAGGCTGTCTGTGGCATTCGGTTACTGTTCCCTCTAATCCTCTCAAGGTGATTCTTTCCCCAGCCTTGGATAATTCCTCATGTGCATGGTCTGATTCACACTCAGCTGAGTACTTGGCAGGAATCTTCTGAAGATCTCTGGAATTCTCTCTACATGGATCTCCCATTTATTGTGATTATTCTGTAAAAGTTCGAACTGCCTTGGCTTCCCTGGACTCCTAATTTTGTCTTCTCAACTCAAGGAAACATCTGACTCTTACGTGGACTGTGACCTGAAAATTTTTTCTGAGTTGCAAGCTGGGGAAATCACAGGGCTCCCTTCCTACTTTTCCTTTGTCACTTGATGGTCAGTGTCCTGAGTGTCATCGTTTCTTACATTTTATCCAGTGCTGTAGTTGTGTCAAGTGTGAAGGTAAATCCAATCCCCATTACTCTGTATTAACTGGAAATGAAAGACACTTAGTTACCTTTTATATCTCAACTCCTTAAGGAACTCTCTCCCTTTCTTGCCAGATCATGTCTGGTGTCCCCAGCTATGCACATCACGGAACCCTGTATTTTTCCTTTGGGTTAATTGTAACAATGGTAATTAAATAATTTTGTACAAGATGTTGAAGTGAGACACATTTTCAGAGTCTTCTTCCTTCCATTTGAGGGAGACTAAAAACAACATAATTTAATCAGAACTGTAATTATTTCCTAAATTATAAATAGAATAACCATTAAGAACTAAGTTTACTGTGGTGTGATTCTTCCAGGCTTGATCAGAATAGGAAAGAGCCTGGGACCCTTTCACCCACTCATGAGGTCCTATCATTCCCAAGGGACTAAGCCAGAAGGCCCTGATAATAGAGAAATATTATTTTTCCAGCATGGGATTTAACGATCTGGACTCTAAGAAAAACTTATGTTTATCTTAGAGTGATATCTTTAGCTAACATGCCACTTAAGCTGGGAAACAGCATGTCACAATTTCACTGGTAGATACAGGATCTACTTACACCCTCATTCATGGAATATGTAGCCTGAGAAACTTAGAGTCAGTGAACTTCTGCATTCATCTAGTTAACGCTATTTGAGACTGAAGATTCAAAGGAAGTACTAGAGCCTCAACCTGTAGAAGAAATGTATTTTTCCAGATAAAACATTTTAGAGGTGCCACGTTGAGAGGCTTAAAGAAGAAATACCTATGAATATAAAAGTGAACCTGACAGCCAGGTCAGAGAAGGATGCCTTCCTTGTGAAGGCTTAAGACAAAGCCCCTTTCCTTTGTGCAATAAAATAGGAAGTTCTGTCTAAGGGCAGCTTCAGGCTTTGTCCTTTTGAGTTAGAACATTTGCTTCTGTGATCAGCAGAACTCTTCTATAAGGAGCATCATTTATGTACCACAACCCATTGCGTTGCCACAGGGAACGGAGTGTTCCTCTGTATTCCTCTCTTGGATCCGATGGAGAAGTGGGCAGCAGCTCCATGGGCAGGCTCAGATGCTGGACCATTCATGGCTGTCAACAAAGGGGCTCGTGACCCTGTAGGCCCCAGAGAAGACATTGTAGAGACATGCTCCAAATCTCTTAATGGCCTTGTAGGTTATGGAAGACTACCTTTTGAAGGAAAAGAAGGGGTTGCAACAACACCTGAGCTACCTTTTTAAATATTTTCTCCCAAATAGACCATGTGTTCTGATAGGGCAAAGACTGCCTGTCTTATTTATAATGATATCCCCAGCTGCTGTTTCAGTGTCTGGTATGTTAGAGGAACTTAGAAAATATGGGATGGATACATAAATCTAAGTGTTAACCAGAAAATTCTCATACCCTCTAACAAATTTGGACAATGAACACAACAGGGACAGAACACAAAACCCAGGTCTAGCCTTGTAGTTCTAGACCATTTACCTCCCTCGTTAGCTGGGCTTTAGGAAACAGAACTGGAAGATGAAAAGATGATCCTTCATGCAACTTAGAGACTCTTCCCAGCACATTGCTGCATTTCTCTGCCAAACCCTAAAGCCCCAAGGCTCCTCTTAGCTCAGTAACATCTGTGCATTTCCTTAAATCCATTTCCAGAGTTGATAAATATAAAAGGCAGAACAGAGTGGCGCAGCTCAAGGAAGTAAGCATGAGGATAATGGGTCCCTGTGCCCTAGAAATCTGGCACCACTGGACTGGGCTAAATTAGGTGCAAAGAAGCCATCTGGTTAATTTAGTTTTAATCTCATCAAGTTTTTTGAAAAACATTTGCCAGTGATGGGGTGTGAAGGGAAAATTTAAAAATAGTATAATTAGATGTGATGCCAGGAAGTCCTTGTCACGAGCCATCCGAGAGCAAAGAAGGAAAATAAAGAAGAAATTGCGAATACAATTAAATAAATGCACCAAAATAAATGATCACAAAGCCAAGCAGGCCTTGGCCTCAGTCCCTGAATTCTTCTAGGCAGTTCACCGCACTCTGTGTGCTGGTTGCTTGGCAGGCTTTGCTTAGCTGGGCTGGGTTCAGCAGTGCTCAGGAATGTGAGTGGGAAGAGGTCGCCAGGCACCACTGCCCTGGCAGAGTGTCACTGAGTGTCACTGAGAGGCTTGAAGGAGTGGGACTGATATAAACCAGGCAGTGTCCTGCTGTCTGCGCACGCTGTACTATGCTAGGTATACCCGACCACCAAGACACAGTTACTCACCACCTCTTTCTTCCAAGAGGGAAAAAGCTGCGGGGAGCATCTCTAGATCTGAGCTTGTTTGCTTGAATTATTCTGTGCCTAATGACCACTATTCAGCAAGTGTCTTATACTCTAATCCCTGAGAGCATATGCCAAAAAGAAAAAAGCTTTTCATAGATGCCAGACTCTTGCATTTAATGGGGCAGCACCAGGAAATACTAGAGATCCTTAACTTCAAGTGCAGGGATCACTTTAAGATCTGCTGCCAGGCCAGGCCCAGACTCACAGGATCAAACCTCCAAAGACAGAACCAAGAGGGATCTCCTCTATTGCTCCACACAGAAACACACTCAGAACCAAAGCTACCAAGTCAATGGGAAGTTAACAGCTTATCTCTACTTTTTCTGTTCTGCAGCTGGGGCATTATTTATAGAATGTGTGTCTGCAGCACAATAGTGACAGCTTTAGAGTCCAAAGGCATAGGTCTGTGTCTAAATCTATGACTGGCTGACTCTCTGATCACTGGCAGGTCACTGAAAGTCTATGAGCTTCAATTTGTTCATATATAAAACAGGCTGTAATTTCTCACACTTGTAAATGATAAACTGGCATACATCTGTATGTTAGGTGTTATTATTGTTAAAGCTCTTGGAAACCTATTGGAAGTACTCAAAGAAAGTATGCAGTAACTGCTGTACCCTGGCTCAGTGTCAGGAGCATGAGTTCTGTTACCTCATTCTGGGTGATTTGCTTCACTTCTCTGAGCTCCTATTGCTTCATCTGTAAAACGAGAGGGTGCAACTAGATTATCATACCAGTCCAGGCTTAGCTAAGGCCCCCGACAACACCAGCTTCCCAGTATATATAACAGCTCATCTTGGAAAGACTGACTTACGACCCCAAAGACTGTATACCCACGGCTCAGAATCTTCACATTCTAGCTGGGGACTGGCAAACTACAACTTGCTAGGCCAAAGCCAATCCAACTGCCAGTGTTTGTGAATAAAGTTTTATTGAAATACAGCCATGCTCATTCATTTGCCACTGCCTACAGCTGCTCTCATGCTGCAACAGCAGCGTAGTAGTTCAGTCAGTAACTGCATGAAAGCAAGACCTAAAATATTTACTGTCTTTCCCTTATAGAAAGTTCACCATCCCTTGTTGTAGATGGTTGCTGGATGATTTCAACACAAATATCAAACCACATCTTTCTTTTTTTAAGTGTGAAAAATTGATAACCTGAGATATGTGTATGCTTTCATTTTACATCCTAAGACACTGCTTACATGCCTTAACATCACATAATAATAATAACAATAAACCTACCCATTCAACAGGCCTCTTATTGGGAGGGAAGGGACATTAATACCTTGGGCATTGTTTTTACCAGACAGAAAGCTTAATTAGACAAGGGTTTTATTCATAAGAAATAAGGCCTATGTTACATTCATAAGGATAAGTAGAATACAAATTTCTCCTAAAAACTAGCTGAACAGAGAGCAGAGTATAAGAGAAATTAGCATTTATTCTCATAGACAGATAACTATTCCCTGGAGTGGAAGTGCTTCAGCATTTTCTAGCTCACCTCGTGCTCATTCATGGGGCAATCAGAGCCTATCTTCCTTACACTCCCACTATCCTCCCCTCCCCAAAACCCAGCAAAAGCTGCTGAACCTACAGCCCAACAGAAAGAAGGGAAAACAGTAAACTCTTACAAGGTCTGAGGCTCTAGAATGTGCAAGGCACAGCGATGAGCCAGAGATTTAGTCCTTCATTATCCGATAGAGAGGTAATGAGTCCCAGGGAAAAGCTGAGTGCCACCCCCTCTACTGCCTCCCCGACACAGAGACTTTGGGCACAAAGAATCTGAAAGAAGAAAGTAACAGGGAGTAATTGAAAGAGGAAGACAGGAAATGGAGGCATAGCCATCCAGGCGGGCCACTCTCTGAGGGTTTAGTGGTCAACCTTCTCCCAAGTAGTGAAATCAACCAAGTAGTTAAATCATCAGCATGGGAGTGGTGTGTGTGTGTGTGTGTGTGTGTGTGTTTGTGTGTGTGTGTGTGTGTGTACACATGCACCTCTGCAGTTCTTATGCCCAAGGGAGGATGTTACCCTCCATGACAGTTACTGCTAAATTACAAGCCAGCCCAGTGATTTATCAGCTCACAAATCTATACACGATTAAGTTGTGTTGCTCCAAATGGTTCTTCTTCTAAATCATTCATGCAGCTCTAGTCAGCTGGAGGATCAGCTGGGGACTGGCTGGTCTAAGATGGCATCATCTGCCCGCCTGGCAGTTGGGGGTAGCTGCTGCCTAAGCTCTATGCCTATAACTGCTCTGTGAGGGAGAAAGGTGTCCAGTAGCAAGAGAAAGCAAGTCCCGGTGCACAAGCACCTGGCAAGCCTCACGTCCCATCCCATTTGCTAACATCACTTTCACCAAAACGAGCTCCCTGGCCAAGCCCAGACTGAAGGAGTGAAGTAAGCCTCCACTTCATGGGGGCAGAAATAGCAAACTCGCCAGGCAGAGAATGTGCACACAGGGTTGGGAAGAATCTGCGGTCATATTTAACAATCCATCACACCATCATAATTCTGAGTTCACAGAGGATGAAGTTGAGATTACAGCATATCATACATCTGCATTTTGTTAAGCTGTGAAGCATCAGAGGAAGGATTCTGGTATTTAGAGTGGGTCAGAGAGACTTGAGATCAAAGCTTAGCTTCACTGCTTGCTTACTGTGACACCAAACACACCATTTAATCTGAGTCCATTTCCTCATTGGTGAGATGGTGGCAGTATTATCTATTGCCCAGAGTGAAGTGGCTGGCACTGTACCTGCCACAGGGGTCACTGAGGGTCTCAACTTCCGCCCGCAGTTACGTGTGGCTTTGCAAATGAGCGTGTTTCATGGCCGGCAACTCTAATGGGGTGAGAGTGCAGGGGTGTGGCTTTTCCGAGCATGGAGTTTAGTGTCTGGCAAATAGCAGCATATTCATCTCCGATGTGCAGCTTCTCACATCAAAACCCACATGCCACATGGAACTGTTTGGGCTGGGAGGGCCTGAATGCCTGGGAGCCCTCTAGACCTCCTTCTCTGAGAGGCCACAACTCACACCACCCAGGAAGAAGAGAAATGGGACAATCAGGTGAGGGGCATTAACCCCTTAAATGCTGGCTTTTTGATCGTGCAGTCTTACAGATCGGGCAGTCAAGAAACTGTGTCCACACGGAAAGGGGTTTGGCAGAGGGAAAGGCCTAATCTCGTCTAGATTCTGTTAAGGGGCTTGCACACAAACATTCAGCTTTGGAGCTAACCATAACAAGGGCACTTGGGGGACTTACGCCAGGCAAGGGTGAATTTGCCAGATAACTGAAAATCACAAAACACTAGCATTTGAGAAAGTAGCATTCACAGATACACAGCTGAGGCTCCCAAGCACAGAAAAGAACCTAGGCAGGGTCTGCAGTGGCTTGTGGCAGCCAGCACTGAGAATCCTAAGAATATTCCACAGCCAATGTGCAAATGTGCTTGCTGGCAAGAGGCACACTCATAATTAAAGTGCTTTGGGGACATTAGAAGATATGTTTATGTAAGACTCTGAGTGGTTCTTGGACACAACACCAGGGCCTTAAAATGGCATGTCTGTGACAGGGGTTGTGTGTCTGTTGCATCAGCAACCAAGATCTGGGGACGTTAGGCAGAACAATTTCTTAGTAAGCACACCAGAGGTATAGTCTCAAAAATTTTAGGCATTTGAATGGAAAAAAGTCAGTAACCTAAATTGCTAAAGTGGTTAGGTTGACTGATTTATTTCACTTTCCCAATTTTACCCCTAGAAGCACCCATAACCCAAGAAATCCCTCAGGCCCATGCAAACCAGGATGTTGGTCACCCTTAAGTCTGATAGCTTCTAGTTACCAGCAGTCACCCATCTGAGAGCTAATTTAATCCTGGGTACTCAATGAGTTGCCCTAAGGATCTTGTGGTAGCAACAAATTAAACAATGAAAGAAAGGGCACCTTCCACAGTATCTAGATTGGGCCTCACCTGGATTATTAGTTAGGGCTCCCCAGACCCAATAGGGTGTGTGTGTGTGTGTGTGTGTGTGTGTGTGTGTGTGTGTACGTGCACATGCATAGGTGCACTGATAGCAGTGGCGGGGGGATTTATTTTAAGGAATGGACTCACAGGATTGTGGAGACTGGCAAGTCCTAAAGCTACAGGGTGGGCTAGCATTCTGGAGACTCAGAAAAAGGCAATGTTGCCGTCTTGTTTCTGAAGGCCGTCTGGAGGCAGAATTTCCTCTTCCTTAGGGATGTCAGTGTGTTTGCTCTTAAGGTTTTCACAGGACTAGATGAGGCCCACCCACATTATTCATCTGATTTACTCAAAGCCTAATGATTTAAATGTTAATCTCATCTGAAAAATATCTTCACAGTAACATTCAGATGTGTTTGACCAATTAGCTGAGAATGGTGGTCTAGCCATGTTGACACAGAAAATTAAGCATCACACTTGGTCAAAAGCTAGTCAAGCCGAGAAATATATGTAATGCTGTGCCTGGTAGCAACTAAATTCTGGTGGAAGAGCCTAGGTAGGAGGCCCCCAAGGAAACTAGAGGAGACGCAGACATCCAGGTGTATACCACCTACCTTAGCTGAGAACCTGGAGGCTTTCCATCTGGCCTCTTCAGGAACAGAAACATAGTGAGGCTGGGGCTGACCGCGCGGCCAGGGCCATTCTCAGCCTGCTTTATGGTGTTTGGAAGTCACAGCAACATGGAATGAGAGCACCGATATCTCCTCGCCTCCCTAAACTGTGGGAGGAATTGGAAAGCAGCAAATCTGGCCTCCGTGAAAGTTCTGAGTGTGCTAGAGTTCCCTGGATCTGGCAGCAGCAGCAGAGCCAATAGGACAGGAAAGCCTGTCAAACAGCTCAACAGAGTGCAGACCATGGCCAGGCCTTCTCCCCTCTAGCTCAGATAAAGCCTGGATAGCCTGCAGCCTCAGAACAGATACACACCCTTGATTGTATATAATGTATTCACGATTTTAAAGTATTTAAAATATTACAGCTGTAATATCCTGCAAACCGTAGAATCTCAGCACTGGGTGGAACTTCGAGTTCATGTGGTCACTGTGTCCAGCTGTAGGCTTTATTAGAAACGGACTGCTATGAGCCACAGGCAGCAGCATGGCTTCATTGGCTCTGAACGCTGCATTGTGTATTGGGAACAGTCTACATTTAAAAGAACTTGAATTCTTCCAAGGGATTCTACTTGCTCCTGCCTGTCATGGTGTTTCTCTTTCTTTTCCTTTTTTTTTTTTTTTCAGACATAGTCTCGCCCTGTTGCCCAGGCTAGAGTGCAGGGGCACAGTCTCAGCTCACTGCAGCCTCCGCCTCTCAGGCTCAAGCAATTCTCCTGCTTCAGCCTCCTGAGTAGCTGGGACTACAGGCACCCGCTACCATGCCCAGCTAGTATTTTTATATTTTTAGTGAGACAGGATTTCACCATGCTGGCCAGGCTGGTCTCGAACTCCTGACCTCAGGTGATCTGCCCACCTTGGCCTTCCAAAGTGCTGGGATTACAGGCGTGAGGCACTGCACCCATGGTTCTTCTTTTTCTTGAGGCTTTTGCTGTGGTCATCCTCCCCTGTCGGTGTTTTACCTGGGCTCCCATTAGAGCACACAGAGCCAGAGCCTAGGGGAGGAAGGGAGGGCAGGGAATGGGGAAGACAGAGCCTAAGACAGCAGAGGCAGGAGGCAGTAGGAAACATCAGGGCAGAAATAAAAGCATGGGGTGGATTGTGGTGGAGCAGACAACCAGAGAAGAAGCCGATTGCCAGGACCAACCACAAAGAGAGAGAAGACTGGGAAAGAAGGGACCGGGGAGTGGAGACTCAAGAATAAGGAAAAAGATCAGCCACAGGCAGGTGAGGAGGTGGGAACGTGATATGGGGGAGCATGGGCTGGAAGTGGGGTACATGAAGGAGTGGGGTACATGCCAGTAAACTCGTTAGATGACCAGGGACAACAAGGAGTTTGGCAGCTTGACTCCAGGTGAAAGCATAGTGACATGGTTTGGATGTTTGTCCTCTCCAAATCTCACACTGAAATGTGGCCCCAGAGGTGAGGCCTGGTGGGAGGTGTCTGGGTCATGGGGGCGGGTCCCTCATGAACAGCTTGGTGCGCATCTCACAGGAATGAGTGAGCTCTCACTGTTCGCATGAGAGCTGGTGGTTTAGGAGAGCCTGGCACTTCCTCCTCTCTCTTGCTCCCTCTCTTGCCATGTGGCACACCTGCTCCGCTTCACCTTCCACTGTGAGTAAAGCTTCCTGAGGCCTCCCTGGAAGCCAAGCGATGCTAATGCCATACTTCTACAGCCTGCAGAACCATGAGCCAAATCCTCTTTTCTTTCTAAATCACCCAGTCTCGGGCATTCCTTTATGGCAGTGCAAAATGGACTAATCCACATAGCTGGCTCCATTCATCCACATAGTTGGCTCCATGCTCCTGCCCCAGACACGCCATCCAGGTCCTGGAAGCTGCCGTGGTCAAACCTCACAGCAGTGAAACAAGCTGACTCTTCTTTCTCTAAGACAATAAGGTAAAACTTTGCCCAGTTTTAATGAGTTTTTCACATTCTCCTAACAAAAAGCCTCTGCCAACACCACCCAGGAGACACAACGTCTCCCCATGTTAAGTCTCCTATACTTGGGATTCCTCCCTAAGATAAATAAAAACATACCCACATATCTTCCCAGAACATATTCTGACATTCGTTCATATCAGCAAACAAGCCACAGAAATTCTCCAAACTCTCTGAAAAACATGCTTACCCAGCATTTTCCCCAGCAGACACAAAGCTCACTCCTGCTGACATAAACACACACACACACACACACACACACACACACACACACACACGTGCGCTTTCCTGAACATTGCACAACAAAGCAGCTGGTCATCCCTTGTGGAGGTATAATATTTTAGAGATGCTCCTGACAGCCCACTAGGGAGTCACTGCTGTAGCCGGCGATGGTGTTGACCAGGTTGTATATCCAGTGTACACTATGTCAAAAGGAAAAATCATTTCCAAGAACAATGATGGAAGTAACCCAAATATGTGCTTGGAGGAAACCAAGTGAATTTGGGTTTTGGTCCAAGTAAAACATCAAAAGGATGAATCAGAAAAATATATATGTGGGGCTTTGAAAAGTTATTTTACTTTGTACGGTTAAAATGGCAGAGTTTCAATTTGAGTTTCAAGTGCACGAGAGATGTGTCAAATGATCCAGTTTGTAGCTTGTGACCAGCCTGGAGGGGAAATGATAAAACATTGTTTTGATTATGAACCTAAGATTGTTTCAATAAACACAGCCTGGAGATCACGTTAATATCCATTTTTTTAATGTCCTTCTCTTTTTGCTAAGCTTTAAAAAGAGTTTTCATTTTGCTTTGGATGGGGTCTTTGAGGTTCCTGCCTGCGGCCTCAGAGCCTTCCACATGCCCACTGTTTTCTGAGGCGCTTTAGTCTCTTGTCTGCGCGACTCCTTTGAGATGGTGGAGGCTGAAGCTTTCACAGCACTGGACAGTAAATCTCACTCTCAGGTCAATCCAAGGCCACGAGACACTGGAGGACAACCTGCAAAACTGGCTCACCGTGTCTGTGACTCTTGGGGGATGTCCGTGGAGAACATGGGGTTAGGAGTAAGAAGCCCTGGCTTCAATTCCTGGCTCTGCCTCCATTCGTGTTTTTCATTCAGCAAATATTGTTGAGGGCCTAATGTGTGCCATGCACTGTGGTAGCTACTGAATACAGAAATAGAAGCAGAGTCTAGGATTTTGCAGTTAGAGGGTGACAACGTAAATGCATAAGGTGTCATACTGTGCAGTAAGTACAACAATGGAAATATTTACAAGGTGCAAATATTGCACAGCGGAGAAAGTAAATCCCACTTTCGGGGAAGAGAAGGGGAGGCTTTTGCTAGGAAGCAACACATGAATTTGGTTTCAATAATGGAAGGAATACGTTGATAGGAGTCTACCAGGCAAGTAAGGGATGGGGTCAAAGGAAGAGCAAGCACAAAGACTCAGAGATGGGGCAGAGTGAGTGCATTTGGGAAGCTATCTGCAGCTTGCTGCAATTGAAGCATAAAGGGTCTTGGATGGGCAGGATGGAAGGGCTGCAACACTCAGTGAGGGGTGAAGGGTAGGCAGACGCCAGTATACTGATTTTAACTTTATTGCTGTGATAATAGCAGTAGCTCATATTTACAGAGCACTTCATGGGGTTCATCACTGTATGAACATTCTACGAACACTATCTCATTTAATGTTCACAATTATTTTAAAATGTGCTATTATTATTTATCTCCACTTACTGGATGAGGAAACTGGTTCTTGAAGAACTTACGTGACTTGCATAAGACAGAGACAGGTCAAGGGGAGGCTGGGACTTGGACTCTAGCCTGCCCAGTTGCAGAGGAAGCCCACTTGAGCTGTGCCCCTAACACTCATGAGTCTGTTGGATTTAGCAGTCAGAAACCACTGACGATCTTTGCTAGTTCAGTGTTGATAGCATCTAAGGGGTTAGAAAGTAGACTGTAGTGGATTGAGGAGTAGGCGATTTCAGGAAAATTTTAAAAGATCAGGTCCAAGTTTTATGATCTCAATGTCTGGTTTTCTCCAACATAGATTAGCCAATGAAATGGACAGGAAGATTGAGCCAAAGATAAGGAATTCCAAGAAAGAAGGCTCGGGCCTCTGGAGTAGGCAGGCTGTGCCGCAAGGGGAAGAGAGCGGACCTAAAGGAATGAAAGAAGAGAGAGCTGAAGATGGTACATCTTTATCCCATAGGAAGAAAACGGGAGTGGCACACAATGCTACATTGTTCAGACATGGGAAAATTAAACCCAGTGGGGACTGCAGGGAGAGGCACATTGAAGAGACGATATTTGAGTGAGGCACTGAAGAATGAGGCAGGAGCAAGGGTGGAGGGAAAGTAACTCCAGAGCAGTCAGTGATTGAGCAGACCAGAGAAGCAGGGAAATGCAAAACCAGAGAAAGTGAAGCCAGGACACATTTGCGGGAGCACAGAGTCTGAGCGTGAAACAAGTGCAAGGCAGCACTGGCTGTGACCAGGCTCTTGAGGGCGGGGCTAAGGAATGCAGCCCAGATTCAGAAAGTAGGGAGATCCACTAAGGTCTCTGCATTTCTGCAGAGGGAGGTGTGATCAAAGAACTGCCCCAGGGCGATACTCTGGCTGCCTGGGTCTGGGTGGAACGGAGAGATTGGTCAAGGTGATGTAAAGGAAGCCAGTGCAATAGTTCAGGGGGGAGGCTGCAAGGCTGCAAGGCCTGAGCTGCAGAGGCACCCGGCAGACAGAGACAAAGGCACGCCCCAGGGAATATCACGAGCAGGACTCCATGACGGGTGAGAGGGAGCTGTTAATGTCCCTGCGAAGGGTTCCATGACTTCAAGAACGCCTGTGCTGTTAACAGAAATAGCAAAGTCAAGACAAAACATGGTATTTTTTTTCTTTTTATAACTTTTGATTATTGTATACATAAAAATTATTTGTTGAAGAAAAATCTGAAAACATATTAAGGGAAAAGAAAAAGAAATGTCCATATCTCGTTGCTACTATTCCCGTTTGGTATACTGTTTTCTTTCCCTATGCTTATGTATTTCTAATACTTTAATCACAAATTGGGATCCTTCCATTTTATGACCTTTTTCACTCAACAATATATAATACGCATTTCTCACATCTATATTTGTAATTCCGCATTATTTTACTGATTACATAGAATTCTAATTTATGAATTTACAACAACTTACTCTGTCTGTTCCCTGAGGCTAACCAGTCTGCAGGGTTCCAATTTTACTTGTAATTAACATCCTCGAAGCTAAATATCTCTGCACATCTTTAATTACTTCTTCAGAATAAATCCCTGAAAGTGTAATTTGGGAGTCAAAGAAAATGTGGGGTTTTTAAGGCTTTTGAAACAAAATTGTTCTCCAGAAAGAATCAAATTAACCTGTACTCTCACCAGCACCGGCACAGCAGAAAACAGAGAAGGGTTTTACTAGAGGAAACGTGAGCGGTTTCAGATACGTAGATTCTAAAGCACCTATAGGATACATCAAAGGCAGTGACGAATACTTGGGAAGGAAGGAACTAGATTTGAAAAGAAAAATCAGGTTCCTCCTCTTCCTCTTCTTTTTCTTCCCCACCACTCCTCCTCCCCACCCGTCCCCTCTCTCCCCTACCCTTTCTTTCCTGAACAGCTCAGTCCTGTGTTTTGGTGGAGCGCAGCAGGATCGGCACTCCCACAGCAGAGCGGAGGAACAACAGCCTGAGCCAGTAGAGGCAGTGTCGGCACAACGGGGTGACTTGGCCCTCTGAGGGTTCCCAGGACCCATGCTCTGCGGGAGGCCCTCTGTGCAGGAATGCGGCCCCATGCGGGCTGCCAGAGCCTCAGGGAGGTGAGGTATGGTCTCCACGCAGGGGCAGCCGGGTGATGGAAATGAAATGAAATTGTTAGTGCAGGGGAGGCTATGTCAGATCAGTAAATATACGGAGAATCAGGGAAGCCAGGCTGTTTGCTAGGTTACAGTTTTAATCTGGGTTCTCTAGAGAAATAGGACCAGTAGGAGGTGATAGATGAGAGGTAGAGGGATGGATAGACTGACGGATAGACAGATTATGATAGTTGATAGATCAGATAGATAGATAGATAGATACATAGATAGATAGATAGATAGATAGATAGATAGATAGATAGATAGATAGATAGATAGATAGGATATGATGTATTATAAGGAAATGGCTCACACAGATATGGAGGCTGAGCAGCTCCAAGATCTGGAATAGGCAAGCTGAACACCGAGGAGAGCCAATGGTATTTTTCCATTCTGAGGCCAAAGGCAGGAGGAGATGGATGCTCCAACTCAGAGACAGTCACATAGAAAAAGTGAATTCTCACTTAGCCTTTTTGTTCTATTCAGACCTTCAGTGAATTAGATGAGGCCCACTCACATCAGAGAGAGCCATTCACTTTACTCAGAAACACCCTCACAGACACATCTGGAATAAAATTTAATCAAACATCTGCCCAGTCAGGTTGACACATAAAATTAATCATCATGGTTCTCAAAACAGAAAAAGATAAAGCTAAGATGAACCCTGTGGATTTGAATTAGAGATGCAGGTGTGAACTCATAGTTTTTATCTATCTATCCATCTATCTATCATGCAGGTTTAAGTGTGTGTGTGTGTGTGTGTGTGTGTGTGTGTGTGTATGTGTGTGTGTGTGCGCACATGTGTATTCCCTAGCCCTGCCTTCTGAGAGGGGGCTGGGAGTAGTAACACCCCCATGGCAGTAAACTCATCTAGCACCCAGATTTTGTTTTCCAAGTGCCATTTTTCACTGAAAAGAAGCAGGATTCCTTGGAAAAATGGCTAATTCCAGGGCGAGGTAGGAAAAGTAAAAGATGACCCTGAAACAATTTGTTTTTTTTGCCAGAAAATAAAGAAAAGCTCAAAGAGTGAGGGAACACGTCCAAAGGACACAAAAAGCCAGTTTAAAGGAACTCTCACTGGCCAAATCTTGGACAATTTAAGCACCAAAATAAATAATGATAACAAATAACAATGGGTAACTTGTTGAATAAAATAGGAACCCATGAATCCATATTGATATAAATAAATAAGAACATAAATTGAAAGTTTGATGATGAACGGGATATTTACAATATCTCAAAGTAACTTTCCATAAAATATTCGTTAATTACAAAGAGGGGAAAAGTAACTTGACAGTAGAGAAGACTGAGAGACACCATCTCAACCTAGTGATCAAAGTCAACCTCATTAGTTATGGGACAATTTGCAATCATATGCCTTCTAGTAGGCAAAGAGAAGGATGCAGCACCAATTCCTGCTAAACTTGCACAACTTACATCTAATGATGAGGCTACATCAGCAAGCCAAAGTTAAGAGATATTCAACACAATAACTGGGCTTGTTATCTCCAACACTATCAATCAAGATCAAGAAAGTCAGGGGAAGGCTAAGGAGACTGACTGATTCTAGGTTAGATCCCATTGCTGTACAATACTTTATTAGGACAAGAAGTAAAGCTCACATGGGGTCTGAGAGCTAAATCACCATACTATGTAACTGCTAATTTTCTGGTTTTGATGGTGGTATTTATTACTATAAGAATGTCCTCATTTGCAGAAAATACACGTGAAAGGATTAGTGGTGCGCCATGTCATCAACTTACTCTCAAACAATTGCAAGAAAGAATCGTTCTTTTTACCGTTCTTGCAAATTTTGTGCAAGTTGGAGAAAGAGAGAAGGAGGAAGAGAGAGACAGGCAGGTGGTGGGCAGGCCAGGGCTCGGATCACCCACGTGAAATTGATAGCACTGAGGTTCATGGTGTAAGCCGTGCTGCTGACACTGGGAATGCTGGGCTCATCTGCCCCATCTCCAAGATAGTCCTAGTGAAGACTGTGACACATATAGCTAAGAGACTGCTAGACAGCAGGGTCTTGCTTCCTCCTGCCATCGCCTGGCTCATATGCTCAGCCCCTGGCCTGCCTTGAACACAGCCTACCAGAGCAGAACTTGGACTTACTGCCCAGCTCTAACCAGGCCCATAGCCTCAGACCTTCCACCAACTGTCTGGGGTCTTGTTCAGAGTGCTGGGGCACCCTGACCCACAGAGTTACCAGCCGCCTGAGGCTAAGTGTCTTAGCCATCTGCATAAGAGGCTGCCCGGCCCAGCTGCCATTTCTCCCCTGGAATGTCTGCAGATCGAACCTGATGGTTTACCTTGTCCTTTGCTGAGACTCAGCAGGCTTTCCAGACAAGCCCCACTTCTCCAGGCTAACATGGAAAGTTAGTACCTCTGAAGTATAATTTAGGGAAAGTACACAGAGGAAGAGGGGACAAACCATGACAGGGTTCAAAGGGACCGTCAGAGCAGTGGCATGCTATGCAGACCAGAGGAGGCATTCAGGAGCCGGTGGTTCATTCAGCAAGTGAGGAGCAATAAGAAGTCTATGGATTCGCTCCTTGGGGGGTCTCAGGTGAGCTCCCAGGAGGCACCTTCTGTGGAGGGGTGGGGCATAGTCAAATGATGACAGACCCTGGGTGTCAGCAAGAAAGGCAGCACAGAGGTTTTCCAGGGAAAGTGGAGGTGAGATGATTGTTTAAGGTTTTAAAAAACAAAGATTTGGGAGAGATGGGGATCCTATTCCATGGTTAGTAGGTTTGTAGATGAAATGATAGACTGAAAGTACAGGGATGGGAAAAGGTGGTTGGAAATTTGATCATGGGATAGAATCAAGAGGACAAGTAAAAGGTTTGTCTTAGAAAGCAGACCAAAAGGCAGAGGAAAGGAAGAAAGGGTAGTGCTTTCGAGGCAGGGAAGAAGGGTAACACCAGCGGAGAGGGTGGAAGATCGGGCACTGCGGGCCAGCTGACCTGCAGGAATTCAGTGTCAGGGTTTCAGCCAGGTAATCCACGTGAATGACGGCATTACTTACTCCCCTGAAGCAGAAGTGGCCAAGGCATTTGTGCCATCAGTGAGCAGCACAGCCCCTGAGGATAACAACCAGAAGCAGTCAAAGAAAGAGAGAACCCAAGTGGAGAAGCAGAGGATGTGCAGAAGGTGGTTAAAATGGAGAGCTGTGGCCCAAAGACCCTCGCCTACCAGCCCTAGGAAACACAGCCAAGAACGCTTATAGCAGCCTGACTTTTAACAGCATAATGGGAAGCAACGAATTATACACTGGCTGGGGAATGGCAAGTAATGGCTGGCATAGTCACGTAATGGAATACAATTCTGTGGCGAAAATTAATTAACTACAGCTACATGCATCAATGCAGATGAGCCTAAAAAGCATAAGACACAAAAGAATTACCCCGTGTAATACTATTCGTATGAAATTCAAATGCACACTAATTTCTAAACTGTGTTTATTTTACTAAATATACTTTCAAACAATAAACATAAATTCCCTCGGCGGGGAGAGATCACAACAGCGAAGGCACAAAAGGTGCTTCACCATTTGGGGAACGGTCTATTTCTTAAGTTGGGTGATGGGTCCCGGAGTGTTTATTTTTTAATACCTTACATGCATTATGTTTTCTTTTTGTATGAGTGAAATATTTCACTGAGAAATAAACACTACTGGCATGCAAAAAGGGGAAAAGTCCTCAAGTACTATCAAAAGGGAAGATGCAAGTACTCTAAAGACCAGGTTACTCCCTGCTCATGCCCCTGGGTGGCTCCGGGATCTAAAAATTCCAGTGTCCAATTTTCCCAATGCTACAAGCAACTCTGCAAAATTTCAGGAAGAATGTAAAACTATGTAACTGGTAGGGTTGCGATCAGAATTCAGTGTTCTCATTGCAGCACATAAACAGAAAGGCAAACAAACAAGTGAACACCATGAACTTTAAAAGAAAACACCCTCTTGAGGAAAGAACCAGCCGCTCCGAGAAGTGAGAGCAGGAAGGTACGCAGAGGGCAGCCCCGCCTCTCTGAACGTGGCGCTTGGGAGAGACTGCACAGGAAACCCTTCACTCTACAATCATGGAATGTTGGACTTTGAAGAGATGGGGCATCCACAGATGTTGCTTGGGTTTTGTAAAGACCTGAAACTCTTCCGGGATAAATGGAGAATTACTCAAACTCTGGAGGCTTGTTTTCCCACATGAATTCATCTGGGACTGAAACTTATCCTCTCTTGCTCCAATCTCTCTCCATCTCCAAGGCTAAATTCAAGCACTGTTCATCAACAGGTGAGCCATCCAGGTAGGAAGGAAAGCAGGACTGGGCTCTAGGGATCATGAGGAAACTGCCCCTAGAGACCCAGTATCTACTCAGGCAGGTGTTCGGGGAGTGGTTCACAGCAAGTCGCTGAGAAGTCAACCCAGAGGCGCCAACGGCTTCAAGATCTCGGACTTTGCCTTCGCCCCAGCCTCTTCCTTTCATCGCCAAGACCGCCGGCTCCAGCAGCGAGGGGCAATCTGATAGCATCACACAGCGGGAGGCCCCAGGATGTCTTTGCTGAAGACACTAGACTATAAATAAATGATAAAACATGAGAGAAAGGTCAGGCTCCAGGAAAGCACTCCTCGTAAATCCTCTTCATCCTGATTGCTCCATGTAGAAGCAGATTAAGTGTAAAATACTGGTCTTGAATGGGGTCCAGCCAAAACTTATACAGCTTGAGAGCTTTTTGGAAGGACTGTGTTCTTTCAAAGGAAGTGATTTAGGAAATGCGATGCTGTTAGAAGGTCCTGGAAGGAGGAAAGATGGGCCAATTTTATCAACCAAGCAGGGCATTCCATCTACTGTGAAAGGATATCCCACATGTTACAGAGCGGGTGCTGATTTTGGTGGTGCAAGTTGGTCCGAGTGTTGTGGGTTATTGTTAAGCTGATTTTGGTGGTGCAGATGGTGTAGTTGTGTTAGGAGGCGGTAGGGCATTGCGACAGCAGAGGTCTGTTGTAATGGGCGCAGCCTATTCTAAGACAGTGTATTTTGTGAGGTAAGAGGTAGAAAAATTTTAGGTTGCGAAGTACAAAGTTGTTTAAAGGTTTGGAAGCAGAAATAAATATGCAGGACTTGGGCCATTTGTCTCAGTTTCTCTCATCTGTAAAATGGGGATAATCATGGGATCAATGACCAAAGACGTGGTGAGAATTAAATGCAATAATGCTGCAGGGCACAATAGCTCATGCCTGTAATCCCAGCACTTTGGGAGGCTGAGCTAGGCAGATTACGAGGTCAGGACATGAAGACCATCCTGGCTAACATGGTGAAATCCTGTCTATACTAAAAATACAAAAATTAGCTGGGTTTGGTGGCACACACCCGTAATCCCAGCTACTTGGGAGACTGAGGCAGGAGAATTGCTTGAACCTGGAAGGCAGAGGTTGCAGTTAGCCGAAATTGTGCCACTGCACTCCAGCCTGGGCAACAGAGCGAGACTCAGTCTAAAAAAAAAAAAAAAAGAAGAAGAAGCCTGTAGGGTCTGTAAACTGGGTTACAAATGAAAGCTAACATCTGTCTATGGACAGTAGGACAAGATGAATGGGCAGAGACGCCTGTGAGTGCTGGGACAGAAGGTGATGTCCCGGAGAGATCAGTCACCATTCATTCACCCATTCAACAAATATTTATGAGCACCTAGTATATGCCAAGCTCTGTGGTGTTATGGGTACAGGGTTAGGCAATGCCAGGAAAGCCGCTACCCCCATGAGCCTACTGAGGAGGCAGGAGCTAAGAGACAAAGAGACAGGCAAAAGGCCTAAAATGTGTCTCAAGCAAGAGGTAGAGCGTGGTTCTCATGCAGCCTGTGGGCATGTGTTAAAGTTCTCTGCTGTTTCTATGAATGTCCTTTGAATGTGAACTCTAGGAGCAATCTAGAGGAAAAAATAAAGACTTTGGAACCAATCAGGCCAGGGTGCTTTGCTGTGTGCCTAAGATCTGAGCAACAGCTTCCTTAATTCTAAGACAAGCACAACCATCTCCTTTCAGAGTGTTGCAAAAATTTAAAATGAGTATGTCAAGCACTTGATTTTGTGACGAATGTATGATTTTGTGTTTAATATAGTAGAGCTATATTTTCGGCTTTTCCAATTTGTAATTTTGGTCATTTTTTCTTCATCGATTCCTGTTCATTTTTAGTAAAGTTCCTTTGAAAATATCATACTCTTAACCAAGGATAAGGAAGGTGCAAGATGTTTGCCCAGGCTTTAGGGGTGCAGGGTGCCATAGGCAAGGAGCATCTGAGAGGGTGGTGTTGACAGCTAGGCTCCCAAGTAGCACCCCAGGAGAAAAATTGCAGCTTTGGAGGGGGCTGTATTCTGGCAAAGGTACACCCTTAGGTCCCAGAGACCATGCTGGGCAACCCTAAGAGAAGCCAGAGTCACAGGCAAGGTCCTAGTGATGAAAGCATGCATTGGGATAGCCTTCCCAGGTGCTCCTACATGCTCCCCCCTCTTCTCCTCAAGCTCTTCCTGACAGGAGCTGTTTTATTCCCCGCTGTGCTGCTTGCACTTAAGAACTGGGTGCAAGTCATTGCCGCTACTGTCATTGCTGTTGTTTGTTTTGTGCTTTGCTGTCCACCGTGGCCACTGTTTATTTTTTAACTGTAGTACAATACACATAGCATGACATGTACTGGTTTAATCTTTTTTTTTTTTTTTTGAGATGTAGTTTCACTCTTGTTGCCCAGGCTGGAGTGTAATGGCGCGATCTCGTCTCACTGTAACCTCCACCTCCCAGGTTCAAGTGATTCTCCTGCCTCAGCCTACCAAGTAGCTGGGATTGCAGGCAGCTGCCACCACACCTGGCATGCCTGTAATCCCAGCACTTTGGGAGGCTGAGGCAGGTGGATCGCCTGGGGTCAGGAGTTCGAGACCAGCCTGACTAACTTGGTGAAACCCTGTCTCTACTACATACAAATGATCTAACCATTTTTAAGTGTACAGTTCAGTGGTATTAAGTACATTCCCATTGTGCAATTATTGCCTCTTCTGAGCCTCAAAGTCACATGACTGGTGGAAGCGGGACCCACAGGAGCATGCCTGAGCCTCCCGTGCCCTAATTGCAGCCCTGGATGGCTCTGAGTTATGTTCTAGAGTTCTGTGAGGCTTTTCTTTCTTCACAGCAGAGTGGTCTGGGCACAAAGACAAAGCTCAGGGCTGTTATGCTCTCACCTTTCATCTGGTGTGTCATTTGTGTGAAATTTAACATCACCCACCTGCTTCTGACACGCATTTACCGGGATGTGACTCAAACAGAGCCCCACTTGGCTGACATCTGCCTTTCCCATCCTGCCCAACTCTGCAGGGAAGCTCAACTCTGGCAGAGGGAGCACGGTCAGGTTGCTGTTCCTGGCGAAGAAAAGCAGGGTTTGCTGCCTAACATAGCAAGGGACGAGGCAGGGTTCCTAGTTCTTCTCCCAAGGCCTTGGCTAACGCTCTGTGGGGTTTTTCAGGAAGTCACTGGGCTTAGCTATCTGTCAGGAGCAAAAATAACAAAATCAGTTTCTATTTAGTTCCTCACTGGTGACTCATATGACCCCAAATTCTTTTAGGTCCACCAGATTCAAAACGTTTGAGAATGGTTAACCCTATTTTAGAAAACTGATCTGGTTTTTAATTATGATCATAGCCCATGGTGATTTAGTGCCTGGTAGATCAGCCAGAGTGCTGGCAAGGCAGGTGCTCAGGTGACCTGAAAGACAGTTCTGAAGCCAGACTTTATCAATACAAATGAGACACGGGGAAATCACTAAGACTCTTGCCAGGCACCATCCCTGCTAAGCTGCTCAAGGAGCAGTTAAACAGGGATGCTTTCAGGACAAATGCATTACCTTGATATTACCTAAGACTCGACTCTAGTGAGCTGGAGTAGCCCACACCCCCAGTTTAAGAGCCTCATCAGCGCTTTTACTTAAAGCCGAGTAGCACGCCCCCTCCCATGGTGCCAAGTCCTGGTGTGGGCCCCCAGCTCATCCACTCCAACAGCAGGAGGAGGCAACAAGGAGACCAGAAGGAGGCAAGCGGAGGAGAGGGAACCACTGAGAAGGGAAGATGCCGGCCCTTCTCCCCTCTCATCCATGCCTTCCCCTCTATGGCCAACTCAGGTGGACCTGCAGCCTCTGTTCCACTCTCACTAGCAACAGAGAGCCTCCTCCTAGGGGTTAGGAAGTGGTGGTGAAAGTGGTGACCTTCCAGCTTTGAGTCTGCGGCCAGCAAGTTTCCTAAATCTCTGGCCACAGGGATGCCCAGAGGATTCTGGAAAGACATCAGGGTCACTTATCTTTGAAGAAACTTCAAGAAGTGGGCCTCAGGAACACAGCCATGTCTCCCTTTTCCCCAAAGTTTCCAAGTGGTGTGCTGTAATACCAGCTAAGCATACTTAAAACCCTTCTTCTGATTGCAAAATAGATGCCCTCAGCTCAGGGATGAGGGTGTATCAAGATCTATAAGTTGTACACAAAATGCTCACAGGTTAAACACCACCAGCTCAGAGGGGAAACATTTATGTACAACTTTCTTTTCCTCATATCAACAAATGGGAGTGCAGCCCCTGGGGTCTACTCATTCCTAACTATACTTGTTCTCTGGCTACCTGTATATTCTTTTCCTCCGGCTTCTGACAAATAGGGCTGCAGCTACCAAACAAAAACCTAACATGTTGTAAGGATATATAACCGGGACACAGAACACAGAAGCCATGTCCTTGGTGTCACTAGGCCACACCTGGACTGTTCCTTGCTTCACTTGCAGGCATTACCCTTCAAGAGAGGTGTTGATACATAAAGAACCATTCACTGAAAGAACAAAACATGTAGCCTCAACAAAGAAAGTGGATAAGCTGGGCACAGTGGCTCACATCTGTCATCCCAGCCCTTTGGGAGACCAAGGCAAGAGGATCTCATGAAGCTAAGCATTACAGAGCAGCCTGGGCAACAAAATGAGACCATGCCCACGCCTTCCTTTTTTTTTTTTTTTTTTTTTTTTGAGACAGAGTCTCATTCTGTTGCCCAGGCTGGAGTGCAGTGGTGCAATCTCAGCTCACTACAACTTCTGCCTCCTGAGTTCAAGTGATTCTCCTACCTCAGCCTCCTGAGTAGCTGGGATTATAGGTGAGCATCACCACACCTGGCTAATTTTTGTATTTTTTAGTAGAGACAGGATTTCACTGTGTTGACCAGGGTGGTCTCGAATTTCTGACCTGAAGTGATCTGCCTGCCTCAGCCTCCCAAAGTGCTGGGATTACAGGCATGAGCCACTGCACCTGGCCTGAGACCCCTGTGTCTTAAAAAAAAAAAAAAATTAAAACAGATGGGCATGGTGGTGCATGCCTGTAGTCCTGGCCACTTGGAAGGCTGAGATGTGAGGATCATTTAGCCCCAGAGTTCAAGGCTGCAGTGAACTATGATCACATCACTGCACTCCAGCCTATGTGACAGAACAATACTGTGTCTCAAAATAAATAAAGTATTGAGGTGAATAAAGGAGAAAAACCATAAAAAAGATTCAAATTCTTGAAGACACATCCACAGCCCATTGTCCCATTAGTGGGGACTGTGGATATTGCATTTCTGCTATAACAAAAAAGTTTCTAACAGAATTGTCTAAAAATTAAGCTGGCTGTTCCATGTCACTAGAGGTGTTTAACCAGCCACTGGATGACTTCTTGACATAAACACTATAAAGATAATCCTTATGTTGAGAGGCAGGTTTAACTAGATGGTACTTAAGATCTTCATAGATTTATATTCTTAACCTTATGGAGAGGTCTCTTGTCTTACTCATAAAGCGATTCCTAGAGGAGGAAGCAACATTTTCAAAATGGCAGCCTTAGGAAAACAAAGTTTCTTGGGATCATAAGTTGGTGTGGGGTGGACAGAGAGAGAGAATGACTGACATGGAGTCAGATGGCTTAGTTAGAGTTGACCCAGCCATTGGGATGGGTCATGCAAAGCCCATCTTGAATAATAACAAGAGAAAGAGATGATACTGTGGTGGGGGTTGGGAGGGAGGAAGTCACAAGACATGTAGATGGAATGCAATTCCCAAGAGTTTGGGGAGTTTTGATGGTCTGGAAAAGGACTTTATGAGAAAACTTCCTCCAATAAAATGAAAAGATAAACCTCATGGGAGAATTTATTGCTCATAAACCAAAGCCTGGGAACCTAACAATGGAAAGCCAGGATCAACCTAAACACCCCTCAGACCTGCTACCCCAAGTCATTGGGCATAGTTGTGCCTTTGAATCATGGACAAAGATACGGAGTGGTCCCCCTGAAATACTTTTCAGCTCTACCTCTAAAAGGACTCCCTTCTTACCTTACCTTCTCTGTTTATCTTCTCTGTGCCCAGTGAACACATAAGAACTCAGGAGTTGACTACCATAGAAAACCAAGACTCTGAAGATGGCCATTGCAGCTTATCAATGAAGAAGAGCACAGAAGATGGAGTCTAAACCCTGTGCTTTGCATAACCCATTCCAATAGCTGGTCAACTCTAAGCCATCTGACTCACCAAAAGGAAACCTGCAAAACCACAATATGGTTCAAGAATTAGTCCTACTTCCATTGACAATAAACCACTCCTTTTTTTTTTCTTTTTTTGACAGGGTCTCACCCTGTCACCCAGGCTAGAATGCTTCAGCCTCAACCTCCCAGGCTCAACTGATGTTCCCATCTCAGCCTCCTGAGGAGCTGGGACTACAGGCATGAGCAACCATGCCCAGGTAATTTTTTTCAATTTTTGTAGAGAAAGGGTTTCATCATGTTACTCAGGTTAGTCTCCAACTCCTGGACTCAAGCCATCAGCCCTCCTCCACCTCTCAAAGTGCTAGGAATACAGGCACGAGCCATTACACCCAGCCCAATCCCTACTTTTATCCTACTTCTTACTCTGTAGTTTTGGGAGACACACACACAACATACTCAGTTCATGAATTCATGTCTTCAAATCATAAAACAAGAGGCCGTGCTGTATAGTAGTTGAAGGAGTGCTGGGAACACTGCCTGGGTTTGAAATCCATCTCTGTCATCTGCCAACTATTGTCCTGGAGCAAGTTACTCAACTTTTCTGTGCGTTCGTTTCATCACCTATAAAATGAAAACAATATTGGTACTATCTATCTCACAAGACTGTTATGAAAATTAAATTACATCATATCAGTACAATGCTTGACATATGGAAAGTACTAAAAATGTGTTAGCTAGGCTGGACACAGTAGCTCACATCTCTGCTCCCAGCACTTTGAGAGGTCAAGGCACGAGGATTACTTGAGACCCAGAGTTCAAGACCAGCCTGGATAACATAATGAGACCCTGTCTCTACAAAAAATAAAAATTAAAAAAAATTAGCCAGGCACAGTGGCAGGCACCTGTAATACCAGTTACTTGGAAGGCTGAGGTGAGCAGACTGCTTGAGCCCAGGAGCTGGAGGCTGCAGTGAGCTATGATCATGCCATTGCACTCCAGCCTGAGCAACAGAGTGAGACCCTGTCTCCAAAAACAGGAGAATAAATAATTGTTTAAATGTTAACTACTGTCACATTATTTAGAATTTGAAAAACAAAAATCACATAAACTACACATGATATGTGATTGCAGACCAACGTGGTTCATCTGTTCTTCAGTTAAATTAAAGGCTTTTGGCTGGGCATGGTGGTTCACACCTGTGAACCTCCCAGCAATTTGAGAGGCCAATGTGGGAGGATTGCTTGAGCCCAGGAGTTCAAGACCAGCCTGAGCAACAGAGGGAAACCCCCAACTCTACAAAAGCTTTAAAAGTTAGCCAGGCATACTGGTGCATGCCTTGGTCCCAGCTACTTGGGAGACTGAACTTGGAGGATCACTTGGGTTCAGGAGGTTGAGGCTGCAGTGAGCCATGATCATGCCACTGCACTCCAGCTTGGGTGACAAAGGAAGACCCTGTCTCAAAAAACTGGAAGAGACCAAGTTAAAGGCTTTTCTTTGGTGCCGTTTTTCTGGCCTCATGTGTGCCTTAGTTTTCAGCAGAGGAATATCTCATATTATTATTACTACCTTCTTGATGTTGAAGATAACCTCATTTCATATTGATTTTATTTAGTAATAATTAGAAGAAAGACTTTAGCTTTAATGTTTCTTTCCCCTTATTTTCTCCATCAAGTGTGTAGAAAGAGACCAATTCAAAGGCTACAAATGAAACCTTGAACTTTTGCAGGAGAGGTCAGATGACATGACCAAAGACCCTTGCTTAATGACAAAGCGGGATAAAATATAAGTCTAGTCCTTCTTACATTATTCCAATACATTTCTTAAAGGCATTCTTAAAGTATGTAGGGATTTATAAACGAATGCATGTTTCTCCCATATACAAAAATGTGTGTCTGTTTTGTACATTGTATGCTTTCGTTAATGATACACATGTATAAAGCTATACATAAATACGTGTGTACTGCTGACTAAGTGAGATACCTAGCTAACTCTGAACACCCCCACAAAGCACCTCACAGTAATCCCTGGCTGCCTCTATCAACCTTAGAGATAGGATTGAATTTATAGGCCTTCCCCTCCAGTAGATCAGAAGGTGTCTACTGGCAACTGTAGCATCCGTGGCTCCCGAATACCTCTTCCCTCTTTGACTTAGCTCCAAACCACATGGCAGGAGCCAAAGAAGTGGACATGCCCTAGCCTTGTACGTAGGTGTGCAGAGGGCCTAAGGAGCTGAGGCTAAACTTTTCTGTCCAATAGAAGGACCCTGTTTCAAATGGCAAATCTGGCTGTCCCACCTAGGATCTGTACCTTTTCCCAAGCCTCATCTCCCCCTAAATTACCAAGGAGTCACAGACAACTTGTTAAGGTTTTAATCATTCATTTATTAAAGAAGTCTTCCAGAGAGCTTACTATGTTCCAGGCACTAGGTATACTCTGTGAACCAAAAACAAACCAGGTTGGAGAAGGGAGACATCAGGAGTATGCAGAGATAGCCCTGGGTAAAATCAAGAGAAGCAGAAATAGCTTAGTTACCATCCTTCAGCGCTGCCCAAGCCCCCACCCTCCTGTGGATTCTAAAGAGGTCCCTCAAGCTTCTCTGTGCTCTTTGTGTCTTTCCTCTTCAGAACCTGATTCCTGGAAAAGTAACTGGATTGTTTATTCATTTATTTAACAAATAAATGTTGAGCACCTGCTGCATATCAGATACTGCAGTAGGTGAAATATCAGTCCCTTTATAACTTCTCTTGGGAGTATTTGCATCTCAAGTCTATTTTATTTTTTTCTAATGCTTTTTAAATTGAGCTATAATTCACATACCATAACATTTACCCTTTTAAAGCGTAGCATTCATTTGTTTTTACTATATTCACAAAGTTGTGTAACCATCACTGCTAACTCTAGAATTTTTTCATCACTCCAAAAAAGAAGCCCTGTACCCATTAGCAGGCATTTCCCAATTCCTGCTTCCCCCAACCCTTGAAAACCACTTATTTACACTGTCTCTATGAATTTACCTGTTCTGACCATTTCAGATAATTGGAATCATGTAATATATGACCTTTCGGGGCTGGCTTCCTTCATTAGCACATTTTCAGGGTTACCCACGTGGTAGCATGTATCAGTACTTCATCCTATATCATGGCTGAATAATGTTTCATTATATGGTCATACTACATGTTATTTATTTATTAATTTACGAACATTTGAGTTTCTTTCACTTTTTGGCTATTATGAATAATGCTGCTAGGAACATTTATGTACACATTTTTGTGTAGACACATGTCTCCGATTATCTTTGCTATGCACCTTGGAGTGGATTTGCAGGTCATATGGTAACTGTATATTTTACTCTTTAAGGAACTTCCAAACTTCTCTAAAGTGGCTGCACCAGTTTCCATTCCCACCAGGAAGATATGAGGTTTCCCATTTCTCCATACCCTCGCTCACACTTGTGATTGTCTGACTTTTTAGCTATCCAAGTGGAAACGAAGTGACGTCTCATTGTGGCTTTGAGAACTTTTTGCATTTCCCTAATAACTAAGGATGTTGTGCATCATTTTTGGTTTTGGCCATTTGTGTATCTTCTTTGGAGAAATGTCTATTCAAATATTTACTCATTTTTAATTGGGCTACTTGTCTTTTTATAATTGAGTGGTAAGAGTTCTTTTTTATATATTTTGGATACTAGAGCCTTATCCAACATAAGATTTGCAAATAAATGCTCCCATCCGGCAGGGCTGTCTTTTCACATTTTTGATGATGTCTTTTGAAGCGCAAAATGTTGTATTTTGGTGAAGTCCAATTTATTTGTCTTTAGTTGCTTATGCTTTTGGTGCCATATCTAAGGAACCATTGTCTAACACAAGTTCACAAAAAAATGCCTATTTTTCTCTAAGAATTTTATAGCTTTGGTTCTTACATCTAGGCCTATGATCCATTTTCAGTTAATTTTTGTATATAGTATAAGTTATGGGTCCAGATTCATTCATTGACATGTGGATATCAGGTTGCCTCAGCACCGTTTGTTGAAAAGACTATTCACTCCCCATTGATTGTCTTAGCATCCTTATTCCTTATTGAAAATCAACTGACCATAAATGTGAAAGTTTCCTCTGGACTCTGAATTATATTCCTTTGTTCTACATATCCATTCTTACACCAGTGTCACACAGTCCTGATCAATATACCGTTGTAGTGGGTTTCATAGTTTAGAAGTGTCAATTTTACAACTTTGCCCTTCTTTTTCCCTTGCATTTCCATATGAATCTTAGGAACAGCTTGTTGATTTCTGCAAGAGAGGAAAAGAAAAGGCAGCTAGAATTGTGATAGGGATTGCATTGAATCTGTAGACCAGTTTGGGGGGGTACCACCATCCTAGCAATATTAGGACTTCCAATCCAGAAACACAAGATGTCTTTCCATTTATTTAGGGTATTGTTTAATTTCAACAATTTTTAATAGTTTTTAATGTGCAAGCCTTGTACTTATTTTGTTAAATTTATTTCTAAGTATTTTTTTCTTCTTGATGCCACTGCAGATAGTTTTCTTAATTTCATTTTGGTTCATTCATTGTGAGTGTATAAAAAAATTATGGATTTTTATATTTTGAGCTTGCATCAGGCAACCTTGCTGAACTGAATTGTGAGTTTTAATGGTTTGGGTACACACCTTATGATTAACCATAGACAAGATTTTGTCATCTGCAAATAGTTATAGTTTTACTTTTTTCTTTTTAGCATGGATACCTTTTTAAGTCTTATTTCCTATTTTTCAGTTGTAACATCTTATGCCTCTCTGAACTAATTTCAGGCACCAAAAATGTGAGTGAACTCCATGAGAGCAGGAATTTTATTTTGCTTCCTGTTCTAGGCCTGGTATCTAGATTAGTTCCCAGCACATAACAAGTATTCAATAAATATTTGTTGAGTAAATAAATACGTGAGACAAGAAGTAGATGGGAACAGTTTGGAGCTTTTCGCCATACCCAGAATCATACCAGCAAGGTGTGGTTTATTCTATCCACTTACAATGCCTGCCCAGAGTCTGGCAATTAATTGGCACTCAGTAAATATTCTCAATGTGTAAATGAACAAATAAATAATGTAAGATCTAGCATATGGGACTGCATGAGTAAGACCACGCGATCACATCTGTTGTAGGAAGCACCATCTGCTGAACAGCTCATTTTGCCATCAATTCCATCTCAGTATGATAAATAATGTTTTCTAAGATCACAGTCACAGTAAAACTGTCACTAAGATGCCAATAATTCTACAGAGGTTGTTAAACCTTGTTGCCACAAAAACGATACCATTACATAATTCTTCTTATGTATATCACTTCAATAGCAACGCAGTGAGCTGGCCGGGCAAGGCAAGGGTTGGAAAACCACCCACGCCGGCCTGCCATGACCCAAATGACTGGCCCTGACTACTCTGCCTCTTCTGCTTTGACTCTCGCCCAGGAAATACTTTAGGTACATCTGGAAACGCAGTGAAAGTACTTGGCATGAACACCATGTGAAAAATCAGTGGAAACACCTGAGGCCCAGGCGGGACTGTGGCTCAGGCGGGAGGGGGCTGGCCCTGATGACTTTCCTCATGCTCCTGCTCACTCTCCCTTTCTTTAAAGAGACCTTCATTGTTCCCATTGTCCCACCCCACAATCCCAGGATCTCAATGTAGGGAACACAGATGGAAATCCATACTCTCCAAATATGCATTTAATTCTATTTTACTCCGGCAATTATGATATAAATAATTGCACTGTTATTGGAAGCATATTTTAAAAATTTGAATGACCAAGAAGGAGATTTATGGCCATTACAGACTTGCTAATCTTCAATAAATATGTTTTTAATCAGGTTAGCAATTTATATACAATAACTGTCCAATTAACTCTGGGGTAGACTTTGTAGCCTTGATGGAAAGCACTGCAGTTGATTTGTTTTCCCTGGGGCTCTTTAAGTTACACTTTAAGATTGGAGATTAACAGGGGAACTTTCCACCCTTCTGAAAATGAGACCCAAGAATAAGATTGACTATGGCAGTGACGAGAAGGGGCCGGCAGCTTGGAGGGGAAAGTCTGGACTAAGAATCAGGGGACCAAGATCTAAGTCTGCTTCTCCTAATTAGCTCTGTGGCTCTAGCCAAGCCACTTAACCTTTCTTCGCCACAGTTTCCTCGCTTGTCAAATGGGGATAATCATACCTAGCCTGACCTGACATTTTTGTGGTAGGGAATACGATACGCAAGTGTATGAGGGAACGCTGTAAAAATCACACCGTGCTCAGTGTCGGGTCGAGGGAATCCAGCCACAGCTCTGCACTTGGAACCACCGTGGACACATTATTTAACCCTCTCGCCCTCGGTTTCTGAATCTGTAGACTGTAAATAGTGATGATGATGATGATGATGCATATCCATAAAGCTTTGATGAATTTAAATGATGTGTATGAGCCTTCACAGTGCCTTGCACCTAAGAAGCATAAAAGCTAATCTGTTACCACTTTCAATCCATTAGGGATCTACACACTTTCCTAAGATGAAATCCAAGACACTGGGGAGCCTTCAGACTCACAGAGTCATCCTTTTTTTCTGACAGAGGGAAACGGGCTTGCATCACTCATGTTTTCCTGAATTCCAAGGTCTGGTCCCTTACTTTTGTGCCCGTTCCATTTCCCCTTGATCAAGAGTTCCAGTAAAAACGTTTAGCTCGATAGGCTGGTGGAGAGGGCTGCCACTAGGCTGAGGAATCAAGAAGGATGCTATGTCTGGGCTGGTTACAGTTCCTCCTGGAGAATGGCAGTGGGGAGCTGGAGATTCTAGTCAGCAGACAATTTCATAGCAGTGTCCCCCAAGGAAGAAGGAGGCAGCCTGGGAATAACTTTGGTTCCTCAGTATGTAGCTACTTACAATGTGCTCTGGATAAAATGAGACTCTCTGGACGCAAGGAGGCCCACAGATGACCAAAGCCTGGAATCATGTCTTTCCGCACCTTTCAAAGTGTCTTCAAACCTCACAGCAAACCTTGAGACAAACCTCCTTGCCAAGGTCCCCAGACTGAGCAAGAAAGCACAGAGTGTATACACAGAAACCCAGATCCGGGAATAAACAGACAAACCAGGCACTCCACACTGTATTATACTTTTAGTTCTCTTTACCAAACAGGGCCCCTGCCACAGGCACCCACCCCTTGCTCACCCCTCAACACACACACACACACACACACAAACACACACACACACGCGCACGCGCATTCCTCCAGGGACAAACAGAAGAGAGATTAGCTACATAAACCAGGCAGGCTTGTAAAACAGCTGAAGAATTAAACACTCAAGAATGTTTTGGCCAAGATACTGACCCATTTTCCGCCCTGCAAAGCCCGGCGAAGAAGAAGGGGGTAGAAAGGAAAATAAAGAATGAGGGGGAAGCAAAACCAAATTATTAAGTTCTTTTCATTAAATAAATAACTCCATCTGACAGGCCCTCCCCTGGAGTCCTGGGGTAACATCAGTCCTGGGAAATGACTTGAGAGGGAAAAAAAAAAAAAAACAACAACAAAGACTCCTTGGTCTTGATTGGAGTGAGAGAAGCCATTTAGTTCATTAGCTCCACTCCACTGAGAATCCATTAAGAACTGGCATCCAGCTAGAGGAAGGGCAGGGAGCAGCATGCTGGTATGCAGTGGAACATGCATCTAGGGATCAGTAAATGTCACCTGGGGTTCCAGCCTGGACACATCTCCTTCTGGTGTGATTGCACAGACCTCAACATCCACAGTCCAATCTCCAGCACCTGCTGCCTCTCCCTGTCCCCAGAAGGAATGTGACCAGCTGGGACACAGCATCTCCCTTTTTATTTTTCACTGATGTCCACTCCTCCCTCTGTAGCCCTTTACCTGGTGCCATTGGGCTAAAAATGTTAGTCATCCTTCTCTCTTCCTTTTCTCTCATCCCCCAGAACCAACTGGTTGCCAGCTCCTGTGCATTCTACTCATATGTTCCTTCCAAATCAGATCCCCTTCCTGCAAATCCATTACCACTTAATAATTCAGGACTCCATCAGGATTTGCCTACTGACCTTTTTTTTTAGTTTCTCTACCATTCACCTTTTATGCTCCTTGTCATCTGCCACAATACTGTAGATGTTATTGTATCTACTAAGGGAAACAATTAAATCAGGTCACTTCCTGACTAAAGACCTCCCAAACTCAAGGTTGCCTTAGCAGGGCACACCTGGCCCTTCGCAATCTGACTCCTACCTTCCTCTGTGGCCTTACCTCCCATCCCTCCCAGCCGAGGACCCTCAGACCATGATGTGCTTCTAACGTCCATGATTCTTGGGTTGCTTTGTTCTTCTCCCTGCCTGAAATACCTTTGCTTCATGTCAACCTGGCTGACCTCTTACTCATCTTTTAAGACCCATGTCAAAAGAGATGTGCTCTGTAAGGGCTTCCCTGGCTCTCAAGACAAAGTTACCTCCTTCCTCCTCACTTTGTCCTTGTCAGGATTATAGCACTGACACATGGGTTCTAATCATCTAAGTGTCTCACACTAGCAGGTGCGTTCCTCAAGCCCATTCCTCATGCATTATTCATATTTGCTTCAGCATGTAGCTTTTGCAGACATGTCTTAAATGTTTTACTAAATGAATGGACAAATGGGCAAGCACATGATGAATGAGCAAGTCAGCAGTGTGGGCTTGGGCAAATGGCAGCCCTCTGGGGGTCTCCATTTTATTCTCCCTGCAATGCAAGAGTTGGGTGGCTGAGCTTCCAAAATCCCTCCCAACTCTGACACTATATGGTTGTATGAGATGTAGCTGAGAGATGCTGGGTGACTGGAATTTGATTGTGAGGACTGAAGCTGAGAGTTGTAAATATGTAAAGCAGTCAAGAGTCTTCTGTAAACACGGTGGTTCAGGGCACTCAAAAGCAGACAGGTTTATGCCGAGGTAAGCCAGATGCTTTCATTAAGAACGCAGCAAGGTACAATATCCAAACATTATATTATAACCTGCAATCCGATATGCCTGCAGAAACCCAGCCCTAATCCTTAAGGAGCAGAAAATTGGTGAAAGGGGCCAGGAAGAAATGGAAACTGGTTAAATTCAGGTGAGAAAGTGAGCAATAGGAGTGAGTGGGGGTGAGCAGCCTGGAGCTTCTCCAGCACAAAAGCCTGCCTTCCCCACCTCATCTTCTGGGATATCTCGATGCAAGCACAAACCTTCCACTTCAGCCAAGCTGTCCTCCTCACTGCCCCAGGACTTGTGCTACACAACCCTCATCCACGCTCCTGTTCATTCTGATTACCCCCTGTGGCCCTCTCCACCCACATAACAAAATGCTACACATTCTTCATGTCCAGCTGATAGTCCACCTTTTAACCTCTCCCACCCAAAAGGATCTCTTTCCTGCTTTTCTGACATCTTATAACAGTTTGGCCACCTGGCCCAGCCACCCTGGTTGCTGCTGTCTAGCTTCAAACAGCATCTGACAAACAGAAGACACTCAATAAAGGTTTTTCTGGATCAATGACTAAGTATATTAAAAGCTAAATAAAACCTATAGAGATGAAATTCCCTGCCCTCAGGGAGAATTCAATACAGTACAGGAATCAGGTGAATAAGGGAACAGCTGTAAGAGAATACACATGGGAATATGCCTAACTGTACGGTTGTTGGTTTTGGGTTTGGTTTTGGTTTATTTTAGGGCTTTGGGGAAGCTTTCCTATGCACGTGTGTCCTCTCCCTGAACACCCTACGAGTTCTTGTATCTTCTCCCTGAATAACTTGCAAGAAAATCAATGAATATGCACTTGTGTTTATGAGCAAGGCACTGTGGTGGGTATTCTTGGAGAAATCAAGACACCTCCAAGATACCTACCACAGTGCCTTAGTTGTAAACACAGTGCATATTTATTGATTTTCTATATCCAATCAGGATCACTTAAAAGAGAAAAACTGCAGACAAGGCGAATGAAAAAAAAAATGTGTCTTAGAAGAGGCTTCACCTGAACTAGGACAACATGGGAGATTGGCTAAGACAAACTGTTAGGCTGCAAGAACAAAAAAAGGAAGGAAGAAAGAAGCTGAGAGGAAGGAGGCAAATAAAAGAATGTGGCAAGTGGGAGAGGGGAGTTGGGGGAGGAGGAATAATAGTTTCAAATAAGCACTGGAGTCTAGTTAAGGATGGAAACAATTAGCGTGGAGGGTGTCAGGTCACATTGTGCTAGACATGTAATGCATGTGGTTTCAGACAGAGTCATTTTTCTATGTGTAGAAGACTGTAATGGAAACCAATATAAGTTTTGTGAGAAAATATCCATTTGGTCACTAGAATAGGGAAAAGTCTTCAGAAGAAGCTAATCTTATTATTTTCTCCTTTTCATGTTGTAAAAGCTGATATTGATATAATATATAGATATATAATAGATACAGATATATGTCCAGAAATCTTTGAGAATAAAAATGATGCTAACTGAAACAAGTAACTTAATTCCTATTGCTTAGTCCAAAAATGTTACAAAGAAGGGAGGTAAGGAAAGAGGGAGGAAAAGAGGAAGGAGGAAGGCAGGGAGTGAGGAAGGTCTACCTTCCAGTCTGGTTGCAAGATTCAGTGGTCATGCCCTGTTTTTCTTAATTTCCTTCCCAAACTCTGGTCTTCAGAGGCACCCGGCAAAGATGCTATCAACTTATCATATTGATGTTTGTGAGAATCAGAATTATATGAAGTATGAAACTCAAAGGAAGAAATTCAAAATCTTAAGAACTATTGAGTTAATGCCCTTTCTGTCATTTTCTTCACACCATGGAAGACAATATGCCTTGTTTTAATGAGATTACCTTGTCATATATCCTGACAGGCCTGGCACTAGTAGAGGTACCATATCACCAGCATGGATTAATGCTCCCTTCCTGTGAAATATATGAGCTGTTTCTCTTTAGATGAAAAACAATACTATTCTATCTTCACCACTTGACTGGAATATAAGGACGAGGAGTGAGGCAAACAATAGGGCCCAGGGTTTTCTTTCTGCCAAAACTTTTAAATGTGTATTCAAGTGAACATCAAAGGCAGACTTGAGAGGGGGAAGGAAGTCAGAAAAACTCTAGAATTATGTATGGAAAAAGGAAGAGAGTAATTTTTTGCTTCAATAATAGTAGAAGTATTGTATCCAGCCAATAGTAGATATTTATTGTGTATCTGTTAGATGGCTTGATGGATGGATGGATGGATGGAAGGAAGGTGGATGGGTGAATGGATGAATGGATGGATAGATACATGAAGGGTGGATGGGTGTGTGAATGAGTTAGTGGGTCAATACATGTGTAGGTGAGTGGATCAATTGATGGGTAGATGGGTGGATGATTGAATGGAAGGTTGTGTAAATGAATAAATGATTGGATGGGCAGATGGATAAGTGCATGGATGAATGAATAGATGAGGATGTGAATTTGGAGAAATGGATAATCTGTACCTTTATGTTCTAATGGGATCACCTTCCTAAATCACTTTCCAACCAAATGTCATAGGGATAAATACTGAATAAATAATTTCAAATAACTGCTTCCTCTAGAATACAAGAAAGAATAGCACTTCAGCTATGTTTTTAGATTTTTTTAATGGGGTGTATATCAAGTGCCATAAAATGTTTATTACTTTTGATGCAGTAATCCCACTTTTAAGAATTCTTTCTAATTTTTCTCATAAGAAAAGAAGTTATTTGCATAGTGATGGTCTTGAAGCATAATCTATGAAATTTAATGATTATTGCAACCTGTAAATATTAAAGTAAATTAAGTTATTTCAATCTGATAGACTACTAAACAGTCATAAAATAATAGATATTGTGAAACAACATGGAAGAATGTTTATGGTAGGAGAAATTTTACATTATATATATGTTTTCTCTACAAGGAAGGTGTAAATTCTATAATCACAGAATATAAATACCAATTATAGTCATATATATATATATATATATATATATATATATATCTGCACTTACAACTATGGAGAGGTATGTTTGCATGTTAAGAGGTTGGAAAGATATTAAGATAATAGAAATTTGAATGAAGTTCTCAACTTATAAAGTTATTTTTCAAGTGGACTTGAGGTAGTTAATTTCCCTTAAGGTACGTATTTTCAAAGGAAATATAAAGGAAAAGGAAAAGCAACTTAAAACACACATTTACTGTTTCTACAACCAACCCCAAGTTGGCTTACCACTTCTTATGGAGTCATTGAGAATAGGAAGGAGCCTAGTTCTCTTCCCTCCATCTTCTCTCCTGCCTTCTCCACAGCCTTACCTGGACCACATAGCTGGTGCCCCTTCCCAACATTTAGCTCCCACAGCCTCCAACATTTTAGCCTTAAAAAAAATACTGAGCATGTTCGTTTTCTCTTGCTGTGTAACAAATTGGCACAAGCGTACCAGAGTAAAGCAAAAAAACTTTTATTATTTGATATTTTCAGTGTGTCAGGGGTTCAGGTATGGCTTAACTGGGACCTTGCTCAGGTCTCACAGGCTGCAATCAAGGCCTCAGATGGGCTGCATTCTCATCGGGAGGCTCAGCTGAGGGGAAATCCTCTCCTGAGCTCATTCAGGCTGCTGTCACAGTCCACTTCCTTGCAGCCATGTGATAATTGTCTTCACTTTTTTCTGGCTGCCAGCCAGAGGCTAACTGCAGTGCCCTGTCCCATGGCTGTCTCCAGAGGTAGTCTGTGGCTGTTTGCTTCTTCAAGATAAGCAGCAGTCTCACTCTAGTCTGCTAAGACAAGTCTTATAGAAAGTGACAAAATCATGAGAATGGCTTCTCATCACCTTTGTCATATTCTATCAGCTAGAAGCAAGTCACAGGTTCCACTTACACTAAAGGGGAAGGGGGTGCACAAGGGATGACACCAGGCCATAGACAGCATGGGGCTGTCTTAGAATTCTGCCTCCCAAACTGAGTCTCCGTTTTCATAACCACAGCCTCACTTACCTCACAGCCTCAACCCACTCACATCTCTGTCTTGGTTTTACTGACAAACTTTTGAAAGAAGCCACTCCCTCCCATTCATGAAGCCCAAGTATCTTCTTTTAGGACCTTCCCCTTGTCAAGTCCCTTTTCGTCTCAGGGCCTTCTCCTCTACCCCATCCTCCTGTTCACTTGATTCCTCCACCCCCTTTCACCTGATTATTAGCTCCTACTTGGTCTCAGTTTCAATGCCACTTCTTCAAAGAAGCCTTTTCTGATCCCCAGAGTAACATATCATGATGTAAATCTTTTAGTAATTATGGGTTTAATGCCTGTTTCATCTGTTAAGAACGAAAGAAAGAAACGTCTCCATCTTGTACCCTGTTGTATCTCTAGTATTTACTTAGCTCAGTGCCCAGAATGCCATAGGTGTTCAGTAGATACTCAGTAGACCCCCCTTATCTGTGGAGAATATGTTCCAAAATCCCCAGTGGATGCCTGAAACCACAGATTGTACTGAACCCTACAAACACTATGTTTATTCCTATAACTACATACCTATGACAAAGTTTAATTTATACAAAATATACAGAAATATATTAACAACAATACCTAATAATAAAATAAAATGATCATAACAGTATAATTAATAAAAGTTATGGGAATGTGGTTTAGCTCTCTCAATATACATATCTTCTTGTGCTGCTCTTCCCTTTCTTGCAATGATGTGAAATGGCACATGCCTATGTGATGACACCACGTAGGGGAATGATGTAGCCTTCGTGACGTAACATTGAGCTACTCTTGGCCTTCTTACCATATATCAGAAAGAGGATCATCTGCTTTGCATGATCCTGGATCGTCAAGCCAAAAGGATGCCAACGATTGGATATCAGGAGCAGGTGATGTTGATATTTGGGGATCCCCGTATTCGAAGGTTTTGGGGTGTTTTTTTGCCAAAAGGTTCTCGAAAAACATTGTAATCAAAAGTTATTGTCTCTTTCTTTTTAATTCATCAAAATGTTGTTGCAGAGGTTGTAATCCTTTGGTGATGGTATAGGTGACTTTAATGTGGCATTCCATCTGAGAATAATATTCTATAATTTGTCTTCTTTGATGTCTGTGCAATTTGAAGCATTGCAGCGTATTTCAGTAAGTTTCACACTGCTGGTTCCGCTTCAGTTTCTTCTTCATCTTCCCTTCCTCTGTAATGGCTCAACAAGTTTTTCCAATTCCTCATTTGCTAACACTTATCTATGGCCTTCAATATGTTCTTTTACTTCATCAAGCATGTCAGCAAACCTTTCTCTACCAATTTGTCTTGCTAAGTGAATGATTTTCCTAAGTTTTCCATTGATCCCCAGAAACCTTTATAGTCATTCACAACTTCACTCCATAAGTTCCTCCACCAGCCATTTATAGTTTCTGCTTTTAATTCTTCCATTGCAGCTTTGATGTGAGTTACTGTGTCAGCAATAGTGAATGATTTCCCACATTGTATTATGATACAGATTAGGGTCTGCGTCAATTGCTGATCGAATGTGATCAAATACCAGGTGCGTGTATGTGGCCCTGACAAACCAAATGATGTTCTAGTCAAGGAACTGAAGAAGTGAGGTTGCATTTGGAGGTTGAAATACAGCCTCAACATTTTCATTTTCATAGTAAATGGATTCAGGTTAGCAGGTGCATTGTCTATTATTTAAAGAACTTCAAATTCCAACCCTTCCTCCTCCAGGTATGTTTCCACTTCTAGGATGAAGCATTGATGAAGCTTTCCACAAGCAAGATAACAGTCATTGAAGTTCTCTGATTATGCTGCCAAATAGGGGCAAATATTTTTTATTTTGTTTTTGAGAGTGTGTGGGGCTTTGCTCCATGCACTATGCCTGGCTTTCTCATATGCCCTGCAGTGTAGCCACAAAGCACCAGAGGTAATCTGTCCTTCCGTGTTCTGTGCCCTGGTGCCTCCTTTGCACTATTAAAACTGTAGATTCTACTGTGCATCTTCTCCCAGAAGAGCCCGGTTTCATCACAAATAGAGACTCACTTTGGATAGTATCATTTTTCCTAACCAACTGCTTCAACTCTGACAGAAATGAGGAAGCTACTCCTTCAATGACAGACGTGGACTCTCCTGTAACTTTTATATTTTTCAGTCCAAACCTATTCCTGAACATGTATAACTATCCCTAACTTGCAGAAGATGCCTTGATGTTACTCATTTTAGGGGCTCCCTTGCTGAAGTCCTCATATGGGTTCAATGCTTTCTGGAACAACACATTGCTGTCAATCAGAATTTTTTCTTCGTGTCCTTCACCCACAAACTTAATGCCCTTTCCATCTTCACTGAGCGTTTATCACACACACTATGGCCATAATTTTTGCAATGTGAGATGTGATGTCAAAGCCAGCACAAATTTCCTTTTCCTTCACAATTTCACAGATAGAAGATTTGTTCTTACCATAGATCTTAGCAACCTCAGCATACAATTTTTTTTTTTCATTCTTGCTAGAACTTTCACCTTTTTACTTAAAGGGAGAACTTTAGGCTTCTCTTTAGCATACCCGAATTGCCAGCATCACTCCTCTTGCACACTGGGGCCAGTTGTGAAATCAAATAAGGGTGACTTGAACTCACAGGCTGTAGTACCATGACAGTTTCTGTGATAATGAGATAGCTTCTAAGTGACTACCAGGCAGTGTGGAGACGCTGGACAAAGAGGTGATTCACATCCCACACACATGGAGGTGGATGGCACGAGATTTTATTACACTACTTAGAACAGGGTGCAATTTAAAAGTTATGAATTGCTTATTTCTAGAACTTGCCTTCTAATATTTTTGCACCTCAGTTGACTGTAGGTAACTGAAATCATGGAAAACAAAACTACAGTTAAGAGAGGTCTGCTGTGTGTTGAATGAATTTATAAGTTAATAAATCATAGGCAACATTTCTGAACCTTCCACCCATGCCTCTATGCGGTAACTTATGACGCTACTACCCTGTTGAATCTTCTCTCTTCAAGGATGTCATCAATGTCTTCCTAATTGTAACATCCGGTAGTCTGTCTTGGTCTCTCACCCTCTCTCACCTGTCTCCAGCTTCTAGCTGACTAATTCCCTGAGCAAATGCTGTCCCCCTCGGCTTTGAAGCCCTAAGCTCTTCTGATTTTCTTCCTCATTCAAATCACTCTCTTTGTGCTGTCTTCTAAGAATGCCTTCCTCTTTTGGAATTTCTCCTTCGCTTCTGTACTGAGGAGTCTAAAACCCATACCCAGGTCCTGGGCTCTCTTTCTAACCAGACTCACATTTCTAGCTGGTAGTTGAATCTTTTCACCAACACCTTAAACTGAACTTGTCAAAAAATTCTATTTCTCAACATGGATGAAGGATCTTCCTTGGTTCCTTGGTCACTGTGTTACTACCCTCCAAATCACCCAGGTTCAAAGCCTTGGTAACCTTCAACTACTCCTGGCCTCTCGCTAACTTGTCTTCTGCACTCAGTTCCTCCTTTCCATCCCCACTGAACTTAATGCTTCCCCAGTGTGCTCCTGAACAAAATGATCCCCTACCTCCACATTCTAATGTTCACTTACCAGTTAGCTCTCCAGAACTCAGTTCTGAATATATCCCTCTAATATACAATAATCTTCAGTGACCATCAATTTCCTGAAAAATAATCTCAACTTGTACACGACCTTACGTGCCCCGCACTCCATGATCTGGCTTTTAAGTGACTTTGCAACCCTATTCTGGCTCTCCCAATTTCTCTTCTCTGGTCTAACCAGCAGGGTCATTGTTTTCACAACTGATCATCTCTGGGTCTCTCTTCGCAGGGTTATCCAGTGCTTGAAAGGCCCTTCCTCTCATTCTTGCTTGTAAAAAGAACAAAAACAAGAAATAAAAATACCTTCCTGCCTCTCCATGCAAATCTGACTTCCTCCATGAAGATGCGGATCCAGAGTCTGCTATTCCCTCTGCATACCAGCCATAGCCTGTACCACTCTTGGAGTGCTTAGCACATTTTTTATAATAACGCTGTGGGCATGTCCACTTCCCACTACTGGGTTGCACACTCCTGGGGGTATTGGCAATCTTCATCTGCTGAGTCTCCCACGCTGTGCAGAGTCCTGGGACCATAACCATGCACCATAGAAAGTTTTCATTTGGAAGGACCAAGTTTGTCCCAGTTAGAAGCTCCCTTTGCCTGGGTTCTTCAAACTGTTCCTGTTAGGTTGGAATGATTCCGGCTTGCCTCTACCAAGTCTTTTTATCTCCAAAACTGCAAACAGGAAATCCATGGGGAGGAAAATCTGTGGTTAATAGAAAACAACCTCTCAGTCCAAACCACCAGCTGACTTGTTAAAATTAACAAGCAGCAAAGTGAAACATGCGGCTTAGGAGCTGGATTTCTTGTTATTATTCTACACATACACACACACTGAGAGATACACAGTACAGCCTCCCCAGGAGTAAGCTGGCTTTAATGAGTAGCTGAATGGACAAATGGAAGATGAGGGGCAGTTGGAAGGCTGAGGCCAGGAGCACAGAATTAGCGAATGTTCGCTGAAACCCAAGTGACTGGGATGGATTGGGATAGGGTGACCCGGTTGTTCCCAGAGGGTTTCAAAGTCCCCAGAAGTAAAATGTCATTCAGAGACAGCACAGCTTAAATGAAGCTAAAGAAAAAAAGGCCTGTTGTATCTTCCTCTTTTCTCTCCTTGATATTTTTAACAATTAAAAATAAGGGCTCTAGACTTAGGAAGACTTTCGTTTGTGTCCTGGGCCTTCACTTCCAGTGAGGAACTCTCTGCATCTCAGGGGACTCTTTTTTTTTTTTTTTTTTTTTTTTATAATGTTGGAGTGAATAATGGTACTTGATTCACAGTCTTAAAAGAGGTAATGTAGGTAAAGCAATTTGTCACAGCATACCTAAACCTTCAATTAACATTAGGATTTCAGTTTGGGTTGGTATTTTTTTATTTTTGGTTTCTTTTTAATGTGCCTACTATGTGCCAAGTTTGTGCTGAATAAAGTTTAAATTATTGCATGATTATTAACTATTGAAATCGGCTTCAATTGCTTAAAGGGGAAAGGAAAGTTCAGCTGTGGGAAAAGAAGGGTGGAGGGTGAGTACAATAGCATGACAGCCTGGGGCTCAGAGCTGCTCTAGCCCAGGACTGTCCCATCCCTCACTCCACCTATGCTTCCTGGGAAACTCCTCTTGCCTCGGCCCCAAAGCAAGCCCTGTCTCTCAAGGCAGGGTTGGCCCCAGAAAGAATTGTTGGCAAATTCCTCTGCTACAGCACTAAAAACTAAAAATAGCCATTCTCACCAGCTTGGGCCTGGGAACACTTTCCACAGTGCATTCAGCAAACAAAATTCCATTTCCCCACGATGTTTGCATAGGCCCAGATGCATTCCCCAAGATTTCTTCCTATCCTTTTCCTCACCACCCTCCCTTCTCTATCTTGTGGATACTTTTGGCTTTCGGTCAAAATCAGTGGTGTGCTATTTAACAACCAGCTCTTGGGGAGGAGGGGTGAGGTGGGGAGGCTGGGTTTGCAGCGTATGCCTTTTCCTGTGGTGTAAATGTTCTCAACTGAGAGTTAGAAAAAGATCTGCTTGGCCGGGCGCAGTGGCTCACGTCTGTAATCCCAGCACTTTGGGAGGCCGAGGTGGGTGGATCATGAGGTCAAGAGATCAAGACCATCCTGGTCAACACGGTGAAACCCCGTCTCTACTAAAAATACAAAAAATTAGCTGGGCATGGTGGCACGTGCCTGTAATCCCACCTACTCAGGAGGCTGAGACAGGAGAATTGCCTGAACCCAGGAGGTGGAGGTTGCGGTGAGCCAAGATCGCGCCATTGCACTCCAGCCTGGGTAACAAGAGCGAAACTCCGTCCCAAAAAAAAAAAGAAAGAAAGAAAAAGAAAAAGATCTGCTTGTTCAGGTCTCATGAGCTAGCATGACTGGCTCTGTGTGCACACCACTGACACCCCAGGTCTCCTAGGATAGGACCTCCTGCATCCTATCCTATCTCCAGAGGATATATTTTAGTTGCCTTTGGCCATCCTACTTCCTTCATTTCTTTCAGGCTATTTGAAAATAAATCGTCCTTTGGAAGGCTAGTCACCATGTCAGATTATTCTCGAAGCTAGGAGCATCCAAGGCTGCCACATAGAGCCACCCATGCTATGCAGCGCACAACTTCAATAGGCCCATTCACATAGGTATGTACAAAATGAGGGGCTTGGGAGTGTCTCCATTGCAGTCACAAGGCCTTCCTGGGTTAAGGCAGAGCAGAAATGGTGAGGTTTCCTAATATCCCCATCCCCTTGTGAACTCTTGGGCTCAGCAACATCTCTAGCTGCTGAAAAATCCAAGCACTTGCTAAGCAAAATCCTCAAATATGGTGCCGCCTGAGGGCTGGGGCAGGTGGTATTTATCCCCTCTTCTCCAAAGAAGCAGTTAGAGATTCATCCTGTGGGCTGCCTCCCTTCCCACCTATTGAACAAGTTCATTTCTTAATTTATCCAACAAATACTTAGTGAGAATCTCCTAGGTTCAAGGCATTGGGCTGGACACTGAAACAAAACAAGACATTTAGAAGTGACACAGACACAGCAGGTCCAATATTTCCTATTTCATTTACAAGGATTTGTGCACATCCAGAAAGAAGCATCACTATAGGTAAATGTATGCGTGCCAACAGCCACCGTGGGTTGAACACTTACTGTGAGCCAGAACTCTACCAAGCATTCCTCCCTGCTACTTTATGAATCATTATGGCAACCTTTTGAGGAGATATCATCAGCTCCCATTTATAGATGAGGATTTAGAGACAGGAAAAATGAAAGAGCTTGTCTGAGGTCACATAGCTAGGAAGTGCAGAGGTGGGTCTGGCTGCAAAGTTCTTGCCCTTAACCTCTGGGCTACACCAGACCCTTAGCTTGGCACTCAGCAGTGGTGGCTGATCACTGTTTTGGTTAAGGGCCAAATCTTTCTTTGCATCCTCAGGGACTGCTTAGCTGGCAAAGTAGCCAGATGGGACCCAGAGAAAGCGACAGTCCAGCTTCCTGAGGAGCATGTGGTCCCATATGTAGGGCAGAGCAGTCTCCCAGGCTACTGCAGGGCACCCCGCTCCCTGGAGCCCACCCCAGATGCTTCCTTGGAAATTCTGACTTCAGGGTCTTAAATAGTATTTGGGCACTATTTCTGGAAGCACACATGACAACCAGAAGAGGGTTTTTTTTTTTTAATATACTCTTAATCTAAGGATTTTGTTTCTAGAATGGAAAACCCGTAGAACTTAGTGGGTCATGGAGTAGAAACAAGGTTCAAAAGTTGGTGGAGAAGGGAAAAAAAGGCAGGAGAAATCTCAGTCCTAGATAATGATTGTGGGGTGCCAAGCCACACCCTCCCAGATGAGGGAAAAAGATGGAATGTGGGGGCAGCGTACCCTCTGGAAGATCTTGAGGGACTCTACTTAGCCCTGCTCCAGGGCCAGTTAACAGCCCATCACCCTGGCCAGCCCTGAATCCTTCTCTTCGTCCCAGTTTGGCCTCTTGGAGCCCTGCAGAAATCAGGCCACCTGTCTCTCTTGCTGCACTGTAGCGACCTTGGAGATGGCAGCCAGTCTCATTCCCTTTAGGGAAGAGAAGGGTTTCAAAAAACACAGAGATCTCTTCACTTCTCTCTGAGGTCAGGCAACATGCCTCTGTCTGTGACAGGTTTTGGAAAATAAAAGCACTAACTTCCCTGTGCTTTAGTTTCCAGAGCCAATCTAAAGAAATCCAGGCAAAGGATTTAGGGCGTGAAGTAAACCCACACTCAAAAACTTTTCATTAAGAAGAGAGTTTGCATTTTCACAGCAATTGGAAAACCCAGGACATAAAAGCATTTCTTCAATGTCTATCTGACTACACGGAGGTAACAAAATCCCCCTTGAGTTTTGGGGAGGGGTTGAGGCTCAGACTCTGCTCCTTCAATTCTTCAACTGACCTCTGAATTGCAGGTGTCCTGGAAATCCTGTCCCACTTCAAACACCAAGTGGGCCTAACAGAGTTGATTTTCTGAGCCCTGAGAGATAGGAAATAAACGCTAGTGATTAAGAAAATGTGGGCAGGGTCAAAATTTAAGGGGGACTTGTACAGTGGAGAAACTTTGAAAATTCTTCACGCTGTTGATGCTTCTAATGCAACAGCACACGTATGAGAGCATCTGACCATTTCTGTGGTCTGCAGGCCACGGCTCCCTGGATAAAGTCCTCAGGGCCCCGAGCCAGCCTGAACTTGGAAGAGAGTCCTTCCTGGCAGTGGGTTGCCGGCTCTGAGCGCTGCAGTCAAAAGCCACATGGGGTCATGGCAAATCCAAGCCTCTTGACCCCTACCTAGAAACCTCAGCTCCCATCTGGGACTCAAGGAAGACGCCACTGGGCCTCTGCCACCCTCCCTCTAGTCAGCTCTGATCTCTGTTGCTGGCGGGTACCCAAAAAAGGCCTCTGGTTTGCAGATAAAGGACTTTGTTTGGGTCTCAGGAGTCCCTTAAAGGGTGTTCTCTCAGGTCAAGTAACACATTTTTTTCAGAGAAAGGGGTGTCACGCTGAGCCCAGGGCAGCACACAGCACCCTCATTCCTCTCTCCTCCCACTCCTGGGCTAGCACAGGCTGCCTTGGACAAGGGGTGCCTGTCAGGCTCCTGCCCAGGCTCTGCTGGGACACCCGCCTGGCTGGGCTACCCTCCCTCTGACCCTGTGTGTCTTATTTTCTCCAAAGAGCCCTGGACAAGGAAGAAAGATGGTTAGAAATTGCTTTTTTCCCAAACTTGGAAGCTGACAAAGGTAGAGAAGGTAGAAGGAGGAGGGGAAGTATTTGCATCTCCTTCCTTTACCCCAATTAATCTCTAAATCCGTTGCGAAAGATATTCTGAGAGTACGTCCAGGTTGTTCTGAGCTTCTCTCACCAGCCCTGAGCCTGAGCCCTGCCCATCAGTCCTACCTCAAGAGACAGCGCAAGTCCAGAGCCACCTACTTTCTCAGTAGAAGGAGTCTGGGGACAGAGGAGTCTCTGCCCTCACAAGAGGCTTATTTGATGCTCTCAGATGACTTTCTCACGGGAAGAACATCTTTCTCCTTTTAGCACCCAGGGGCCCCAGCCCCAGATCTGCCCCCCCATACTTCCGTATGCTATTCCCATTTATTTTTAATTTCATCTCAATCTTCTTTGTTTTCCCATCAACTATGATCTAAAATTCATTTTGAGATCATCCCCTGGGGCCAGAGCTAGGAATCAAGCGGTGCTGGTGGACAGTGACCCAGGGACTTGGGTCCCATCAAAGGCGGCAGCTTATTTCTTATGCTGGTTCCCCTCCAGGATTAGCGCAGAGGTGTCTAGAGTAGGCTTCCCAAGACTTTCAAACTAGAATGTTGCAGGTGAGACTGACAAGATAATATGGGGGATTCGGAACTATCACCGAGCCCCGGGAGCATTGATAGAAAGCCTGCCCCAACAACCACAAACCAGGCTTAAGGATTATGAGACCAGAGTGAAGCAGCTCTTGCTCTGTCATTAACTGCCCGCACCACTCAGCCACTCACCTCTTAGGATCTCAGTTTCCTCATGTGTACAAGAAGAGACTGGATTCTATTAGATTATCTTTGACACCTCTTGCAGCTCTGAATTTGATGCCTCTGACCCATCCCTAGGGCGTTTTCATTTATTCATTGGCCCCTATTGGAGCCCTCTGTTCCAGATGAAGAGCTACCAAGAGCAGGAGCTCCATCTTTATCATGCACTATGCAATGTGCTACATGCAAGTGTATGTTAATGTGTGCTTGCGGGATGCCTCACTTCCACAGGGAATTGCTGCACACCTGCAGTTCCCTGTACCAGAAAGAGCAGTATTATCACAGGTCTTGTACTAGGCGTGTGAAGGAGGCACAGCATGAGAGAGCGAGAATCTCTCTTTCAGGGAGCTCAGTCTAGTGGGAGAGGCAGGCATTCCTGAGCCACTGACAGGAGACAGAGGTCTTGGTGCTGTAAGTGAGGGATGAGGAAAGAACAAGGAAGTCAGAGAGGTCTCAGAGGGGATTTGGGAAGGAATTAGGGACGAAGTCGAGTGTGATCTGTGAATGTGGTTGGACACAAGAAAAGGGCCGTCAGGGCAGAGGGGGGGCAGTGTGAGCAAAGGCCCCTACAGTGCCAGGTGTAGGGGGATGGCAGATTTGACTGAGGACTAGAGAAGGACAAGAGAATGAGTATGGAGGGGAAGGCAGGCAGAGGAGCTTGAACGCCAAGCTGGGACAATAAACTGTTTAGCGATGTGGGTCCTTGTGACCCACCCTTAAGGAAGCTCCTCGCTGCCCTCCTCTGTGTCTCACTCTGAGAGCATCCCAAGCCATCCAGGTTCCCATGCGAAAGAGGCCCAGCTTTCCAGCCAAAGGGTGGCCAGGTCCACTTAGAGCAGCCCACGGCATACACCTGTCTTCTCACCCAAGACACCCAGGTGGTGGAAGGCCAGCTGGCAGAAATGGCACTCCAGGACCCTCCTCCTAGGGGACTATTGGCCCAGTAACCCCACAAGAGTCACTACTGCAGAAGAGCGAAAAGCCAGCAAATCCAAAAACAAACAGGAATGCTCCAGTGAGAGCCGAGCTGCTCTTTGAGCCTTCAGATTTGGGGTGTACCTGGACACCGTCTCCTGACTTCCTCATTTTGGCGCATCACAGAGCACAGCAGTGAGGCCCCTGTCCCACAGTGATCCACACCCACCACCTCCAGGTGACAGCTGTGTTTCCTGTTCAAACCACTGAGGCAGTTCCTGCCCAGACCAGAAGGAAGCTGACAACAGGGGAGGCTGGATAGAAGCGCCTTCCACTGAGGCCCACCCCACCTGCCTGAGCACCGCTATCTCTCTGAGTGATTATGAAGTCACGACTCCCCTCCCCATTGCTGCAAATGGCCCAAGTAGGCTATGAGACACCCCAGATCCAGGAAGCCCCGGGGCTCAGCTGGCAGCTCAATTATCGTAGAGCGTCTCCCAGCCCTCCACCTCCTCCTCAGCCTTTTATTGCTTTTGGCCACAGAGCAGTTGGGGGGGCCTGAGGTTGAACTTGCTGAGAGTACAAGGGAGAGAAAATTGCTCTCTTCTGAATAAATAGAGTCAGCTGTTGCCAGAGGGTGAAATCTCCCCAGGGTGAGCTCCCCTAGACCAGCCAACCCCGTGTTGGGCTGAGATGGGCACTTGAACACAGGCCAGCGCTATCTGGGTGATGGGAGAGGGCTGCCAAGTGGATGCTGCGTGGCTTTGGAATGCTTCAACAGGAGGTAAGGGGGCAGGGGTTGGAAGGGTTGGCTCAGGAAGGAATACCATGAGTCAGCCCACGCTGGTCCTTCCACATCAGCAAGGGATGGAAAGGGGGCAGTGGGCCCGGCCAACACAGAATCCAGTTCACAGATCATGTCTCTGACCCCTTAGGCATGTGGCCCATGGGTGGAGTCTCTGACTCTTGCATCTGGATCTGAGAAGAGGCCCATGCAGTGAGCTGGTGCCCAGGCTGCTTCCTGGCATCCGGCGACCATAGCCAAGCTGCTTTGGGAAGGTCACTCCACCCTATGAAACAGTAAGCCTGCCCCAGAAACTCAGAAAGCTTTTCCATCCTGAGAGTTACACCAAAAGAGCTCAAAAAAGGGAAGCAAAGGGCAGAGGTGAAGGGAGGTGTGGGGAGTGTTGGAGAATGAGTGGGAAGAAGGAGGAAGAACAGGGATGCTTGAAGTACTCCAGACAGAGCACTAGAACCAAGTCCAGAGACCAGATTCCATTTCCTGTTCCTTTCTCAACAGGCTGGGGGGCTTCAGCCAAGTCCTAACTCTCAGGCCTAAGAGAGTGCCTGAACTAGATATTATCTGAGATCCCGTCAAACTTTCAGCTAATATGTGGAAATCGAAAACCAGAACAATATTAAGTAATTCTGGTACTGTTCAGTGCCCTTTCTCCTGGACCCAACTCTAATGTGGCCATGAAACGGAATGACACACCAACCACCACGTCCTGGCATCTGCTCCCGGCCTCCTTGGTCCTCTCTGCTCCAGAGATGGAGAGCAAATTCTTGTTATCTTAAGACCTGGAGACGCTGCTGCACGTGCTTACTGAGATAAGCCAAATCATATGGAAAACGCTTTTCTTCCTGCTCTAGTGGAAAACCATCCAAAGAAATGAAGTGTTGGACAAGAATGTTTCTCCCCACAAAAAGCAGGCAAAACCCAACAGGACAGGCCATTGACAAGTGGCAGGAGAAACATCCCCTGTACTGAAACATCTTCAAGCAAGAAGGGGGCCACCTGACATGTTCTAATAGTTTTACCATCCAAGCCAGCTTTATGCCTTGCATTTATGTGGTGTTTGACAGTTTACAAGGTACAGCACATAGATGACTTCACTGCATCCTCACAACCTCCAAGTAAGGGAGGTAGTGTTAGCCTCCCGGTGCAGATGAGAAGCCAAGGTCAGGAGATGCTGTTCTGCGTTTCCCCCATCGCACACTGTCATCTCCCAGAACGATCATCTTTTGGGGGTGAGGTAAAAAACAGACAAAAAGAGGGGGAGGTAGTAACGAGCACAAAAAAACAGGGAAAAGGAGTCTCAGGTTCTTTTTCAGGGTACATTTTGTATCCCCGTTTCTCAATACCCCTCCGTCTTCCTCAACCACCTCAACATATGTCAAAAATGTCAGCGCTTCCTTGCCAGGACCTGCAGCTATGGGGTAACAGATAATTTCACAAAACTGCGAGGAGACGCCTCAGGGATCACCTAATCTACCCTGTCATTTTACAGATGGGGACATTGAAGCCCAGATTGGTGAAATGCGTTGCCTGGGGTCACCCAGCTAGCAAGCAGCAGGGCCCAGGTTAGAACCTGCTGTCCTGACCCCAGACCACATGGGGACAAGCAAGGATGCCTGGGCCAATGGGAGGAGCTGAGAGGGACCTGAGAAGATCCAAATACAGCTTACCCCTCTCCATTGCCCCCACCCCCCTGGAGTTGCACCCCCAGGCCTATGTGCTCGACACCAAAGTGGGGAGCTGAGCCAAGAAGCCTTCCTGTCACTCATATGAAGGACTCTGATACTCACATCGGAGGCACTAACTCCAACTGAGACCTCTGCCGATCCAAGCACAGCAGGCTGGTCAGAAAGCCTTTGTTTTTCCCCATTGTTTATTGAGCCACACTCTGGAGGCCTGAGTCCTTCTGACATAACTGCAGTACTGGTGCAGTAGAAGAGCTTCCACCTGTGGCCGCAGGAAGACCACCTGCCACCAGAGAGTTCTCTCTTCATAGCAGTCTCTTCCACTTCTTTGTTCACTCAACGAACACTCACTGGATATGCTATTTGCCAGGCCACGTGCTAGGAACAAGACCCACAAACTTGTATTAAACAGAAACACCACCTTCACCGAGTCCTCATTCTTGCTGAGAAGCAAATCACATCAACTTCTTCTGGACAAACTCCATGAATCCAAGGGGATTGGCTTCATTACTTGGGAAACCAAAGCAATGGAATTCCGGCCTGGCAGGTCAACTAGACCTGAAAGCTCCAACTCAGTGACCCAAGGCTATAATTTATTAAGGACAGGAACTTGTCCTCTCCTCTTCATAAGCTTTTCCCTTCAGAGCCCAACACAGTGTTTGGCACACAATAATCACACACGTTTGTGAGATGAAAGAAATAGAATGCATGAATATCCCATGGCCCACTGACTGTCAATTTTCTCTTCCCACTCTTTAGAAAAACCACACATTCTTCTCTTTCATAAGTCTCTTGGAATTGCAGTTGATCCTCAGGACCGAGAGAATGAGAGTGATTAAGAGGGAAAGGGGGAAAGAGAAATCGAGCCTTAGAGAGACTTGGCACCATAACTCTCCCAATTCATCTCTTGGCAGCTGGCTCCTCTTAAAGTGAAAGTCAAGTCACCTCACCTGTTTACGATGCACTGATGTGCCAAGAAGCATGCTTTTATTATAAGGGGACAAAATGGACATTCAAGACAACATTGCCTTTAAAAGCTTATAATCTACCTTGGATGACAAATTTGGTATGTGTGAAATAATCAAAGATAACATGTGACAAAGTGTCTCATCAGTGAGTTCATATGGGAAAAAAATTTATGGAAGGGGCAGGTGTCAAAGTGATCTCAGAAAATAAATGGAGCCTAGAGCCTTATGGGGCAAGGGTGAAGGGAGGAAATCAGTATCAGACTACTCATTACATTACTACTATATTCAACAAGCTGTATGCATCACCTTGCTTAATAGCCCCACAGTCATGAGAAGTAGCTACTATTACCCCAATTTTATAGATGAGAAAACTGAAGCCCAACGAAACTAAGTGAATTATTCACGGTTTTGGTTTAGCTCCAGGCCTATGTGACTCCAAAGCTCATGATATTTGCCCTGCACTGTGTCCAGGGAGGAGCTGAGAAGAGACTCTGGTGTCGATCATCATAAAACTTTATAAAAAAGCAAAAGCCAACCAAGCTGTGGAATCTACACAGAGACTTAGCTGTTTAAAGCAGTCACTTGCTCACAATATTTTTCAGTGACTGTAAAGCACTGCTTGTCTTGTTGTCATCATCATTGTCATCCTGAATCTGCATATAATGAGCAATAACCATGTGCCAGGTGCTGGGCTAAATTATTGCTCCATTTCATTCTCCCAACAATCCAGGGAATGTAAGTGTGCTATTTTCCCCACATTACAGGTGAGAACACAGGTACAAGAAAAAAACTTACTCAAATCATACAACTGTTAAGTGCGGAGCTGAGATGTCAGCCTAAGCAACTTGATCCAGGTCCCAAGGTCCCAAACACGGCGCATATTTTTTGAGATTCTATCTGCAGGGAAGTGGGGCGTGACTAAATGTGCAAGTAGGAAAATGATTGGTTTGATCAGGCCACTTAAGGCTCTGAAGCAGTAACTGTGGAGGGAGAGGACACCCTAAGCAGGCTTGCCTGAGATGATTTATGGAGGGAATGGGCTTTCAGGAGCTGCCAGATGGTGGAAAGACAAGGTTTCAGGGCTGTGGGAAGCCAGGCATGGTGGGCCCTATGGACAGCAAAGGGAAAGGAGGTGCAACCTCAAGGCCATGACTTGATTGGGGCCTGTCCCCACACCTGCCACACACCCCAAAGGCAGCCGGAGTCCCTCCAGTTCCTCTGTCCTTAACAAGTGATGGGTGCCAGATGCCTTTTCCTTCATGGAAGGAAATGTAACTTGGAATATGATCTCTCGTTAGAGTACATGCTGCTGCTTTTATAGGTTGTGAGTGGAATCCCACAGACTCAGGCTTGCCTTCCCTCCCCTCGCTGCTCCTCCACTCCCAGCTCGGTGTTCCTTCGTAAATCACCAGCCCAACAGAGCCAAGTTCTGCTTCCCACTCTTTAAGTCTGAGGGCATTTATTCCTGCTGATAAACTGGATTTAGACAGCTTCGCAAACCCCCGACTGTGGCCAAGACTCTGAAGGTGAAATATTCATTAAGCTCTGGCCTGTCAAGGGGAAGAATGTACAGAATAGTCTAAACTGGCATTGTTCCTGCACGTTACTGTCCAAAGGAGAATTACTTTTGTCAAGGACCGGAGCTGTGTTTGGGGTTTGGCTTGAGATATAAAAAAGGATTATTACATTGGTGCTTCCCACCAAATTCCCAGAAAGGGAAGGCAACATGACAGGCCTTGATTTTATCCTGTGGATTCACAGTAACAAACGAGGCCCCCTGTGCAAACCCAACTGTCATTGTGGCTGGTACATGACTAGACCAAGACCGTAGAAGCAGCCACGCTCTTCGTCCTCTGCACTGATTCTAGCACCCTGCAGCACCCTTCATGTCTGTTTACAGAAAGGGACAGGCCCAGTGGTCAGGTCAGAGCCAAGCCATATTGCAGATTCTGGTATTTCTTTACTTTTGCAGGATCTGGGCTAAATCTTTTCACGGAGCCACTCCATCATGTCAGATACCAGGAAATGGTGCTCATTAGCGGGATGTGCAAGGTTGAAAAATATAACTGGTGTGTTTCTGGGGTGTGGGGGCAAGACAGCGAGCAAGGCCATTAACCCCTGCTCCTCCTCAGAAGCTGCCTGCTATGTATGAATACCCAGCAAAGCCAGGCCATGAGCACAGGGGCCTGCCCAGCACCACTCCCAGAGCAGCAGAGCAAGCATGCTAACAGTCTCCTTCCCCAGAGCCTGAGCCCAGGAGGATTCCGCTCTCAAATGAAGCCCACTGCCCTGCATTACTCTCATGTACACCAATAGCCTCCATGATTGATGGAAGGCAGGTGACCAGAGCGAGAGGAGCCAAGTGCCTCCCAATGTCACGCTACTTACCTTGGCATCCACTGCACATCTGTCGCACTGGCATGACCAACATCACAGGACAGTGGGGGAAATACCAAGCCCCAAAGCAAGGTCCATGTGGGAAAGTCCTCCTGACAGCCAAAAATTGTCAGACAAAATAAGAATAAGAAGGGAGATGCACAGAGTCCCTGCAAGAGCCCTGGCTTTACAAACGGCAGACGTGGAGGTACACCCCATTTGCACAACGTTCCACCTATAGGGCCATTAGTAGGTTGCTCTCACTCAGATTCCATTTCTTTGCCTGGAGCGTGGGGATGAAATATCAACGTGGCAGTGTCACTGTGAGGATTGACAGAACAATGCCATCAATATGGTCATAGCACCTAAGTGCCCATCAGTGAGTCCCCATTCTCATTATTCTCAATGAAGAGCAGAGCAGAAAGGAAGACAAGCCTCCCTCCCCCTCCCTACCCCCCAGGCTAGTCTGTTTGGCTATGGCCTCACTGACAATCGCTGCATTTGATTTTGTTTTGTAAGGCTTTGATCACGTCACTCCCTAAAACATTTAATGAGTCCTCTGAAACTAACAAGCAAACTCCAGGCCGAGCTTGACCATCCCGTGCTTGGCATGGAGCCCAGCTCTCCCCTCTCGTGCCCTTCCTCCTGCCTGATTTCATGCTGCAGTCACCCATTGCTGTCCTTGGATATCCCATGGACCCTACCACTGAGTTATCTGCCCTACAGTCCACTTAGGAAATTGGAGAGGAAGGAATGCCCTCGTCTACCCAACAGAAACTCTTCAGTAGGAAAAGTGACAGATTACCATATGCAGACTATAAAATTTAGCATACAAGAATTTATTACAAATGTACATTGTCTGGTATGCCTTATAATTACTTTTCAGATGGTACATATGTTTTATACACTCTTCTGGATATATGATACATTTCACAATTATTTATAATGTTTTAACAGTTTGCCTCCCACGCTAAGCCCTCAGTCTATTTCCCCTGAAGCAACCACTTTGAACAGCTTCTCATGTATCCTTCTGATATGGTTTGGATCATCTGTGTCTGTGCCCAAATCCCATGTCAAATTGTAATCCCCAGTGTCAGAGGTGGGACCTAATGGGAGGTAATTGGATCATGGGGGTGGCTTCTCATGAATGGGTTAGTGCTGTTCCCATTCATGAGAACATACCATCCCCCTAGTGCTGTTCTCATGATAGTTCTCAGGAGATTTGGTTGTTTTAAAAATGTGTGGCACTTTCCCCCACCCGCCTCCTCCTGCTCTAGTCATATAAGACCTGCCTGCCCCCCCTTCGCCTTCCACCATGACTGTAAGTTTCCTGAGGCCTCCTCAGAAGCAGAAGCAACTATGCTTCCTGTACAGCCTGCAGAATCATCAGCCAATTTAACCTCTTTTCTTTACAGATTACCTAGTCTCAGGTATTTCTTTATAGCAGTGTCAGAACAGACTAACACACCTTCTGAAAATTTTCTGTTCCAATTATAAAAACATACACACCCAACTGTCACTCAAATGAAAGTTAACTGTACACATCATTCTTTGCCTTCTTTTATTTTTTACTCAACATGGTATCTTGGAGACATTGTTTCATACCAACACACAATTACCATATTCTTTGTAGTGACTGCACAGTTTCCATTGCTTGGATAACTTGTAATTCTTTGATGCCTATTGATGAACACTTAGGTTGTTTTCAGTCTTTTTTTGCTAGTAACATTGTTATAGTGGGTATCTTGTCCTTGTATATTTGCCCATATGGATCAGTATGTTTGTAGCATAAATTCCTAGAATTTTGAATTCTGAATGTCAAACTGCTTGCCACATAAGTTAAATTCATTTATACTCTCAACACTAGCAGTGGATTAGCACTTTTTCTCTGCCTTGCCAACATTTGCTACCATAATACTGTGTATCAAAATAATGTATGCCAAAGTGTAAAGTTTCATCTATATGCAAAATAGCACGTTGATGGTCACTTCTTCCATGAAGCCCTTCCTGATTGCTCACTCTCAAGCCCAAGGTGACTGCTTCCCATCTCCCATCCCCACAGCACCAGTCGGTCCATTTCTTGCCATTTCTGTGTCCTTCCACATACTATAGTTCCATATGTACTGCTTCTGTCCTACCAAACAGGCTGAACTGCCTCGCTCAGTGTCTGCCCACTGCAGCTCATGGTACAGCCCTTGTACATTAAGACTTGCAGGGTTAAACTCAGCTCCTCCCAGGCAGTTTCTCGCTTTCTGACTGAGCTCTGGCCATGCTGACCAGGGGAGGACTCTTGCCATCACACCTTTGCAGTGTGTTATTGGTGTGTGGTTATGTCTCCCATTACCTTGTGCGTCTCAGGACAGCAGGCTATTTCTGATGTTTTTAAATGGAGCCAGAGTGTGCTTCCTGGGTATGTGAGTCTCAGCGGGAATGACAAGTTTCATCGTGGACTTGTACTTAACAGGTGGCAGCTTCACTCCAAGGAGGGGAAAACAAAGAGGGAGGGTGCTTTTCTTCCTTTATTCCATGATGCCCTGCAGGTAATGTGGACAGACTTTTTTTATTATTATTATTGCACTGTAGGTTCTGGGGTACATGTGCAGAACATGCTGGATTGTTGCATAGGTACACACATGGCAATGTGGTTTGCTGCCTCTATCCCCTCTGTCACCTACATCTGACATTTCTCCCCATGTTATCCCTCCCCAGCTCCCCACCCCCTGCTGTCCCTCCCCTAGTCCCCCCCAACAGACCCCAGTGTGTGATGCTCCCCTCCCTGCATCCATGTGTTCTCATTGTTCAACACCCACCTATGAGTGAGAACATGCAGTGTTTGATTTTCTGTTCTTGTGTTGGTTTGCTGAGAATGATGGTTTCCAGGTTCATCCATGTCCCTACAAAGGACACAAGCTCATCGTTTTTTATGGCTGCATAGTAATCCATGGTGTATATGTGCCACATTGTCCCTGTCCAGTCTCTCATCGATGGGCATTTGGGTTGGTTCCAGATCTTTGCAATTGTAAACACTTTTTAAGGAAGTGAAAGCCAAGTCCTGCCCGCCTTCTGGCCCTAGCCATCAACGGCGTGAGGCTAACTGGTCCTAAGCCTTCAAGAGAGTAGCTGCTATTACACTACAGTGGGCAGAGCACCAGCTCTGGCGTCTCATGAGCAGCCTTTCAGCTGCTCCTGCACAGGGCTCCTTTTCTGTAATACAGTGACACGTTCCTCGTTGGCTCCTGGTGAGGACTGGGATAGTAACATAAAGCTTTGCAGGCTTTAGAAAAGATTTTCCCAAACAAGTTTCACTGATAAAAATTTAATATTTTTTTCTGAGACAAGGTCTCAGAAAGTTGCCTGGCTGGAGCACAGTGGTGCAGTCCTGGCTCACTGCAGCCTCCAACTGCTGGGTTTAAGCCATCCTGCTGCCTCAGCCTCCTGAGTAGCTGGGACCACAGGCACAGGCCAGCACTTCCAGACAATTTGTTTTATTTTTAGGAGAGACTGGGTCTTGTCATATTGCCCAGACTGATCTCGGACTTCTGGGTTCGAATCATCCACCCACCTCCGCCTCCCAAAGTGCTGGGGTTACAGGCGTGAGCCACCGCGCCAGGCCCACTGATGAAAACTTAAAAGCAGAGCAGAAAGCATGACCACCCCGCGGCCTAGTTGCACCCGGGCCTGCCCCTACATGCCCCACCTGCATCTGTCCTGCCTGGGATGACCCCTCGCCTTACCCACACTCATCCTGCGCATGCACGCTGCTCTCCCCTCCATCCCCGGGGGCCCTGGGGGACCAGTCCTGCATGGGGCACCAGAGGCCGGCACGTGGCAGCCGCAGGGCCCAGCAGGGAGGCCCTCAGCTCCTGTCAGCCTCCCTGCCAGCGAAACCAGGGCGACTGCCAAATGGCAGCACTCAGCGGCTCTGTTCAGGTCCAGACCACCCAGCACCCATCTTCCTGTAGCTGTCGGGGCACCCGGGGCTTTCAGGGCTGGGCCTCGAGATCCTGTCAGGAGACTGGGAATTCCCACAGTGCTCCTGGTCCAACCACCTCCCTAACCCCGACCGCCACCAGGTTTCTTAGTCCGGTGGCCCACGAGCAGAAGCAATGGGGGACCCCAGAGTCCAGAGCGGCCACACATTACAGAGGCTGCTGCTTGCTCCAGCCTTCCCTGGCACGTCCCCACTCTCCCTTCCCTGCTCTCTCAACTCTTCATTTTTCTTCCTCTGTGTCCATACTCCCTGTCAGTTTCTCAGTGCATCTTCCTCCTTCTGTCTCTCCCACACACACACCCTCCCACTGCCTCTCCCTTCCTCTTTCTCCCCACTGCTCCATCTCTTCTCTCCTGGTCACTTTCTGAGCTTCCGAGCATTGGAAATAACTGCTCTGGAGCCAAAGCAAGACCAGGAAAACCCTCATGGGGGAAGCTCAAACTCTTGCTGGAAACTGGCCATGTCTTCAAAGGGTAGTTGGATGAATGTGTTTCACTCATCAGACCAGGAGATGCAGTGCACACCGCTAGCAGCAGGCATCTGACTGTCTCCTCCTCGGTGGCTTTCCATCATCCCCTGCCTCCCTCTCTTTCTTCTGCACAGGGAAATGCAACAAACCCTTTCTTATCATTCACCAGACACACGTTCTTGACGTCCAAGCCCTACTCCCGATTCTCTAACTCTTATTTATTCTGGAGCACAGTGGATCAGGGAAAGTGGTGATGGTGACATGGTGCAAGGAAGGACATGATAAAAACTGAGGACCACTAACCATTCGTGGCTGTGTGAGAGCCACTAGGCTTCTTTGGGAGCTATTGATGAGACCCTTATCTCCAGCAGTGGAAGAACAGACAAAACTTAATGGCAGGCCGAATGTCTAACTCTCAGAGTCACAGAACTCCAGCAACATTTAAGTACTTAGCCAATATGGATTTCTTATGCAGTAGAGCCCTGGTGGACAAAACCTGGTCTCTGAACATGGTAGAAGATTTCCTGTTGGAAGATGTTAATGCTGCAGGCATCTCCTCCTCCCTGAACCCTCTGGGCTTGTAGAGATGGCTCACCCTACTAGCAAGAGCTGGCATTTTAGTGAGGGAAGATGCTGCAAGGGCATCTCTCCAACAAGGCAATAGGTGCAGATGCTGCAGGGGCACCTCCCCACTTCCCAACAAGGCAACAGGTGCAGATGCTGCAGGGGCACCTCCCCACTCTCCAACAAGGCAAGAGGTGCAGATGCTGCAGGGGCGCCTCCCCACTCCCCAACAAGGCAACAGGCGCAGATGCTGCAGGGACATCTCCCAACTCTCCAACAAGGCAACAGGTGTAGATGCTGCAGGGGTGCCTCCCAACTCTCCAACAAGGCAACAGGTGTAGATGCTGCAGGGGGGCCTCCCCACTCCCCAACAAGGCAACAGGTGCAGATGCTGCAGGGGCGCCTCCCCACTCCCCAACAAGGCAACAGGTGTAGATGCTGCAGGGGGGCCTCCCCACTCCCCAACAAGGCAACAGGTGTAGATGCTGCAGGGGGGCCTCCCCACTCCCCAACAAGGCAACAGGTGCAGATGCTGTAGGGGCATCTCCCCACTCTCCAAAAAGGCAACAGGTGCAGATGCTACAGCGTTGCCTCCCCACTCCCCAGCAAGGCAACAGGTGCCCCCTCACAAGCTGACCCTATTGCCTTTCGTGTGTGCTTGGCCAAAACCTAAAGCATAGCCCAGTAAATTTCAAGATAACTCGACGGCATACGCTGTGCCTACTAGGGGAGGAAAGAAACTATATGCTGAAAGACTTGAAAAATTAGCCTCCATGTGCCAGCCGGAGCAGGGAGTGCTCCTGGGATTGCATTTTGAAAGCACTTGGTGGCCAGAATGAAAGACTTAGTAAGCAAATGTTAACTGACTTCAGGGCATTCTCTGATTAATGGATTTAACAACCTTGGAAAAACCTCCAGTGATGGCACAAACAGCTGCTGGATGGCTTTTAAAACCCTGGAAAAATGATGGTCACTCATCAACTTGGACATGCCTGAGTTGCCCTGGCAGGCAGTAGAGGAAGGCCTGAAGAGGCTGAGAGAAGTGGTTCTGCTGGAGTGGATGTATGATGTGAGGCTGGAAGACCCATCAGAGTACTGTGTTCCATAGCAGGGCCCCCAAGACCCACTCTCTATCTGGGCCACCAAAAGAAGGTTGGTGGGGATGATGGCTGCCAGATTTAGCAAATAAAAATAGAGGATTCCCAGTTAACTTTGAATTTCAAATAAACAATAGTTTTTGTATAAGTGTATTCTATGAAGATTTTGAATTTTACTTTTGAAAATGGCACTGTTTATCTGAAATTCAAAGTTAATTGGGCATCTTGTATTTTATCTGGCAACCTTCATGGTGGCTTTCCTCTGCATGACTCATGGTAGGAAAGACAGGAACAAAGCTGGGCTTGTTAATATCCACAAGAATGAAGGGGCTCCAGAGAAATAAAGGCAACAAGAGTGCTACTGAGACATCCAAACTGAAAAGGGGAAGTCTTATTGCCCCTCTTTGCTGATGTTATGATCTTATATCTAGCCAAACCTAAAGACTCCACCAAAAAAAGAGAATTTGATAAATTCAGTAAAGTTGCAGCATACAAAGTCAATGTACAGAAATCAGTAGTGTTTCTACACACCAATAACAATCTAGCCAGAAAGAAATCAGGAAGACAATCCCATTTACAATAACTACAAAAATATATAAAATACCTAGCAATAAATTTAACCAAGGAAGTGAAAGATTTCTACAAGGAAAACTAAAAAACACTGATTAAAGAAATTGATGTTTAAAAAATATTCCATGCTCATAGATCAGAGGAATTAATATAGTTAAAATGGCCTTATTGCCCAAAGAACTCTACGGTTTCAATGCAAACCCTATCAAAATACAAAGGTCATTCTTCATAAAATTAGAAAAAAAAATTACTATAGAACCAAAAGAAAGCCTAAATAGTCAAAGCAATCTTGAGCAAAAAGAACAAAGCTGGAGGGATCACATTACCTGACTTCAAAAGTATGACAAAGCTATAGTAACCAAAACAGCATGATATTGTAGAAACATAGACAAAAAGGTCAATGGAACAGAATAGAGAACCCAGTAATAAAGCCACACATTCACAGCCAACTGATCTTCAAGAAAGCTGACAAGAATTTACATTGGAGAAAGGGCACTCTCTTTAATAAATTGTGCTGGGAAATTTGTTTCGTTTTCGGTTTGGTGTTTTGGGGTTGTTTTGTTTTGTTTTGAGACAGAGTCTCGCTCTGTCACTCAGGCTGGAGCACAGTGGTATAATCTCAGCTCACTGCAACTTCCACCTCCTGGGTCAAGCAAATCTCTTGCCTCAGCCTCCTGAGTAGCTGGGACTACAGGCCCACACCACCAGGCCCAGCTAATTTTTGTATTTTAATTAGGGTTTCACCATGTTGGCCAGGCTGGTCTCCAGCTCCTGATCTTAAGTGATCCACCTACCTCTGCCTCCCAAACTGCTGGGATTACAGGTGTGAGCTCCCCACCCAGCTGGTGCTGGAAATTTGTATACCACATGCTGAAGAATGAAACTGGACCTGTATCTCACACCAGTTTTATACTCATTTCGAGTATATATTTATATATACTCGAAAACAGATCAAAGACTTACATAGAAGACCTAAAACTATAAAAGTATTAGAAAAAAACTTAGGGAAAACTCTCCTGGACATTGGTCTAGGCAAAGAATGCATGACTAAAACTTCAAAAGCACAGGCAATAAAAACAAAAACAGACAAATGGGACTTAATTAAACTAAAAAGCTCTGCACAGCAAATACATAGTCAATAAAGTGAAGACACAACCTGTTGAATAGGAGAAAATATCTGCAAACTGTTCACTTGACATGTCATTAATAACCAGAATATACAAGGAGCTCAAACAACAGGAAAAAAAAAAAAAAAAGCAATAATCTCATTAAAAAGTAGGCAAAGGACTTGAATACACATTTCTCTAAAGAAGACATACAAATGGCCAATAGGTATATTTAAAAATGTTCAACATCACTAACCATCAGAAAATGCAAATCACGACCATAATGAGATAACATCTTACCCCAGTCAGAATGGCTATTAGTAAAAAGACAAAAAGTGACAGATGTTGACAAAGATGAGGAGAAAAGGGAACTCTTACACACCATTGGTAGGAATGTAAACTAGTACAGTCACTGTGGTAAACAGTATGAAAATTTCTCCAAAAAACTAAAAATAGAACCCTATGATCCGGGAATTTCACTACTATTTATCCAAAGGAAAATAAAACAATATATCAAATGGATACTGGCATTCAATTGTTTATTGCGCCACTGTTCACAATAGGAAAGATATGGAATCAACCTCATGTTCGTCAGATGAATGGATAAAGAAAATGTGGTAGGCCGGGCACGGTGGCTCACGCCTGTAATCCCAGTACTTTGGGAGGCCGAGGCGGGTGGATCACGAGTTCAAGAGATCGAGACCATCCTGGTCAACATGGTGAAACCCCATCTCTACTAAAACTACAAAAAATTAGCTGGGCATGGTGGTACGTGCCTGTAATCCCAGCTACTCAGGAGGCTGAGGCAGGAGAATTGCCTGAACCCGGGAGGCGGAGGTTGTGGTGAGCCGAGATCGCGCCATTGCACTCCAGCCTGGGTAACAAGAGTGAAACTCCGTCTCAAAAAAAAAAAAAAAAAGAAAAGAAAATGTGGTATATACTCACAATGGAATACTATTTGGTCATTTTAAAAGAATGAAATCATGTTGTTTGCAGCAACATGGACAGACCTGAAGGTCATTATCTTAAATGAAATAAGTCCAGCACAAAAAAACAAAAAGAAATATCACATGTTCTCACTTATATATAGAAGCTAAAATCTTTAATCACACGGAGTTAGAGCACAGAAAGATAGATAACAAAGACTGGAGAAGGTGAGAGGAAGGAGGGAGGAGGATGAGGAGAAGTGGATTAAAGGATACAGACACACAGTAAGATAGAAGAAATAAATTCAATGTGCAATAGCAAAGAAAGGTGTTTAGAGTTAGGAAAAGTGTATTGTACTTGGGTGATGGATGCCCTAAATACTCTGACTTGATCACTATACATTATATACATAATTTCTCATGTACCCCATAAATTTGGACAAATAAAAAAATTTTTGGCCGGGCGCGGTGGCTCAAGCCTGTAATCCCAGCACTTTGGGAGGCCGAGGCGGGTGGATCACGAGGTCAAGAGATCGAGACCATCCTGGTCAACATGGTGAAACCCCGTCTCTACTAAAAATACAAAAAATTAGCTGGGCATGGTGGCACGTGCCTGTAATCCCAGCTACTCAGGAGGCTGAGGCAGGAGAATTGCCTGAACCCAGGAGGCGGAGGTTGCGGTGAGCCGAGATCGCGCCATTGCACTCCAGCCTGGGTAACAAGAGCGAAACTCCGTCTCACAAAAAAAAAAAAAAAAAAAAAAAAAAAAATTTTAAGAGTGCTGCTTAATATTTATAATCCAAAAGGGGCAAAGTTGGAGGAGCAGAAGGCTGAAGCTGTAAGAAGTTTACCCCAATCAAAATCTTATCCCTTGCTCATTTCTTAGACCTTACTGAGACCCATTGACTGGAGACATAACTGGATTCCTAAGAGGAAACACTTTGCCCACCATGGCAAATGTGTCATGATAAATACCATGTGATTCTCAGAGGGTGCTACAGCCATCTTCTCATGTGACTGTATACCAGGGAAATGGAATAACCAGAATTTTCCAGGACAATTGAATGTAGGCTCTAAGTTGACATTGACACCCAGAGACCCACAGGATGGGACTGGCCCATGATATGGTTTGGATTTATGTATCTAACCAAATGTCATGTCAAATTGTAATTCCCAGTGTTGGAGAAGGAGCCTGGTAGGAGGTGATTGGACTATGGGTGTGGATTTCCCCCTTGCTGTTTTTATGACAGTGAGTGAGTTCTCATGAGATCTATTTGTTGGGAAGTGTGTAATACCACCATCACCCCCCAACCTTCACTCTCTTCCTTCTTCTCAGGTTGTGTAAGGTGTGATTCCTTCCTCGTCACCTTCATCATGATTGTAAGTTTCCTGAGGCCTCCCCAGCCACGCTTCTTGTATAGCCTGCAGAAGTGAGTCAAATAAACCTCTTTTCTTTATAAATTACCCAATCTCCAGTAGTTCTTTATAACAATGAGAGAACAGACTAATACAGCCCCCCTGTTAGAACTAAGACCTCTGGAGCCAGGTAATAAGTGTGGTCCTGGCTCACGACAGGTCTACTGAACACAGCACAGCTCACAGTGGGCCCACAGGGTCCACACATGCACATTATCCACATACCTATTATTGGAATTGTCCTGCTTGCCAACTGGAGTAATCCTGATGGGCCCCTGGCTTATGGGATAGGAGCTGTCATAGTAGGAAAGGTTAATTGGTAACTTCTGAATTATTACCCCAACTCCTTCAGCCAGTGTCACATCCCTGGAGGGTGGAATGGTAAGTGTTACCATTAACAACCTATAAAATGCTGTGTCTGTAGTCTCTATGATATCTCCCATTAATCTACCAGTCTGGCCCTTGCAAAAGCCAATGAACCCTGGAGAATGACTGTACACAGCCACAGGCCCAAACAGGTAGGAACTCCCATTGTAGCTGATGTAACCAAAAAGACTATTGCTAGAGTAGATGAATAAGGTATCAGAGTATGTGACCATTGATTTTGCAAATATGTTTTTTCCATTCCAATTAAAAATAGAGAATCAGCTGAGTGTGGTGGCATGCACCTACAGTCCCAAATTCTTGGGAGACTGAGGGGGGAAGGTCACTTGAGTCCAGGAGTTCAAGGTTGCAGTGAGCCATGATCGCACTTGTGAATAGCCACTGCACTCCAGCTGAGGCAGCAGAGTAAGACTTTGTCTCTTAATTTAAAAATAAATAGAATCAGAAACAGTTTGCATTTGTGTGAGCCAGAATATGACAGATTTTCCATGGGGCTACATTAACTCTCCTTCTCCCTGTCACAGTAAAATCCAAAGATAGCTCACAGAACATGGCACTGACCCATTACATCACTGGCTCATGTTGATTGGGAAGAATGGGTTTTGGGACAACACATGTACTCGAGAAGTAGGTTATAAACCCTATGAAGATTCAGGGGTCAGCCACTTCAATGAAGTTTTTAGGGGTTCAGTAGTAAGAGGTATACTAGGATATGCCTTCCAGAGTAAAAGACAAATTACTGCATCTTACAGCCAGTACCACAAAGGTACCACAGAGCCTGGCTGGCTTCTTTGGGTTTTAGAGGCCACACAGTCCTCACTTAGAAATATTGCTTTTCTCCGTATACTGGATGACATGGGAGGCTGCCAGCCTTGAGAGGGGTCCAGATGAGGAAAGGTCTCTGCAGTAGGTCTAGACCATGGTGCCAAGAGTCTTGACACCCAGGCCATGTGATACGGCAGACTCTGTGGTGCTGGTAGTGTCCATTTCCAGGAAAGACGTAGCACAGAGATTTTGATGAGCCCCAGTAGAAAATCACGATATAGGCCTCTGTGATTCTGGTGCAAGGCCATCTGAGAACAGCTCTTGGCTTATTATTGACCCCTGGTAGAGAAAGAATGCTTGACCACAGGACACCAAGTGAGCCGTTCCACCACTTGGAACCCCCATTATGAGGTGAGCAGTGCTCTATCAGATATAAGCCATAAAGCCAGTGAGCCAACATAAAATGGAAGTGTATTTCTGAGACTGAGCCTGAGCAGGACTGAAGGGCATGAGTAAGCTGCATGAGCAGGTGAACCCTACTCAAGCCACTAAGTGTGTGGCAATTTCTTACAGCAGCAAAACCTTCTCACTGGCCCACGGATTCTAACCGCCATGTTGTGAGGCAGCCCAGGCCATGTGGGGAGGCTGTATGTTGGGGCTGTAGCTGACAGCCCCGGCTAAATGTCCATGCCAGTCATGCCAGTGAGCCTTCAGGTGATTCCAGCCCCCACACTTCCAGTCTCCCAGATGAAGCCCCAGACATTAGGGAGCAGAGACAAGCCACCCAGCTGTACCCTGATCAAATTTCCGACCCACAGAAACTAGATTACATTGCCATTGTTTTGAGTTACATAATATTTATTTAGCTTGGGGATGATTTGTTATACAGCAGTATATAACTAATACATTATAATTAAAATTTTATCTTAAGTAAATAGTCTAAGAGCAGACAAGACCTTGGAAACTACCCAAATGTCCAACCATAAAATGGTGGCTAAATGAATTTTGATACTCCATATTATGAAACATTGTGCAGCCAGTAATAGCATATTTTTGATAAATGATTCATGATGAGACAATTTTCATTTTGGTAGTACCCTGAAAAATAGATATGTACTGACTTTTTTAAAAGCCAAAAATGTAAAGGAGCATTTATTTTCCTATATGCTCACTAATCAAAATCTTTTACTTTTGCCGTTAAAATTAATTCATTTTATATTTTATATTTTTATTGATGAGAGGTTAAAGACTTTTTCAAATAAATTTTTCCCATTTCTAGTGCAACATTCATCACTTTTCTTACTGATACACAAAGTTTTTTCCATGTTCGAGGTATTATTCCTCTGTATATGTTGCACATTTTTTCCAGTTTTGCAATTTGCCTTTTCATTTTGTTTCTGGTTGTTCTTCTTGCCTTTAATTAGAGTCCAATATGAGGAACACATAGGGTTTGCTGTGTGCTATGAGGATTGTAAATGAAGCAGAATGTCTTTACCACTGACTCACTTAGGATGTAACTGGGGAGTGCCAGTCACACATACACAGATCAACAAGTAAGAAAGTCTCCAGCCCAGACTGTGACATATTCTTTAAGTCAGATTTCATAATCAAACTGATTTAGAATCTATTAGGATAAACAAAGTTCAAAACATGTCTCTATCATAGGACAGCACAGAATCTTTCATATGCAAAACTACATTATGGTTTTTCGAAGTACATGGGGGTGGGAGAGGGTAATGACAGTGTGTGTCATGTGAGGTAGGGATGGGCTTCATGGAGGAGGTGAAGGAGGAACTGGGCTGCAAAGGCCATATAGGCTTTGGCTTCATAAAATTGGAAGACAGAATAGAGAGGCAGGCAAGAGAAGGTGGAATAAGCCAGGACTAACAGATAACACGGATCCCTGAAACCAATTGGAACAGGCAATGGGAAGACAGCACAGGGCTATTCTATGCATTTTGTTCTCATCGTCTGTCTTTCCTTACACTTACTGCCCAAATTTCTTACAGGAAAATGATCTGGGCCTATTTCTCTGGCCCACATGGTCTGCATCCTGGGATCAGTCATAGCCCTTAAGCCCTGTGCCTGGGGGAGATGCCTAGACAGACAGCAGTCCCTGAGGAACGAGGCCCTGCTCCTGGTGGCTCTGAGCAAGATTTCTTGACAGCGTCAGCTTTGCACTCCCTCCCTGCCCTTCCACCCAGGTTCAGTGATTGAGTTCTCTGGCATCCATGCCTCTTAAATATTTGCAGAATGCTCTCCCACGCCCCTTAGTTGGTGTTGAGGTCAGGCCAGCAAGTTCTGCTCATTTAGGTTTTACTCATAAATCATTCTGTCCCTTCCCTTTCAATGCTTTGGTGGTTCTTCCCTCCCATGCCTGTGGCGCCTCCTCAAATCTCAGTGCTCCTTCTAGTCTTTAGAAAAGAACCTGTTCCCACCACTGGCCTCTGAGAAACTCCAGCTGCAAAGCCCATCCCGTGGAGGACTGATACCACTTTTCTCCATCCAAACCAGGGCAACACCATGAGCTCACCAATGCCTTGGCATCACTCCCTTGGCTCTAGAGAGGTCCAGCCCCAGATACAGAGGGTGGCACGGAGCCTTATCAGTAGGCATTGGGTGGGGACTTAAAATACCTGGGTTGTATTCCCAGCTCAGCTTGCAGTTTGCACAAGTCACTCACTGTTTCCTGCTGGGACATGACTTCATTAACCACCCACTGCCAGCCCTCAGGCTTCTTATCACAGAGTCTAAATGGGCATCTGTCAGTGGTGTCCAAGCACAAGGCAGCATGATGAGGAAGCTGAGCTCCAGGAGGAACTCACGCATGACAATCCATCTTTATCCCCATTGTCTTTATTCTGAGGATCACATTTCTTTGAGACTGAAATTCCTTGATCCCAGAATCCTACATAGGAAACAACTAGGAAATAACAGAAAGAATTAGATACCAAGTCCTAAACTCTGAACTGGTCTAACCCAGAGCTGATTCCAATAATAATTTCCATTTAGCACACACCTACTCTCTGACAGACTTGCTAAATCCTCCCACTAAAACCAAGCAAAGTAGATATTATACCTATGAAGAACAAAATCCGGAGAAACGCACTAATTTACCCAAAGTCACATGCTAGAAAGTGGCGGAGAAAGGGTTCCAAGGCACAGCTGTGCAGCCCAACCATCCTGACCTCAGGGACACGACAGGCAGCCAGAGAGAGGACTTTTTCAATAGTTGGGTGTTTTGGTAAGGTGCAGGAGAAGCTATTCAACTCCGTTGGTGACTGTATTTCCCCAATCTACTTTGTAGACCTCTTTGCACACTATTTTTATTGGTATTATTAGGAGATGGAAAACAAAACTCACTGAAAGAATTTTGGAACGTCCTAGATGCCCAGAATCATTCTGCTCAGTCTAGATATACATGAGAAGATACGTGTCACTATAGCTACAGCCTGTCTATCAGCTGGTCCATGTGTTTTAACCTATTTGTCATATTTGTTCAAGAGTCCAGTTGGTAAGACTAAACCTTCAAAATAAAGATAGATGATGAGTCTCAATGGCCAAGAGAAGGACAAACCATAATTGTTAAAGGACCCCAGAGATCAGGGTTTTTCTAGGGGTCACCAGGAGCTGGAATGATGTAGGGGACACAGCTCTGCCTTTCAGCCAGGCTCAGTCCTCCAATGCTGTGGCCACTGGGTCTCCCTCCACCATACGAAACCTTCAGCATCTGCCCCCCATTCCAATGGCCAACATAAGGGCCCTTCCACTCTCCTGGGGGCAGTGGCCTGAGTCTAGATCAGCTGGAGCAAGCCCCAGGGCCAAGCCTGCTCATCACCCCTTCAGGCCCCTGGCTGTGAATGCACAAGAGTCCCTTTGTTGCTGTTACACTGGGACTTTCCATTCTCCCCAAGACCCAGGAGCTCCTGTGTGCACAGGGCCCGCCTCCTCCCTTTCCAAGACACTTTGATCCTCCTCACATTTGAAATCTTGCTGGCTTTTCTACACCCTCCCATACAATCAGTTTCTTTTCTTTTCAGTAACCAAGCTGTTCTCCTTATTTCGCCTCAGTTCTCTCCAACAACTCTGACCAAGAAAAGTTCAAGGGGGCAGATCCCAAGAAAACAACAGAATCATCATGTTCAGTTAGTGACTGGCTGGGGTGAATACAGAACGCCTTGCAAAGGGTTCAAAAAACATTTGTTAGATGAAAGAATGAATAGATGAATGAAGTGCTAAGGGGAAGTGACAGCAAAAGCCAGGGAAAAAAACCAAAGCAGTTTCTAAGAAATTGTATCAGGTGGTCTCCTCTGTAGGTGACTGGTCAACTCTGAATTTCCAGAGTTGCCTTTGACTCCCCTATGCCATGACTATGCCATGACTCTCCTGTAGCCTTTGGTTATGTCTGTGTCATATTCAACCTTTTCTCTCCGTTTTCTCCTCCACCACCCTAGTTAGTAAATTCTTAGAGCTGGTCCAGTTCTGGGGCCTCTTTAACTGGTCTTTCTGCTTCTCCTTTCAACCTTGTCCATTCATACCAGATACCATCACTCAAAACTGGACCCAAGCTCCATCCTTATTAGTACCACTCTGAACATGTTTCACTTCCCAGTTCAAAAAGAGTCAAAGGTCTTCAGTGCCTAATGTACAAACATCTTGAATCTGATGCAAGGTGCTCTGTGATCTTTCTGTCTCTGTCATCACTTCCCTGAGGTCAGCAGTGTGTAGTGGAAAAGGCTCTGGATAAGGGGTCATGGGCAGGGGTTCTAATCCAACCTCCCATGCTTAGTCATATAACTTTGGACAAGCCAGTCAAACCTTCTGGATCTAATATTCTCAACAGTAAAATGAGGAGATTGAACTTGATGATCTGTGACGTCTCTCTCAATTCTAATTATTTTTTCTTTTTTTCTTGAGACGGAGTCTCCCTCTGTCACCCAAGCTGGAGTGCAGTGGTGCAATCGCAGCTCACTGCAACCTTCAGCTCCCTGGTTCAAGTGATTCTTCTGCCTCAGCCTCCCAAGTAGCTGGGATTACAGATGTGCACCACCACGCCCAGATAATTTTTTGTATTTTTAGTAGAAACAGGATTTCACCATGTCGGCCAGGATCGTCTCCATTTCTTGACCTCGTGATCTGCCTGTCTCGGTACAGGCATGAGCCACGGCACCTGGCTGAAACTTACCTTTTCTGCCAAAATGTCGCTGACTCACAAATATTTCTCTTACTTTCCTAGCCTTGCTCTTCTGCAGATGCCTTTTTCTTACTTAGATGGCCTTTCTCTCCTCTTACCCAGATAACACGCATCTTTCTTGACCCCCTCTGAAACTCTATCTCTCAGTAAAGCTTCTCTGAGCTATCACAAATTAGATACCCCCTTCTTCTGCCTCAACTCCACCACAGTCATGGTGCTCATCACATGTGACTCCAATTCATACGTGCTTTGTTTGTCTAACTACATAGTCAGCTTCGGGCTGTAAGGTAGGGTGTCTTATATCTTCCATACCCATGTACGTGGCAGGCAACTCATACATAGGTGATGACTGGTTTCCAAAGGAAAGTGCACTGGACCAGCAACAGGACACCTGGGCCCTGGTGTCCGCTGACCTTAAGCGTCTCACCTCTCTGCCTATTAGCTTTCACATCTGTAAAATCAGTGCTTTGGACTAGGGTACTAGCTCATCTATGAGGTCCCTCCCAGAGTTGTGGTTTTCTGATAAAGAATGATATCAGAATGGTTTTCTGATTAAAAAAAAAAAAACTTCTTGGTGTTTGAGTTTTCTTGTTCTTGGACTGAGCAATGGAAGTTGGAACTTTCAGATAAGGTATATCAGTCTCTCTCACCCTACCCAGGCCATCTCTGGAATGCAATTGAGAGTTCAGCTGTAACGAAGACTGCGACATGGATTTCCAGGTCATCTCAGCTAGCTGGATTACTCCTCAGGGGCAGACTGTTTACCCAGAAAAGATGGGCCGTTTGGCATGAAAGGCTTCTCACTGTATTCTTCACCCTTAAAATCACCTACCGTTAGCCACAACCCCAATGCCAGCATTCTAAGGACAGGAGTTTAATAAAGTCTGAGAATACTTCCCTTCGCAGATGGGCTAGAGACCAAGTCAAGATCACAGGCTCTTGCACAGAAACCAGCATTCAGTTCCTGTTGGTGTTTCCAGGAATGTAATTATTTCTATAGTTACCGGTTTCAATTAAGGCTGGAAAGATGCCTGGGACCTTTAAAAACCTTTACATCTTTATCTAGAAAACAGAAGAAAAACAGATCATCACAATGGCAAATTTCACCTCCTGGTAGGACTGTCACAATAATGCAATTACCAAAGAATTAATAAACTTATTCTTATTCTCCAATTCAGCATCACATATTCACACACACACACACACACACACAGACCCCATCCCTCACCACATTCCTTCAGTGGCTTCATTATTATATCATTTTAGGCAAGACACCATACTGTGTCAAGATTTTAAAGATATTAGCAAAATGTGCCATGGGGGAAAAGGCAATAGGATGAAATAAGAATTTCTTCTCTAAATGCCTAGTTCTGTGCTGAGTCATCCGCCTCTACCCTTTCCCACCCTAGGGAATAATAACTGCTATCGTTTACTGAGTGCTGCAGAGACTCCAGTCTGGGAGACTGGGCTGAGAGCTTCGATGCACACATCTTTCAGTTAACCCTCATGGGAGGTGGGCACTACCATTGTCCACTTTTAGAGATGGGAACTGAGGTTTAAAGAGGACTCAGAGCCCAGAATCACAGGATAAATAGCACAGCCATGGGTCAAACCCAAATCTTTGTGGCTCCAGAGCCCATGATCACAGCCACCTTGAAATACAGCCATATTCATATCTTTTTGGCCTTACAGTGTGTCCCAATTTATTTCATTTGCTTGGATAAGTACAGATGGCAAGGATCACCCTAAGCTTGTCTTAAGTAGTTTCTCAGCTATTCCTGGGAACTTAGCAAGAAACGATAGCCAAGGTTCCTCAAGGCCACGTAGGAATATGAAGTTTGAATCCTTTCTTAATTTGGGGGGATTACTTCCCAACACTAATACCTGCCTATTCCCACTCCCCTGCCTGGTCCCCATGATGAAAAGGAAGGAGAGCACTGAGTATCTAGGGTGGGATGAGAAACTGGGCCCAAGCCAGCAGGTTCAAATACCTTCTGTCTGTACAGCATCCTGTGAAGTGATAAAGGGAGGCGTGGCTGGGAAGGGGGGTGAATCATCTCACCAAACGTTCTTTTGTCTGTGGAATGAATGTGGCCATTAATGCTGCTGCAGCCTTCCTCTTCCAGAAAACAATAGAACCCAACTGAATCACTGACTCCTTTCAGGCATCTCCTTTTGGCTGTCTGAACCAGCCCCATAATTGAGACTCAAGCTGTTGTCCCTGGCTCAGCAATTGGCCCCCATGCCAGTCCAGAGAATGGATCTGGTCCCATAGCCTGTGGCTATCTACGGTGCTCTGAGCTAACCCTTTTATGAAGAAACCAGAAAACCAAGGTTTCCTGCTCTGGTAGGACAACATCTCCTGGCATAGAACAGACAGTGCTACCTTTTAGATGCCCCCGGGTTCCCACATTAATACCTAATGCCCTGCCGGTACAGGGTAGTCCTGAATCCAGATTTAAAGCCCAAGTAGAAATCTTCATTTTGGCCTCCCAAGACAAGGTCTCTATGTATTTTGATCAGAGTTACCAGTGCTGACAGCCACGTGATGCTTCTACTCCTAGCCAGCTACTGTTCCTTGGGTGGGTCCTGCCTCGGGAACCATGGAAGTCTTGGTGGGAATGTGATTAGTGAGGCGGGCCTTAGGCCTTTCTGGGTACCTCCCTTTAGGTGACCCCCATCAACATGTCATCACAGCCTTACCTAGCGCCAGGATGATATTATACAGGAAATGTGGTTTTTAATGTCTAAGCCAAAAAGTAATTCAGAAAAGTAGGACTCCAAATGTAAGAATGTTTCAGGAATACTTTATTCGATCTATTTTACTCATAGCTTCTTTTCTTAGGCATGTACATGAGTGACCTATCATTCCTCTAAAACTTATGACTAAGTAAGTCTAGAGGGACATTTTAAAGAGAACTTTTTTTAAATTTTAAGCAATGAGAGGAAAAGACCTTAATTCATAGTTTCTAGGGTCTGAATGTTTTTGTACCCCCAAAATTTGTATGTTGAAACCTAACCCCCAATGGGATAGTATTAGAAGGTAGGGCCTTTGGGAGGTGATTGGGTTTTGAGGGTGAAGCCCTCATTAATGGGATTAGTGCTTTATAAAAGAGACCCCAAAGAGCTGCTTTCATCATCTGAGGACACAGCCAGAGGGCTCCATATATGAACCAGGAAGCCAGAGAGAAGGTGTTGTCTGTGAAACAGAAAACAAAACTCCACCAGACATCCAATCAGCTGGCTCTTGAGTTTGGATTTCCCACCCTCTAGAACTGTAAGAAATAAATTTCTTTGTTTGTAAGTTACGCAGTCTAAGGCATTTCGTTATAGCAGCCTTAGTGGACTAAGACAAAATCTTAGCTTAAAATCACACAGCCAGTCAAAGACAGAGCCAAGACAGGAATCAATGAGCCATCACCAGTGCCAGAATTATTTTGCTGTGACTCCAGTACCCCGAGGGCTGGCATTGAGCCCCATCAGGTGTCCCCTCAATGCTGCCATCTGCTGGAAGGCTTACCCTCTCTGCCAGCACGACCCATCCCCGCATCCCAGCACAGGAGACAATGAATTTCTATGAAGGCATCAAAAACACTTCTACTTCCATCTCAGGTGACCACTGAGGGTGCATGAAAATAAGCCAGCCAGCTGCCTGAACATGGCAAAGGAGCCTCAGCCACCTGGGCCAGTCATCAGAGCCTGAGACCTCAATTCCCATTCCCTTCCTAGGAAGGTGTGAGTCACGAGCCACACGGGGACTTGGCAGTGGGAGCAGATCTCACTGGGCAAATAGACAAGAAGGCAGAGAAGAGTGGGAGGCAGAAGTGCTCATGTCTCCAGCTGTTGGAGGGCCTCCTGGAGAGGGACGGAGGCCCAAAGATCTCAGCTGAGTTCAGGACTTGAACTCTGCAAGCCTGACCTGGGACCTGGACCCAAGGCTGTGGCTGTAACTCTTAGGCTTGCCCTGGACCTGCTTCTATCATGAAAATCTTTGGAGATCTTCACTAGATTTTTTGGTGGCTTAAAAAATATTAGGGGAAGGGGCCTAGGGAAAGATAATTGCTTTTGAGCCTGTGGTTGCCAGGATGATATTAGAAGTTTTCGAAGTCAGAGTAAAGATGTGAGGAGACTGGTTCATTGTTCAGAGACCCTGGAAATCAACCCTCGAAAGCCATGGGAACTGGCACCATGGAAGGATGGTGCATTTTGCAAACAATCTTAAAATCTCATCCCAGCTTCACCATACATTTGCCATGTGGCTTCTGCTTTCTCATTTGAATGTGGGGATAAAAATAAGCACTTTGAAGGGGTGTTGGAGGACACACAAAGTACTTGGCTCATAGCAGGTGCCCCCCAAATAGTTGTTCGTTCTTCTAAGCTTTAAAGATTCCACCAGTCAGTGTTATGTTTAAAAACATCTCTTTAAACAATAGAAGCCTTTGTAAAATAGTCAAGTTTTCCCTCAGAAGCTGTGGGATTTGCAGGATGCAATCGGATATCATTTTCATAACGGCATGAGCTGTGTGGTCCGACTTGTCAGGGAGAATATGGAAAGAAGATAGAGTTCCATCAGTGTCAAAGATCACTGGAGCTAGGTGGGAAAGAAATTAATACATCCTAGACAAAGGAAAGCAAAGTCAAGTCATGTAGCAGCCTGGGTTGAAGGCAGAATTCCCTTGACTAGCCTCAGATGAGGCTTGGTGGTATAAAATGGAAGTAAGCAGAAACGGATGCCCTAAATCCTTAAAACCCTGTATGGTGCAGGTCCCAACAGACAAGGCAGATGCGAGAGGTAAAGAGCCCTGCAGCCATGCCAGGGTGCACAGCCTTTGTGTAAGACAGACCACCCATGACGTGCAGGCTACAAACAGGGCTGACAAAAATCCAGGCTAAAATCTCAGAATTCTCTGAAAATTGCTTGGGATAGCATCATTATGTCCCAAGTGAGTAAACATTTTTAACTCAGGGAAGATTTAGAATTAAGAATAGAGGGTGGGCACATGCCTGTAATCCCAGCACTTTGGGAGGCTGAGGTGGGTGGATCACCTGAGGTCAGGAGTCTGAGACCAGTCTGACCAACATGGTGAAACCCCATCTCTACTAAAAATATAATAATTAGCTGGGAGTGGTAGCAGGTGCCTGTAATCCCAGCTTCTCAAGAGGCTGAGGCAGGAGAATTGCTTGAACCCAGGAGGCAGAGGTTGCAGTGAGCCAAGATCACACCATTGCACTCCAGCCTGGATGACAAGAGCAAAACTTCACTACCAAAAAAGAAAAGAAGAAGAAGAATTAAGAATAGAAATGTTTAAGAGAACCAAACTCAGAACATTAATATTTATGCATTAAGAAGGAATCTGTGTATACTTAGAAGTATCAGTATTTGTAATATTCAAGAGAACTTTGAATATTAAAAACACACCTGCATTGAACATTTCTATTTGAAATGTGTGATTAACTGATTTAGATCTGTATATTTAAGCATAATCTTACTAAGTTTACACACAGTACTGGAACAGTTAAGAGTACTTAATCATCACATATGTAAGTTTATTTTATTACATTTCTGAGTTACTTAAGAAGTTGGGAAGGTTTATTTTGTTAAGATATTGAAAGACTTCAAAATGAGATTAAAATATTCAATTTACAAATGCAGTTTAAAAGGCTTAGAGGCATTTAAATGGCTATAAATAGGCCCACTTAGTAATTAAGGGTCCCTTTAAAAGTAATTGCCAACATTTGCTAAACTTAGAATAATAAAAATTTTAAAGTATAACTTTAATAAATTTAATTTTCCAAAACCAAAGAAACGCTGTATAATTCTACACATAAAATCTCTTCCTGAAGGGATAAAAAAAGAAAAAACCTCTACTTGAAAAAAAAAAATGAAATCTTAAGAAAAAATAAATCTCAAAAAATAAAGCAGACTGCTCTAACCACACAAGGGTGGGCCTGAATCCAGCATGCTGGTCTACCTCTTGGCTTATCTCTAAACCCAGACATGCAAATCCCACCACCATTACCACCACCACTCGCTCCCCATCCACGCCTGTCTCAGTCTGTATTCCGGGGGGAGACAAGCTGAGTACACCAGGGTATGTCAAGGCAGATGATACACCAGGTAATGAAAAGATCTCCAGCTTTGAATTCACACAGACCTGGATTTCAATTACAATCTGTGAGAGCATGGATTCTCTCCATGTTACATAGCCGACGTTCCTACGGAGAGTTCTTCTTGACCCTACTCTGCTGCACAAGGATTGACACCAGGTCAACGTCTTGTCAACCTCTGAGCACAGGGAGAATTCTGGAATTGCTGCTGGACAAGAAGCCTGGCATTCTGTCCTTCACCCATGGCCCTGCCTGACCCCGAGGACCCAGTCATTGGCCTGGAACAGATAAACCGCCATCTGGTTGCACTCAGCACTTGTCTCTGCTTCACCTCCTCAGAAGTTTATATAAAATGCTGCAGCAATATCTGCTCACTGCTAACCCCAGCTCCTTTTCTCTTCTTTTGCAATTTCCTAGTGGAGACATTGGCCTGTGACCCTCCAGTTCGCACTTCATTTCTCTGGACACCTACAGAACTCTTCACCTACCACGTTTAAGAGCTTTCTTTTTGGGAGAGCTTTAGGGGTCGAGTGATGACTGGCAAGTCCAAAAGTCACACCAAACCTCAGCAAGACACTCTTGGTATCAGCAAGTTCCTCTCCAGCAAACGTACTCCTTCTTAGAGCTCCCATTCCTGGGCACAAGCTCTTCACCCAAGTAGCCACATTTTGAACCCTGAGACTCAAAATTCCCAGCAGTGCTTTGTGCCAGAAGTGCCTTGCCATTCTCTGTGGAGGGGTGCAAGACCCCAAATCACAGAGCTACTCGGACTGCGGTTACCCCTAATCTTTCACCCTTGCTTCGTCTGTATTTCCCCTGTTGCACAAAATGAATGATCCAGTCATATTCCTGGAAAGGTTTCTCTGATACCAAAACTGTCTAAGTCAGAAAGCTATTCCCCTGTCCAGAGAGAGAGAGACATCTTGCCATGGATATTTGCATTGCTGTCTACATCTATTCACCTTTCTGATAACCAGCCCCTCTCTACTCTCAGACCAGGTGCTTGGAGTGAAACTGATTCTACCCCAGCTGCCAAAGTGAGCCTTGCCAAGGAGAGCCTTACACTTTCCCAGCTGCGGCACATAGTTCAGGAGCAAACATGAACAAGATGACAACCATGAGACCAAGCACTGCTCCTTCTCTGCCAAACTGAAACCTAGGAGGATGAGAAGGCTGAGCTGGGGCAAGCATCTGACACCATGCAGAGGACAGAAAAGCTGAGAGATAATAGGTCCTAATGACACATGACATGAAGCCAGACCTCTCCTACCCTTCTGTATGTCTTAAATCTTGTGACATAAAATAAGCCCTCTTGGCTTAGACAAGTTTAGGCTAAACTTTGATTACCTGCAACCAAAAAAATCCTAATTTCTGCAGATCATACCAATTTTTAAAGGTTCGGGAATTACATAAGCCAGGTGCTAAACACAACCATTATTAATAATCAAATTATGTGAACTTACAATCAAATGAATTATATTAAAAACAAACATAGTAAGTACTCAAAACTCAAGTGTTTTCCAATGATTTGGGCTTTGAGGTTATTTACATCTAGTGTATCTGCCTGGTGGGACTACTACATAGTGGTGAGCTACTGTACCTTTCTTCCTAACTCTGTATTCAGTTGCATCATGTCATTGGCTTGAAATTGGCCAGGGTGGGGGTATTTACACCACAGAAATTGGCAGATGCTGCAAATCAAGGCCTAGTATTTTGGTTTGTTCATTGCCTAGACTCAAGAAACTAATGAGGAAAGTTACTATACAGATTAAATTTAATTAAAAGTGCACCGTATTTGTGGTCATTACTTTATGACCAGCGTAAAACTTGAGAGAATAATTGAAAATTATTATTATTTGATTGAGCAAAGAATATTTGCAGCCATGCCATACCCTGGCACCACTGTGCTAGTCCTAAGAACTAAAAATGAAGAGGACACTTGCACTCAACTAGCTCAAAGTGATTTACTCAAGGCCAAGTTTCATTAGAAGATATAGCAGTAAAAGACATTGTCCTTGTCATTAAGAAGTGTGTAATTTTTTGGAAAGACATACCCAGCACATGTGAAATACAGAAGAGCACGTGAAGTCCCACCCTGAGGTAGCGCTGCTGTGTTCTTCATAAATGCCATTATGCAAAAATACAACCGAGGGGACATTCCAGTTGGGGAATCCCAGTTCAGAGGAGAGAGACCAGCTAAAACTACAGTACTTAAAGAAGTCTTCATAAGAAAATGTAGTATATGTCTCCAATGGAATATTACCCAGCCTTAAAAAATAAGAAAATCCTGCCATTCGCAGCAATAGGGATGAACCTAGAGGACATTATGCTGAGTGAAATAAGCCAGTCACAGAAGGACAAAAGCAATATTGCGTGATTCCACTTATATAAGGCATCTAAGATAGCCAAACTCATAAAAAGGAAGAAGACGCTGGTGACTGCCAAGAGCTAGGGAAGGGGGAAATACCTAACTGATTCTCAGTGGGATAAAGTCTCTGTTTTGCAATATCAAAAAGTTATAGAGGCCAGGCACGGTGGCTCACACCTGTAATCCCAGCACTTTGGAAGGCTGAGGCAAGTGGATCACCTGAGGTCAGAAGTTCAAGACCAGCCTGACCAACATAGTGAGAGCCCATCTCTATTAAAAATACAAAAAATTAGCCGGGAGTGGTAGCAGGTGCCTGTAATCCCAGCTACTTGGGAGGCTGAGGCAGGAGAATTGCTTGAACCTGGAAGGCAGTGGTTGCAGTGAGCCAAGATCACACTATTGCACGCCAGCCTAAATGACAGAGCAAGACTGTCTCAAAAAAAAAAAAAAAATTATAGATCTGCTGTACAACATAGTGCCTATAGTTAATAATAAAATATTATGCATTTTAAAGTATCTTAAGAGGATGGATCTCATGTTAAGTATTCTTACCAAAAGAAAGAAAAAAACAAGAAAACTTTTGGAGATTTGTTTATTACCTTGGTTGTGATAGTATCGTGGCTGTATGCATAGGTCCAAAATCATTAAAATAAATACATTAAATGAGCGTGGTTTTTCATGTATCAATTACACCTCAATAAAACTAAGTTCTTTAACTTTTAAATTTTTAATAAGAAAGAAGGCTTTGTGGAAAAGAAATTTGAAAAGGGCCTCGGAGCATGAGGAAACGCACATTCCCAGGCCCTATCCTAGATTTCCTGAATGAGGAAGTCTGGAGTGGCCCAGAACTCTGCTTTCCTGCCCTCTGGTGACTTGTATCTACCCTGATGTGAAGATTGGACTGCGTCCTGCTTCTTCCCAGGGCTTTCTTTCACGTGGCACTCAGGTCGATCCTTAACAACTGCACTGTGTGGTAGGCAGCAAGCAAAAATGTTTATCCTTCTCACACAGGTAAGAAGAGCAATTCCAAGATTACAGGACTCACCCAGGGTCACACTGATGTGTTCTGAGCCTGGGCTACAGCCAGGTCTCCAGGTGCCAGAGCAGTGCCATTTCCATCAGATCCCAGAAAAGAAGGAATGGGGATGGCACCATTCCCTCCAGCTCCCAGCCTTTCAGTTTCCTCTTTCACCTTCCCAAGGAGCTGGCCAGCCTTCTGGCAACAGGCTGTGAAGAAAAGGCCTGAGGGGTGATGACAGCTGCCTGACAGAAGGAAGGTGACAGTGCTTGGTGCTGAGCCCCACCACACCTTTCCAGCTCTTGCACTGGACTGGGAATAAGTGTTCACCTGCAAGAATGAAAACTCATTCCCAGTCCAGTGTAAGAGCTGGAGAGTTGAATGCACCACAGCCAGCACCATGAGGCCAGGCACGTGGACCAAAAATTCATCAGATGCCGTAGCCCAGAGCTGGCTGACGGCAAGAATGTGGAAACTCAGCCTCCAATAACCCCCAGGAACATAGCCACAGGAACTGGTCCAGGGTCCAACTCCTTTGCCAAGCCCTTTCAGGCAGAAACAACCAGGGTTTAAAGAAGAGTTATTTGCAATTCAAAGCCCAGGGCCTGACAGGTCAACCTTCAGTAGTGAAAAGGCCTGGGCTTTGGAGTCAGACACATCTGGGTTTGAAATCAATGCCACGGTGTATGTGCACCGCAAACCAAAAAGGCATGGCCCTTACCTTCTCTGAGATGAGACTCTCCCCAACTACAAAATGGGAAAGAGAATATCCACAGTGTTGTGAGAATTAAGTGCACACCATATGCAAAGGTCCTGGCAGTCCTGGGCCCTCAGTGTTGCTCAATAATGTTCATTTCCACCCTTCATGCTTCCCCTTGGGAGCCCTCTTTCTCCATCTCCATGGGTCCTAGAAAGGGCATGCCAAAGTGACCAAAGGGAAGTAACTCTGCCCAGGGCAGAAGACAACTTCTAAAAGTGCCTTCCAGTATGTGACCATAAATCAGTCCTGTGCTGAAACCATATTTGTGGGCTGTTAGCGCTGTTAGGAGAGTGTCTTACTGGCCTTATCTAGCATTCAGTACTCATCATGCATCATAGTGAGTTGCTCTGCAATTTATGCAAAATTGAGCATGAAGAAATTAATCAGGAATTGTTCAGAATTCTCCTGTTCTCTGAAATTAATCAGTAATTATTAGAATCCAGTAACCCTCTGGCAAACTCCACACATAGCCTACCAATTATTTTATAAGTAAAGTTTTATTTACAATCCAGCCCACTAATTATTTTTGTAAATAAAGTTTTATTGGAACACTGTGCTCACTCATTTACACATTGCCTGTGGTTGCTTTCATGCTATAAAGGCAGAGTGGGACTGCAAGTCCTAAAATATTTATTCTCTGGCCCTTTGCAGAAAAGTTTACAGACCTCCGCTCCAAAAAAAAAATCATAGCTAGATCCAGCTGTTGCAGTTTGAGTTCTCCAAGAAGCAGACCCTGAGAAAGAGTTTAGGGTTCAGATTTTAAATAGAAAACACCTCCCTCTCCCTTTCACCCCTCTAAAAGGGAGAGGAAGAAGCTTGATGCAGTGCAGGTCATGCAGCCTTCCTGACTCCACAGGGAGCTCCTCCGAAGCAAATGGCTCTTCAGATTGGGCTGCATTGGCCAAAATAGCTTGGCTTTCACACTTTCACCTCAAGCAGTCACTGGCTGTGGGCCACCCTCAGAATGGCGACCCTGGAGAGCTGGGCAAGGCAGCTATCTCAGCGGCTGACTGCTAATGGTTGACAGTGCCTGCACTCCCAGCACCTGGGTCCTGAATCCTCCCTCACTGCAGCACGTCTCCATGTCCAAACACAACCGCACCTTCGTTAGGCTTTCTCTCACCACCCTGCCTCTATGCCACCAAGCCAGTTGTCATCTGAATTATCTATTAGTGGGGCAGGGTGGGCCAGGGGACACAAACGTGGAAGCAACAACTAAGATATTGCCTTAAATGTATTTCCAGTAACAGTCTTGAAAAATGTTGTGTCCACAATCTGTACTGGAAATCACAAAAAGAGAAATGGTCTATGAACATACTTTCTATTTCTGTCAGAATTATGCCCAATTATTTGATTGATTGGTACAATCTAAGATATGCAATGTATATGAGATATAAATTAAATGTTTTACATAAAAGATATAAAATGAGATATAAGGTATAAAGTGTACCTCATGCACTTTGGTTCCACTGTGTTTCCCTTTAAGATCATGCAGCATACAGGTTTAATGTGATTTCTTCTTGTTTCTCAATTGACAGATCTGTTCTCTCCATAGGTCGTGATCCAACACATCATAGATATATGATTGCATACACACACAAACACACACACACACGCACACGTGTGTGTGTGTGTATATGTGTATATATTATTCAGTCTGTTGTAGCCAAGGGAAGAGTGCCCAAGGGCCAGATAGCCAGCCTTCCTCAGGCTCTGCCCGCTTCTGTTCAACCCTTCAGAATTGCCAGTTTCCATTAACAGTCTCCCACCACTGGTCATAACTAGTGGGGTTCATAGGCGATGCTCTGACTTTCCTGTATTCCCAGCCCTCTTGGCTACCATGAGGCACCTGCCACCTGCTTCCTCAAGCTGTGTGAAGGTGGCTTGGTTTGCCCATGATTGTCTGCTGCAGTTCTGCAGGGCCAGCATCACCCATCTGGAGTGATGTCAGTAACAGTGGACACCCAGTGTCAGAGAATCCCATGCCTCACCAGCCGCCAGAGCTGAACAGTGTGCTCTTCCCCAAGTCCCTGGAGACTTTTCTGCAAACCACATTTTCTCTTTGACTCATAGTCCCCTGTTCCCTCTCCCCTCTCCTTATACTCAGAGACACTTTGGATTGGAGGGACTGGCCTGCGGGGTTCTCTGGATTTCGAAAACTCTATCCAGTGCTAAGAACCAAGCTCCTCCCAGAGGAGCGGCACAGTCAGCAGCCAGGCTTCTCATTTGGTCACCTGCTTCCCTCACAAGGACACTGGGTCCCCACTGTCAGATGTATCACCCAAGCAAAAAGCATCTGTGGGGCAACAGTACAGTCCGGCCCAGTGTCCACCAAGGCACACACCATGCCCAAGGGCAATGGCCCAGCCGCAGCACCTGCTCTGGGGCCTCTGCCTTCACTTAGACCTTCAGTCACTCGACAAGTATTTACTTAGCACCAACTATGTGTGAGACACTAAACTCTCTGTGGCAGAAGCTAAGTAGGACATAGTTGTTGCCCTCAGAGGACTAAGAATCTAATAAGAGATATAAGAAGTTCACAAACAACCATAATTCAAAGTAAAATACAAATAAGTGTTACAAGAGAGGTATAAAGTGTTTCCAGTATTCAGGGAAGGAAAAGTGCATTATTAAGCACTTTCTATAACCCAGGCATTGGAATATATATACATATATATATACACACACACACAAGAATATATATATATTGTGAGAGAATATATATATGTAGGAATATAAATATATATAGTGAGAGAGAGAAAATTGTGTGCGTGCACACACAATACATATTTTTATATGCAATATAGTATATCCAAGCAAGCTAGGTCTCAGAGTGATTCAGTAACTTGCTCACAGAGGGATCCCTGCCAATGGGAAGATCGGAAAGTTTTAATGAAAGAGGTATTATTTCAGCTGGTCCTTAAAGGGTCAGTGGAATTTTAATTAATTAATATTTATAGTTTTTAGTTACAACAGTGATACAGGTTCGTTGTGGAAAATAAAAAATACAGAGAAAGGCACCAAGAGGAAAGTTTTGTATAAAAGCCCATAAATCCCGCCACCCTAATATTAAAAATCATTAACATTTTGGTGTATATCTTTATGAACTTTTTTCCACTGATCACCATATCGGAAAAAAAAGTGGGACTATACTGTTTAGTCACCTGCGTTTTTATAAGTGTTATTCCATTTAATCCTCACAACAGTCCTGCAAAGTAAAAAGTATGATCATCCCCATTTTATAAAAATAACTTGAGAAGCAGAAATGTGAGCTTGCCCCAGGTACAGGACAGAGCCAAGATGCGTGTCCAGAGTGTCCTTCTCTAGAGCTACACATGTCCTGCCCGCTGCCTCCTGGACGGGATCCACCTCCTGCATGGAGATGGCCAGGCATGCAAAGGCCAGAGAGTGCCAGGAACGACTGTTTTGAAAGTGGGATTTGGTGACTGCTTCTGTGTAGGGCATAAAGGAAAGGGGGAAATTTCTTCAAGTCTTTACCTGTGGATAATGAAGATTCCACAAGTGATACTGAGAGCATCATCTGTGCAATAATACATGCAACTTGTACCAGGCAAAAAGTATTCTCTCAATTCAGACTCGCCTCTAACTCAGGTAGGGAGGGTTCTATGCATCATGCAATCCAATGAGATCTTATCAGATCTACAATCCAGCCTCTTTGTACTGAGCAAACCCAGGCCTGCCTGAAAATGTTGTGGAAGCCAGCACGGGGGTGCTGGAGCACCTAGTTTGTCCAAGCCCCAGACCTACCCACACTGCTTTCTCACGGTGGCTCCTCTGTCATCACTCCGTCTCTGGAACAGGCAGCAGGTCTGTTCGCCCAAGAATGGCCCCCTCCCACCTCCATACCAAGTGGACTTTATTTCTGCTCTCATAGGAATGGGAACAAGAAGTCTTTGCCAAAAGAAAAACAGAAATCAAAACATCTAATGCTCTTCTACCCTGGGCTGCATGTTCCTGGCCTTACTTATATCACTTACACAACATAATGTTATGTATCAGAACAGGACAGAGAGTTTCAGGAAAAGGCAGAAATGCCAGCCTGGAATTTGGCCTCCCTGGATTCAACACAAGAACAAGAGGGAACAGTCAGTATCTATGGGTCAGGAGTGGCTTCTCATTCAGGCTCCAGACCCAGGCCAACCCCGCTCCCACAGATAAGGAAAGGTAGCTATGTAGACAACGGCGTTAAGAGCGGCCTTGAGATGAAGAAGGAAACATGGACACATTCTTCTAGGACCCTGGGGATCCTCAGACTCTTTGAAAGTTTGCCTAACAAATCCATCTTTGATGAGGGAAACAGTGACTCATTCAACAAACAGTCACAGTTCTACCATTGGCTGCATACACAGCACCCAATTCCACCACCCGCATGCCCCCGCTCCCCCGCACAACAATAATTTACTCTGTTTCTCTTTGTCTCTTGGGTTTTCTAACTTTGACCACCTTCAAGAAATCCACCTTCTGGGAGCTAATTTTCACAGGATGGTTCGCTAGTTCCTCTTTCCCTTCATCAACACCGTTTCCAGGTGGCGTTCTGATGAGCTGCATAAGCAGCAAACATTAGCCTGGCCCTCTTCAACTCTGGAAGCCTGGCCACAAAGGCAAATTCCCTCCTGGTCTCTGTAGTGTGAAACTTCCTGCAAACCCCAATGTCACTCTCATGGTGCTCCAGAGAGAAGTCCATGCCGTCCATGTATCTTGTAGAGAGCATTCTTCAGGACTCCTTCTTCTAAAATTCCCCACAATTTCCGATCCCCCTTTGCTGTTCCCTCTACATCTCATCACACTGAAGCCCACCGCCATGCCTCTATTATGTATGGCGACAGATCAAATGCCCAACAGATATTCCACAAAGGGGCCATTGTGAATGAATCCCTCTCCCATCTTTTTCCTGTATCTTCTTTTTCTTTGCATTTTCTCATCACCGATGCCATATCCTACAGGCTTCCAGTTGAGATCTCTTCCCTTTCCCTGAGGTTCTGCAACTTATCACTTCCCTGTACCAGTGTCTGTCACCTCTTTATCAAAAACTTCTTAAACAGGGCAAACTTCATTGCATTCATAGCCATAAAAGCTCATTTTTTTCTCTTTCATTCAATGGTAGATATTCACTGACTCCCTACTGTGGTCCAGGCATTGTAACAAAACAGATAAAGTTCCGACTTCAGTGGGGTTTAATAATATGTTAAGAAGAAAAATGAAGCAGAGTCAGGGGACAGAGTGATGGGGCCTCAGCTAGACCTTTCCCAAGCTCATGGAAGGAGTCTCTTGCTATCTTCACATTTATCGAATGCCTGTGCCTCCCACGCTTTTGGCAGCAGAGTAGAGCTGATCTACAACATCTGCTTCTATCAATCAGCCTTTAATGGGGACAATACAAGTGACCACCCCATGAGGACTGCACGATGGGTAATCCACAGGGGGTGCTGAGTGCAGTGCCTGGTACACAGCACACTAAACAAAGGGCAGCCAGTAAAGAATGGGGAGCAGGGGGAGCTGCCATCAGCAAAGGCCGCCACATTTGCTCTAACGTGAATTTGCTCCCCATATCATTTGTGCTTTCTTCAGGCAGCCTCTAGTTTTACAAGCAATTGACCCTTGAACTGAGAAGCTGCTCCAGATAAAGACCTTAGCTGAAAGTGACATGATAAACAAACAGTGGGGAAGGCAGGCTTAACCTGACAGTAGCTGGTGTCTCTCACTGTCTTCCCTGGGGCATCTCTCCATCCAGATGGCTCATAGCATCTGACCTGGGGGTAAACCTGCAGGGGAGGAACGAAGGAGCCCATTCGGCTCGCTTGATCAATGGGCTCTGGAGCCGGTAGGTAAACACACTATTCTCCTGTGCTGGAGGCAATTACTGACCTGTGCTCTACAGCTTCTAACAGGCTTTCCCAGAAGGACTGGGTCCCAGTTGCCCACAGCAGTGACCAGCTCAATGACACGTCTTTAAATTTCCTACATTTCCCATTCGATGTCCCCATCCCAACTCCTGTTCGATGGAATCATTCCCTAAATAATTATCATCACAAGCCTCCATATCAGGCTGTTTGTTTGAAGAACCCAGGCTAACACCATCATGCAATTATGTACTTGTCTTTCCTTTCAGATTCTACTTCCCTATCCAATACCATTCATTATATGTGTGTGCATGTACATATAATAATCCATAATCCCTTCTCTTCTTCATGTCTTCTCCAAGTCTTCATCATCAGAAATCAATTATCACAAAGTTTTACTACCAAGGATATCTTAGACTACTTTTCCAAAGTATATATTTGGCTCTAGCTTGGCCAAGCTGATCATAACTCTTTCTGTACATGCAAGCAAAATCCAGGAATTACATTGCTTACTACAGAAATTCCTTGTAATCCAAGATGTTTATGTTGACTCCTCTAGATCTAATGGCCACTTGGTGGAAACGAGATCTTAAATTTTTTCAAGTTAGAAAACTGTTGTTTGGAAGGTTGCAATCAACTTTGCATTTTAGGGTAGAGACTGTCCTTTAGTTTTGGAAGGCAATACATTGATGAACCTTTTAGTAATGCCAATGCTAGGGCACCTACCATGCCCCACTCCTTCATTATGTATGTATATATGCATATGTTCTATGCTGAGATGTTAAATATTTTGTTTGGACATGTAAATTGAGTATAACAACAGAAATGTTGCAATTTTTTTTCCTAAATCTAGATGTAAGCTGCCATAGAGCTACACCTTTTTATTTGTCCTTGGGAAGAAGCAGAAAGAAAAAAGCCTTGAAAAACAACTATAAGGTGGCAAGGAGCAGCCAGTAGACTGGAGCATTGTCCCAGAGCCAGAGGCCATATGGATTGCCCAGCTAGAATGGGAGGATTCAGGCAACAACTTCCTTAAGGGTTCCTGTCTTAGTCCATGTTGTGCTGCTATAACAGAACAGCACAAACTGGTTCATTTATAAAGAACAGACATCATTTGGCTCATGGTTCTGGAGGCTGAAAAGTCCAAGACTCAGGGGTGGCATCTGGTGAGGGCCTTCTTGCTGCATCATAATATGGTGGATGGCATCACAAGGTGAGAAATTACATGGCTGCATGTACACATAAGAGAAAGAGAGAGAGGAAGAAGGCCAAACTCATCCTTTTGACAGAAACCAATTCCTGTGATAACTCACCCACTCCTATAATAAAAGCCTTAGCCCATTCACGAGGACATTATCACCTCTGAAATGTCCCAGTTCACAATACTGTTGCATTGGAGCCTAGGTTTCTAACACATGAATTTTGAAGAATATATTCAAACTGTAACAGTTTCCGAAAATTACTTGAGGAGGAAACCCTAATAAAATACTGAACTCCTTGATGGCAATAGAGTAGAGATTTAGGCTATTGTTATTTGGGCATGAATAACTTGATGGCTGGAGATGTAGTGACATCTTAATTAGGTATGATGCCCAACACTCCTGCACACCTATCTCCCCAACCCCTTCTTCTTCCCTTCTTCATGAGACAAGCAGAAATCAAGAATCTACTAACTTAGAGAATGTACCACTGTGTCTCATGCTTTATAGGTATATGGTAGATACTTATTGAATGAACACATGAAATAAGCCAACCTCCATCAGCAAACACAAAAACATGTGAATAAGAAGGTAAGAAAAGGAGAAAAAATGATTTTTTTTAGCTACCACTTAGTTTCTTTCCTAGCATTTCTCAGTGCTCTGTTGGCCACTAGTTCCCTGGCACATAAATAAGTGGTGAAATGGGAGGGGCTATGGGTAAAGATAAGTGTCAACTATATTTAGGAATACTCGTTAAATAAAGTTAATTCTGACATTTGGAAGAATGCAATCAACTTCTCTATTTTAGGGTACAGACTGTTCTTTAACTTTGGAAAGCAACATTTTGATGAACCTTTTAGTAGTGTCAATCCTAAGGCACCTACCACACCCCACTCCACCCTACTCCTTTTATTGGATTCTTTTTAGGGGGGTTAAGATTTTCTTTTATTGTTAGGGGTTTTTTATTATAAGGATTCTCAGCCTTTAATGTGTTAATTTATACCACATGAGTATTACCTTTAAACAACACATGAGAATTACCTTTAAACAACACATGAGATTACCCCTAAACAACACAGGTTTGAACTGTGCAAGTCTACTTACATGTAGAGTTTCTTTCTACCTCTGCCATCCCTGAAGCAGCAAAACAAACCTCTCCTCTTCCCCCTTCCCCTTAGCCTACTCAATGTGAAGACAAGGAGAAAGAAGACCCTTATGATGACCCACTTCTACCTAATGGATAGTAAATATATTTTCTCTTCCTTATGATTTTCTTAATCACATTTTCTTTTCTCTAGCTTACTTTATTGTAAGAATCTAATATTATTACATATAACATAAAAAACATGTGTTAATCAACTACTTACGTTATCCGTAAGGCTTCCAGTCAACAGTAGCCTACTAGTAGGTAAGTTCTGGGGAGTAAAAAGTTATATACAGGCTGGGCATGGTGGCTTACACTGTAATCCCAGCACTTTAGGAGGCCTAGATGGGAGGATCGCTTGAGGCCAGGAGTTTGAGACCAGCCTGGACAATATAGTGAGACTGTGTCTCTACTAAAAATTAAAAAAAAAAAATTAGCCAGACATGGTGGTATGCTACTGTAGTCCTAGCTACTTGGGAGGCTGAGGTAGAAGGATGGCTCAAGCCCAGGAGATTGAGGTTGCAATGAGCTGTAATCACAACACTGCACTCTAGCCTGGGCAAAGGAGAGAGACTCTGTCTCAAGAAAAAAGTTACAAGCAGATTTTTGTCTGTACAAGGGTCAATGCCCCTAACCCCTATATTGTTCAAATACCAATGGAACTATGTCATGTTTTCTTATATATTAAATTTTCACCTCTTTTTACAGAAGTCTCTGCAGGATAGCGTTTCTTGGGCATATAGCTACGTGGAACACACTTTGAGAAACACTACTTTAGTATCATGTTGATTTCCTTTTGGCTGTTAACCCGTGCTGCCTTCTCTGGCCATCATACAGCTCTTAAGCAAAGATCAGTCTGTATTCATCTCCTTATGAAGCTTCTTATGTAAATATAAATCATGAGATGTTTCCAAACACCCTCCTTATTTCTGCATCCCAACTTGGAAGTTTAATTTAGAATTAGACCTCCAAGAAGTTCTCAATCTTTGTCTTCTCAGATATCTTAATTACTTTCCAAGAGTCCTATAGATTTTCTCTATTTTAAAACCATAACCTATAAAACAGGACGCTATTATTTGCACAACATCATTCCTCAAAAAATATGTACTAAGTACCTCTTATGGGCAAGCTACTATGGGGATAAGTGATTATACAACACCAATTTCACCTTAAGAAACGCACAGTCTGATAACGACTATAAGCTGAAATTAATAGGCTTGGGAGTAAAATAAGCCTGAGTTTGTCTCCTGGGTTTGAATTTTTGTAATTTTCAAAAAGACCTAATTTTGTGGTCTTGAATAAGTTACTAAACCTTTCTATCAGTGACCACATTTGTAAAATGAGGACAATTATATCTACTTTCTATCTTTGTCATGTTGGTTGAAGTAGGCAAAAATATCTAGGACGATATAGATGCCAGCACTACATGTACTAATGGCATTAATAGAAGAGACCCCTTTAGAATCTGCATAGCAGCATCATCCTGAGGTCAGCCTTGTCCTCAGCTGCATCACTGAAACCTGCCAAAATCACTGAATTTGGGCTTGCACTGGGGAGATGCATCCACTTGGGTCTTCCGCCGCCTTGCCTTGATTGCAGGCAGAGGCAAAAGCAGAAAGGAAGTCACCACAGCCAAGTCTGCCTGGTTGGCTTCTCCAGTCCTCTAGCCTGGCCCAGGCTTTGTGGTCTGGCCTGGTTCACACAGACATTTCAGACAAATTTTCACAATATTAATAGGACATGTTTCGTCATTATCTACTTTTGACAAACGAGTAAACTCAGGCTCAGGAAAAAAAAAATAAAAAGCCTTTGCCAAAGTTGCCCTGCTAATAAGCGAAAATGCTAAGATAACTCCACCTCATGAGGCCAATAACATACAAACAAGGCACAGGTGAAAAGTTGGGAGGCTTTTGCACTGGTCCAGGCAAGGGGTAGGTAGCTATTGGTAGAATGGAATGGAGAAGAGAGCACAGATATAAGAGACAATGAAAAAGTGAAGTCGGCATTTTTCACAGTGGAAGACCCTGGGAGTCCTGTGATACCTGTTAATTTCCAGTCTTTCTTTGACTACCTTCTCCCTTATTCCAAAAGGAAAGCACATTCATGCTTAAGAAATGGGCACCCTTGTGTACACAGACATCCATCTTTAATCCAGTCTTCCACTGCCAAAAAACAGATCTGGTTGTGTTTATTTTACACAGTCCTGCCTTCGACAAGTTAAAAATCTGGAAGAGAGGCCACAAAAAGAACGTAAAGCCAAAGTTCTTATCACTCTCAGGCAGCCTATATTCCAGGGTTCCCTTTGCCATTCAACAGTTATGTGACTGTGGGCCATCACAGAACTTCATTGGCTCTCACTGTCTTCATTCATTGCTGATTCATTCACGTGTTCAATACATACTTATCAATTGGTTACTATGTGCAAATCACTGTGGGAGGCACTGACAAATCAGATGTCCCTAAATCCCAGGAGGTTAGAGTCAAACATCCAGACAACTCCAAATCTACGGCAGATCCCTCTTTCCCATCCCCCAAGACCAATCACCAACCCTGTCTATGCTGCATTCAAAACATAGCTTCAATCTACTCACCTCTCAGCCCCTACCAACATCACCCTAGTCACAGCCATGTTGCCTGTGTTCATGAGCCACTCCCTGAATGAATGCAGGTTTGACTGACTTCATCACCTGAGCCGAAGGCAGGTGTGTCAGCAAAGCCCTTACCTGTGGCAGTTGTCCTGCCCAGATCCTTGCCTGCTAGAGAAGTGGGAACGAGTATTCTCAGGAACAGGCACCTTGTATGTAAAGGCAGAAGGGCCGCAGGCTCAGAAGAGGGGTCTGCAGTGCTCCAACGTGACATCTGCATTCCAAAGAAACCACGATTATTAAAAGTCACATTACGCACACAAGTGCTTCAAAGGGAGGGGAAGTTAAAAGCTAAAGAGTTTGAGTATCACAATAACAAAGTTATGTTTCCCACAGGAATTTTAATAATAAAAGTGTTTTTAATAGCTGTAAGTGTTTAGCCGTAAAACCAGTACATCATTTAGTAAATCCAGTCTTTGCTGATTCTGGCTTTTCAGCTCCAGAGGATTGGCTGTTCTTTTTCTATCACCCACAGTGATATCATACCACAGCTCATTCTTGTGTATTGAAAACAAAACCCAGACCTCTCAAACAAAGCGGCAGGGTTGCACATCACTTTTCCACCATGCAAATCCAGTTTCCCAGCAGATACGGAAACTTGCCTCAGTTTCCTGATCTATAAAATGAGGGTAGAAATAAGTTCCACTTCAAAAAATTATAAATAAGATTGCATCAATTAATATTTATAATGTGCTTGGGGCAGCATCTGGCACACAGTATTGCAATATAAGGAATGTTAAGTTAAATAAATTAATAAATAATTGCATTATATCATTCCTATTGTGAAAATACTTGAAGTGGAAAAACTGTCAAAAACAAAGAAAAGGAAAGGGCAGAAGATGAGTCTATCACAGCAAGCAAGACATAAAAACAGGGAGTCAGGCTAAGGTTTTCTCCAGCTATAAAGTGTGCTAGACCAAATATGTATATTCCTGAATAAATGTGTATATGTGCATATATACCTTCATCTACATGCATAAAGATATGACAACTAGCTGTCCCACTTTAAAAAGCAGAGTCTGAATCAGAGGGAAAAACAAGAAATTCATTCATTGTGCCCTACTTCTCTCTGTAATAACACACAAGAGCTTACAAACCTCAAATTGGGTCTAGTCCCAGAATTTGGTCAGTAAATTGAAAACAATAAGAACATAAAATGACTGAGATTCTCCATCTGCAGAAATAAACCACTCAGGAATGGTTGTAAATGTGCTGTTGATGGGAGCGAGGATTCTCCCCGTTTTCTGTCAAGGAGAACAGGATGCCTTACAAATTCAGTTAAGGACACCAGGGTCTCCCCTAGGTCCAATCAGGATGACCCCAGGGTGTCTCCCCAAGAACACACATTGGAATGTGGTTTATGGGAACCTACTCAGTTGAATTGCAATGAATCTGAGCTAATGTTGTGTTGTCATAACAGAGGGTGGGGGTCCGCAGGAGTCTGGAAACTGAAAGCCAAGCCGCGAGGCTCTCAGGGCGTCTCCACCGCTGCCCAGAGGTCTGTTTCTATTTGAAACATCACTTGAAGACAGCCAATAACCTCTGGTCAGATTCCAGGACATCCAAGGAAAATCTTACCTGTCACTTGGTGTCTTCAATGGAGTGACAAAGCAAGAAGGCAGGTCTCACAAAGATGAGTGCCCTCACTCAGCTCTCCAACCAGAACCTCACCCACTGTCAATCAGTACAGCGGTTGTCTGGCTTTTAATTAGCAAAAGAAACATTTCCACATAATTGCTGCTGGTGTTGGCAGCCCAGGTCTAGCCTTTACTGGGTGCAAGACATTGACCAAATCATTTAGCTTCCTTGCTCTCAGCTCCTCACTGACAAGGGGATAATAACAGTACTGATCTCATTCATTGTTAAGGGAGGCTAAAATAGAATGATCCAGGAAAAATGCTTTGCATTTTATGTGTCCAATAAATGCTAGCAATTTTTATTATTGTTGGTCTGGTTAAATCTGGACTTGTTATTATCATTATCCTATTTGAACACCTCTGAGTGAACCACTGAAGTCAAAATTTTGGATTGAAAGTTGACCAAGTACCTGAATCTTGAGTGACCCCATTAAAGTTCAGCTGTCCCTGCCTTAAGCAGACACTTCTTTTTTATAACTATTAACAGCTAGACCAACGTTAAGATTGATTATGTATGTCTAGGAATAAATGATAACTTTTCAAATAAACACATTAGTGTATGAAATAAAATATTGAATGTTATAGAATTATGTTAGCCCGTTGGGACTGCTATAACAAAATACCTTAGATTGGGTAATGTATAAACAACAGAAATGTATTGCTTCCAGTTCTGGAGGCTGGGAAATTCAAAATCAAGGCACCATCAGATTCAGTGTCTGGTGAAGGCTTTTTCTCTGCCTCATGGGTGGCAACTTCTAGCTATATTCTCACATGGTGGACGGGACAAGACAGTATCCTTCAACCCCCTTTATAAGGACATTAATACCATCCATGAGGACAGTGCCCTCCTGACTTAATAACTTCCGGGTCCCACCTCTTAACACTGTCACACTGGGTTCCAACATATAAATTTTGGAGGGCACCAACCTTCAAATTTATATACTTAAATATATATATATATATGATGTACAACTTGATATTTTGATATATGTATACATTATGGAAATGATTACCACACTCAAGTTAATTAACAAATTCCTCACCGTTCATCATTATCATTTTATTTTGTATGTGTGTGATGAGAGCACTTACGATCTATCTTCCTAGCAAACTTAAGTATACAACACAGTGTTGTTACCTGTATCATCGCACTTACATTAAACTCCCTTTGTGACTTTCGTTTTACAGTTGAGAAGACCAAGACCAGAGAGACACAGTTTTTTTTCTCCTCTGATTCACCGTCAGATGCTCATCCCACTATGGCCTCTAAGTTCACAAATCATTGACAACACAGCAAGATTGTAAAGAGCATTGCTGCATCATGGACTTGAATTCAGAAGACCCAGGCTTATGCTCACTCCTGTGCGAGTGACCGTGGGCAAGTCCTTCCCCTTTCCCTTGGCCTTCGTTCCTGTTCTTGCAAATAAGAGATACTTACGGTAACTACAGCCATTGCTACTGTGCAAGGTTGCTGAAGGTGGGACAAAATGAAATGTGAAGGTGCTCTGTAACTCTAAAACCCCATGCAAACAGAGTGGATTATTTGCCGTGAACTTCAGAGCACCCTTTCACAAGTGAGTTCTAATAACCCCTAACAGAGAGGTACTTCAGTGGATATCATGAGATGAGTGGTAGAAACAGGGAGAGAGAGGACAACAGATAAAGCAGGGCCACAGGACTGGTCTAAGAAAGCTTTCTAAGGGAACAACAGGGATTTACTCATTTGGTCAACTTTCCCTACTTTCTCTGCCCCCAAGCATTCTTAACACCTTCAAGAAAGGAGAACTGAGAATGAGGGCTAACATGTTGCTTAGAAAAACAGGTGATAAATCATAAAGCAATCAAACCTGTGGCAGGGAATGGGAAACACATGGCAGGTCCTTCTAATTAACTCTTTGATACGTTGCTCTGGGTTGGGTGTTGTTTCTAACGTTTTCCACTGACTTGTCCCAGGCCACTCTCTCACCATAGCAACTCAAGTTTACCAGAAAGTAGGAAAGTCTGCATTCGAGAGAGTTAAGGGAGTTTGATACAGTCCAGCTAACCACAAATGAAGAAGAAGAATGAGGAGGAGGAGGAATGAGAGGAGGGGACACAGGACAGGAGAGGGGGAAGGGACAGCCAAATATTTCCCTCCCTGCAAATATTCTTTGGGATATATCCTCTCCCTCTCTCCTTCTGATACACCTCATTCTCTCTCTTCCACCCTCTCTATCTCTCCACCTCCCTAAAAACTTTGTTCCTATGCATCCTTTTCTCACCAACTTAAGAAAGTGACAGAAGAGCAAGAGACCTAAGTCCACATAGGTTCTTTGCAAACATTTGGTGCAGTTAGCCCCATGGGGCGACGGCAGGGCCTTATCAATCTTGTTTCTGACGCCCAAGGGCAGCTCAATACAATTTTTTGAATAAGTGAATAAATGAATGTCCTCCCTCCTTTTGCTGTGAACAGTGGATTTTAACAAGAAGTCCCTGTTTTACAGAGGCAACAGGACACAGTGCAGCAGGCTGTAAACCTACCAGCCTGAGAACCTAAACACCAGAGGTTCAGCTCAGCTCTGCCCCTACCCTGGCATGTCGACTCTGAGTTCCTCATGTAGGCTTTCTGAACTTTATTTGCTTCCCTTGAAAACATGGACATTGAGCAAGAAATTCTTTAAGGATTCTTGAGGGCTCTAACCTTTAAGTATTTCACTAATAAGCCTGCAAAGAAATAACCCTCCCTTCATGGATGAATAAGCTAGACTCAATCTGCTGCTCTTTTCTAACTACAGGGATAGGCCAAGTAAGAGTAAAAGGCAAAGAATGTCCACTCTGTCTGCGTATCTTAACCAAATTTGCATCTACAAGGTGGGAAGCTGAAGCTAGAAACAGGGTCAACTGTCTAAATAATCCCAGCCTGACTTCCCCCATGTGCACTGGCTGCCCATATTAATTCAGTTCATGTCGCCCTTTACTTTGCTCTTGCAGGCAAAACTCTGAACTTGCAAAGCCAAGAGATGAAAGAGGGCACCCATTTCATCCTCTACCTCTAAGAAAGGCCTCACCTAAATTACCCCAGAGAGATTATAGATCCTGCCCTTAAGCTTTGTCAAAGAACACTTGGCAGCTTCTCCAGGCACGTGTTGTACCATCTTCTGAAACTGAATTACATAGGGGTTCTCTATGTCATATACCAGGAAGCTCCACGTGTAAGAAAGCCTGAGCTACACCTTCAGTGCTTTGAAAACTGACTCTGATCTGCAGAGAACACTGGGTTTTGGGCTCCTCCCTTGGGCAGTGGCAGCTTCTCAGATAGAGACTGAAACAGGGAACGAAAGATTTCCATTTATTTCAAGTCCCTTCTTGGGTATCTCTTCCATCACCATTTGTAGCTGAACTATTTGAGAAATCAGGGTGGCCAGGTTACAGATGTACCCAATGGCTGGGGATCAACCTAGACTCAAGCTCTTTTGGGGTCATGAGTTGAATGGAAAGGACGGCTTTCCCTATACCTGGCCTATGTCCATGAACTCCAGACTTTAGGAGAATTGCTTTATATTAGCCAAGTTAATGTCTAAAACACTAAATAAATAAATAGGTAATCTCTGAGATCAAATTGCCAAAGTCTGCTTATGCCTTCCTGCCTCCTGGAAGCATTACAAAGAGGACATCAACAAACAGGTCATTAGAAAAAGCGAAATGTGCCTCACTTTGCAAATCTCATTTTTCCTTCAATGCTTCTTTGTCCCTATGGATTTCAACTCACTCCATTTGACATTCTCAGTTCCTCTGATAAGAAGTTCTTAGAAGCTTATGGCAAACCAGACCCCCTGAATCTGGAAGCAGGTCTGTAGGAATTCTAGTAATTAAACAACCTTGAACAAGTTGTTTCACTTCTCTGAGTCTCAGTTTCTCATTCAAAAATGGTGAGTAATTTGTAAGACTTCCCTAATAATCTGTGACTCTGCAAGAGGCAGTAGGGTACTGTGGACAGAGAACCCGCTTTGGAAACACACAAGACTAGGTTTAGATTCCTACCCAGTGTGTGACTTGGCCAACCTTCTTCACTTCTCTAAATCCCCATCTGTGTAACTGTACAGGAATGAATGAATGAGTATGTGTGGCCAAGCTATGGAAACTCAGGGTTAAAATACTGCTTTGGGTTTTATAGTAAATTATTCAAGCCCGTGACATTCTAGCAGAAAAAGCCTAGTGTCACTTTCTTAAGGTTATTGTGTCAATGTGTTTTCCGGGAACTCCAGGGTTTACTCAACCCGAAGTCAACCTGCCCTTGACCAAATGGCTCACCAGTTTCACAGCGTGCTGCTCTGATGACACACCCTGCACTCAGCATTTGCCCCTTCGGCCAAGATAGATTTCTGAGTGGGCATCAGCTGGGGGATACTACATGGGCACCAATGTCACAGATCTTCTGTCACAGTCCACCCTGAACCATTGCTTCCCAAATGACAATTCCTCAGCAGAACAGCTGGGTGTAGGGACACACAGGACACAAACACCAGCCCTTGCCCACAACCTCAGCCATTATCTTGAGTCTGAGCAACCAGTCTAGTGGCAGATGGGCCCTTCCTTTTCAAGAGAGTTCTGAGATCGGATCTTTCATAAACAGATCCCTCCCCATCTCCTTGTTGTCCAGGTCTGTACGCCAAAAGGTAAGAAAGCATTTGCCAAGCCATATCTCAAGAAGTATAGTTATACCCTAGTCTCAGGGCAGCAAGTGCCTGCTTACGTGCCTTATGTTTACATAAGTGGTATTTTTTTCTCCTGAACTTCGAAGGCCTAATCTGCTTTCTCCCTCCCTAGCTAAACAAAAGAGGAGTTGAAATAATTTTAACTACCCCTTTCAGTAAGCAGCCTGTTTGATCTTTACCTTAGCCACAGCCTTTATGTGTCCATACGAGCATAACAGTACCTTGCAGTACCTGAGGCACAATACATTGTTTGAAGAGTGACAATGAGATTTAAAGAGTGACATTGTTTAAAGAGTGGCAGTGAGTGACAATGACATTCCAATGAGAACCACACTCAAAGCAAAGGTTCCCTTGCCTGTGTGAAGAATGACCGATGGTAGAAATTTTGCAGACCTCATTACCTCTTCACCGGTTAAGAAATCTTATTTATTTATTTATATTATATTTTCCCTACCTGAGCCAGGGATAGTCAAACATTTTCTGCAAAGGGCCAGGTAGTATCATAAATATGTTAGGCTCTGCAGGCCACTTACATTTTTGTCATGTGTTCTTCTTTGCTTTTTGTTTGTTTACAATACTTTAAAAATGTAAAACACATTCTTAGCTACAAGCTACTTGCAGGGGTAAAGACAGGACAGCTAATGGACAAAAACAAACAGTTAGAGAGAAGAAATAAGTTCTGGCCAGGAGCGGTGGCTCACACCTCTAACTCTAGCACTTTAGGGGACTGAAGCAGTCCCCTTGAGCCCAGGAGATCAAGACCAGTCTGGGCAACATAGGGAGAGCTTATCTCTAAGACAGAAAATTTTTTTAAAAAATAGCTGGGAATGGCGGCACATGCCTGCAATCCTGTCTACTTGGGAGGCTAAGGTGGGAGAATCCTTGAACCCAGGAATTCAGTTTGAGGTTGCAGTGAGCTATGATTGTACCACTGCACTCAGATTGAGTAACTGGGTGAGACCCTGTCTCAAATAAAAAGAGGGAATAAGTTCTAGTTTTCAATAGCACAAAAGGGTGAGTACAGTTAGCAACAACATATTGTATATTTCAAAATGCTAGAAGAAAGGATTTGAAGTGTTCCCAAAACAAGGAAATGATAAATGTTTGAAGTGATGGATGCCTTAAATACCCTGATTTGATCATTACACATTCTATGCCTGTATCAAAATATCACATGTACCCAATACATTTGTACAAATATTATGTATCTATTTTTTTAAAAGTTGGCAGATCCCAAAAGTACTACTATGGCTTCCAGTGGTCACTGTGAGCCCTACTGGCTCAGCAAATGCAGCACCCAAAATTCTGAACAATGTGAGAGATTGGCTTCATGGCAGCTATGGCTTTACCACTGATAGGAATGATTTCCAGAGACATTTAATCCTCAACTTGGGACTCTTTGCTGCAGGAGTTTGGCTGGCCAAGAAAATGAGTGACAGTGACCTCTTGGCACTTCAGCTGGGGGTGTAGCCAAGTAGACAAATAGAATCTTGTGCTGAACCCAAACCTTCAAGAAACAGAGCATGTGAGCATCATAAGATATGCCCTGATGGAAGCTGAAGCTTGATTCAGCTGAGTGCTGAGCGCTTGGTCCCAATCTGGTTTCTTTTTGTTCCTTGAATCCACTCAGAACACCATTCCTTGGCCAGCAGCCAGCCTTTAGTGATTGTCTCTGTTCTGCAAAGCTCTGTACATAGTTATTGAGTTTCTACAGGGGGTGATCTTCACTCTTGTCCTAAGGAATAACTATGGTGTTTTAAGAAATATTTGAAATAAAGGGTACACATAAAGACAAAGAAAAGTTTATAAAGTTAAAAAATAAAATAAAAACCGAGCCCCAGGCTAAATTTGGCCTAGGGGCTGTAGGTCACAGACCCCCAGCCAATGACTTCATAAATCTGGATGTTAATCAGCCTCACCTGGGAGTTAGGGCAGGGGATTCATTTTAAAACAGATTCTTAGATTCTAACCCAACCCAGAAAATCAGACTCTTTGAGCTAAATTCTTAAGCTCCCTGGTGATGATGATGAATTGAGTCTGCAGCTGACCCCAGAGTCAAGTCTGAAAGACCTGACACATCCCTCCCTCACCAGCCTCCCCTCCTCCCCCATTCCCCAGGGATGATTCTTTTACTTGCCTCAATGCTATTGTTGAGCAACCTCCATCACGCTATAGCCTTCTCTCTTCTAATACATTCTTGTCTACCTACATACCAATTAATCACATGCACTTTATATTTTAATACTCCTTTTTAACAATGCTTGAGAATTTTGTTAGTAGTCCTTTCCTTTTACAGCTTGCTGGAAGGAGCCGTTTCTTCACCCTTAAAAAGAAAAACTTCAGATAAATTAAACTCAGCAGTTTCCCTGAGCAAAAAACAATTTATGAATCAGGCAGCACTCAGAACTGGAAGAGGTTCTGCAAGTTCTACCCTAGCATGTGAGCAGAGGCTTTTACAGGCTGAATGCAAAAACAAAATCCTTGATGAGTTGATTAGCTAAAGCCAGGTGTTTATCTTACCATCCAATGGAAAGCCTTCCAGTTGAGTTTAGCTGATGGTTTCTGGGTGATAAAGCTTATGTCTTATTTTATTGTTTGCATTGGACTTCAGTCTGCTTACATATGAACCCAAGGCACTGGTGCCATCCCAGCTTAATGGCAACCCAATTACTTTTTTTTCTTTTTGAGGCAGAGTCTTGCTCTGTTGCCCAGGCTGGAGTGCAGTGGCACAATCTTGGCTTACTCTAACCTCCACATCCCAGGTTCAAGCAATTCTCATGCCTCAGCCTCCCAAGTAGGTGGAATTACAGATGTGCAACACCATGCCCAACTAATTTTTGTATTTTTAGTAGAGATGGGGTTTTGCCATGTTGGCCAGGCTGGTCTCAAACTCCTGTCTTAGTGTCATCTGCCTTCCTTGGTCTCCCAAAGTGCTGGGCTTGCAGGCATGAGCCACTGCACCCAGCCCCAGTTAAATTTTTTAATGCCCCAAAGCACTGCCTTCACCACTCCCCCATCCAGGCTGATACCGTAACTCTTCTTCAACTCCATCCTTTCAGCTAAGCATGCACCAGCTTCTACCATAGTCACATTTGTGTTAAGAGATACAGTAGTTATGTTGAACCTGGCCTCAGGAGGATGAATATTCTGTTCTTTAGGAGTTATTCATTGCTGCATTACTGGGTTTCTGGTTTTTCAGCACCACAGCACATAAACAGGCCATTTACTCACATGAGCCAAAGTTAAACCTTTGGAATCCTGAAAAAAAGTTTTAAGCACAGCACATAGCAAACGCAAAGCCAAAAAGTAAGATGACTGGAAATAAAAGCCAAATTTTCTTGGGTTTATGCAGTTAGCCCAGGATTTTGAAAGAAATTGGCAATCAGTCCCTAGATGCAAACTGGATCAAAATGATGCTGAGATCACTCAGGCATAATCCATAACCTTAGTGTAGGTACAGAGAGGATGGAGATTTTCATGGAAGCTCACAGCTTCTTCAGAACTTTACACTGAAACATAGTACATGAGTCAACTTCACAGCTGTGATTTCCAGAACTTTGTCAACATTGGACAAGAAGTCTTGACCAAAAGAGTTCAAAAGTCAGCTCTGTTTGAGGTGATTCCTGACTCAAACAGAATGGGAGACAAGCCAAGAGTAAGGTTAGGGGTGGGCAGGGCATGGATGGCAGGCACAGTAATAAGAAAAGCTTATCTGAAGAAAACAGTCCAGAAAATAAGGACTGGCCTGTTGGCCTTGGTCTCCCAGCAGCTCCCAGCAGACTTAATCAGAGTTAAATATTCTCCTTTTATATCTGTTGTTGTATAGGAATTTACCTCTGCTGGGAGTTGAGATGCAATCTGTACTCTTTACTTGGGTGGGACGGGGTATTAAAGAAGAGGCCAGGAAGAGGGGACACGGAGGAAAATAGGTCCAGCTTCAGAAGCCATAGGACATTTTTAAAGTGCATCAATAAAATGCAAAACTATAAAACACTTAGGATGTAACATAGGAGAAATCCTATGACCTCGGTTTTGGCAATGACTTTTTAACTACAACACCAAAGTCATGATCCACGAAAGAAAGAATTGATGAGCTGGACTTCATCAAAATTAAAAGCTTCTGCTCTGCAAAACACTCTGTAGAAAGAATGCAGACAAGCCATAGACTGGGAGAAAAGATTTGCAAAAGATATATCAGATAAAGGACTGTTGTCCAACATATATAAAGAACTCTTAAAACTCAGCAATAAGAAAATGAACAATCTGATTAAAAGATAGGCAAAAGATCTAAACAGACACCTCACCAAAGAACATATACAGATGGCGGATAAATATATAGAAAGATGCTCATTGTCATGTAATTAGGTAATTGCAAATTAAAATAATGAGATACCACTAAACACCTATTAAAATGGTGAATAATCCAGAACACTGACAACACCAAATGCTGGCAAGGATGTGGAGCATCAGGAAATCTCATTCATTGCTGGTGGGAAGGCAAAATAGTACCAAAACTGTGGAAGGCAGTTTGGCAGAAAACTAAGAATACTTTCACCATGTAATTGCTGGGTTATATGGTAAAAGTATGTTATACTCTTTGGTATTTACTCAAGTGAGTTAAATACTTTATGTCCACTCAGAAACCTGTTTACAGCAGCTTTATTCAGAATTGCCAAAACTTGGAAGCATCCAAGATGTCCTTCAGTAGTTAAAGGGATAAAAATTTTGTGATACATCCTGACAATGCAATATTATTCAGCACTAAAAGGAAATGAGCTATCAAGCCACAAAAAGATATGAAGGACCTTAAGTGTATTAAGTGAAACAGCTAATCTGCAAAGGCTACATTCTATGTGATTCCCATATATGACATTCTGGAAAATGAAAAATTATAAATACAGTAAAAAGATAAGTGTTTGCAAGGGATTAATGGGAGGGAAGGATTAATAGGCAGAGCACAGGGGATATTTAGGGCCATGAAGCCCTGCTTTTTGATACTGTAATGATGGGTACACATCATTATACATTTATCCAAAGCCATGGATTGCATGACTCCAAGAGCGAATTCTAATGCAAACTATTGACTTTGGGTGATAATGACGTGTCATTGTAGGTTTCTCAATTTCTTTTTATTAAAAAAAAAAAGTGCCAGTCTGGTGGTTGCTGATAGTGGGGAAGGCTGTGCATGTGTGGGGACAGTGGCTATATGAGAAGTCTGCATCTTCCCCTCAGTTTTGCTGTGACCTAAAATCATTTTAAAAAATAGCACCTATTTAAAAGGCACTGGGAAGTGAAGGAGACAGAGTCACAAAAACCCTTCAAAATATCAACAAATCCAGGAGCTGTTTTTTTGAAAATTTAATAAAATAGACCACTAGCTAGATTAATAAAGAGGAAAAGAGAGAATAATCAAATACAGACAATTAAAAATGATAAAGGGGAGGGATATCACCACTGATCCCACAGAAATACAACCACCATCAGAGAATGCTACAAACACCTGTATGCACATAAACCAGAAAACCTAGAAGAAATGGATAAATTTTTGGACACTACACCCTCTCAAGTCTGAATCAGGAAGAAATTAAATCCCTGAATAAACCAATAATGAGTTCTGAAATTGAGCCAGTAATAAATAGCCCACCAACCAAAAAAATAAAAAGCCCAGGACCAGGCAGATTCCCAGCTGAATTCTACCACAGGTACAAAGAGAGGATGATACCATTTACTATGAAAGTATTCCAAACAATTGAAAGGGAGGCACTTCTCCCTAACTCACTTTATGATGCCAGCATCATCCTGATACCAAAACCTGGCAGAGATACAACAAAAAAAAGAAAACTTCAGGCCAATATCCCTGATGAACATCAATGCAAAAATCCTCAATAAAATATTGCCAAACCAAATCCAGCAGTACATCAAAAAGCTTATCCACCACAATCAAGTCAGCTTTATCCCCAGGATACAAGGCTGGTTCAACATATGCAAAGCAATCACATAAACAGAACTAAAAACCACATGATTATCTCAATAGATGCACAAAAAGCCTTCGATAAAATTCAACATCACTTCATGTTAAAAATTCTCAGTAAACTAGGTATTGAAGGTACATCTAGGTATACCTCAAAATAATAAGAGCCATTTATGACAAATCTACACCAATATTATACTAAATGGCAAAAGTTAGAATCATTCCCCCTTGAAAATCAGCACAAGACAAGGATGTCCTCTCCCACCATTCCTATTCAATGTACTATTGGAAGTTCTGGCCAAGGCAATCAAGCAAGAGTAAGAAATAAAGTGTATTCACATAGGAAGAGATGAAGTACATGATTCTATATCTAGAAAATCCCCATCATGTCAGCCTAGAAACTTCTTAACCTGATAAGCAATTTCAGCAAAGTCTTAGGATACAAAGTCAATGTGCAAAACTCACAAGCTTTCCTATACACCAACAATAGACAAGCAGAGAGCCAAATCATCAATGAGCTTTTATTCACAATTGCCACAAAGGGAATAAAATACTGGAACACAGCTAACAAGGAAAGTGAGGGACCTCTCCAAGAAGAACTACAAACCACTGCTCAAGGAAATAACAGAGCACACAAACAAAAGGAAAAACATTCCATGCTCATGGATAGGAAGAATCAATATCATGAAAATGGCCATATTGCCCAAAGTAATTTATAGATCAATGCCATTCCTATCAAACTACCATTGATATTTTTCACAGAATTAGAAAAAAGACTATTTTAAAATTCATATGGAACCAAAAAAGAACAAAGCTGGAGGCATCATGCTACTCAACTTCAAACTACACTATAAGGCTACAGTAACCAAAACAGCATGCTACTAGTACAAAAACAGACACATAGACAATGGAACGGTATTGAGAACTCAGAAATAATGCCACACATCTACAACCATCTGACCTTCAACAAGCCTGACAAAAACAAGCAATGGAGAAAGGATTCCCTGTTTAATAAATGATGCTGGGAGAACTGGCTAGTCATATGCAGAATATTGAAACTGGACCCCTTCATTATACCTTTTACAAAAACTGACTCAAGATGGATTGAAGACTTAAACATTAAACACAAAACTATTTAAAAAAAAAAAAAAAAAGCTCTAGAAGAAAATCTAGGCACTATTATTCAGGACACAGGCACAGGCAAAGATGAACAATGTCATCTAACAATGTCAAAAGCAGTTGCAACAAAAGCCAAAATTGACAAATGGGATCTAATTTAACTAAAGAGCTTCTTTCTACACAGCAAAGGAAACTATCTTCAGAGCAAATAGACAACATACAGAATGGGAGAAAATGTTTGCAACCTATCTATCTGACAAAGGTCTAATACCCAGAGGCTACAAGGAGCTCAAACAAATTTACAAGAAAAAAAAACTCATTAAAGAGTGGGGAAAGGACATGGGCATGAATGGGCACTTCTCAAAAGAAGGCATTTATGTGACCAACAAACATATGAAAAAAGTCTTAACATCACTGATCATTAGAGAAATGCAAATAAAAACCACAGTGAGATACCATCTCACACTAGTCAGAAAGGCAATTATTAATAAGTCAAGAAATAACAGATGCTGGGGAGGCTGCGGAGAGACAGGAAAGCTTTTATATTGTTGGTGGGAATGTAAATTAGTTCAACCATTGTGGAAGACAGTGTGGCAGTTCCTCAAAAACCTAGAACCAGAAATACCATCTGACCCAGCAATCTCATTACTGGGTATATACCCAAAGGAATACAAATTATTCTGTTATAAAGATACATGCACGCATATGTTCACTGCAGTACTATTTACAATAGCAAAGACATGGAATCAACTCAAATGCCCATCAATGATAGACTGGATGAAGAAAATGTGGCACGTATACAACACGGAATACCATGCAGTTGTAAAAACAAATGAGATCATGTCCTTTGCAGGGATATGGGTGGAGCTGGAAACCATTATCCTCAGCAAACTAATGCAGGAGCAGGAAACCAAACACCACACGTTCTCACTCATAAGTAGGAACTGAAGAATGAGAACACATGGACACAGGGAGGGGAACAACACACTCTGGGGCCTATTAGGGGGATGGCAGGGGGACAGGGGAGGGAGAACCTCAGAAAAAACAGCTAATGCATGCAGGACTTCATACTGAGGTGTCGGGTTGATAGGTGCAGCAAACCACCACGGCACACGTTTATTTATGTAGCAGACTTGTTCATCCTGCACATGTACCCTACAACTCAAAATAAAATAAAGTGCCCTGACCACCCTGCAGTAACAACGAAGTGGAATTAGATTAGACATTTTTTATTTTTTACTCAGAATGAGTTCTGGTCCCAATACAATAGCGGACTCTATCTGGATAAAAGAGGCAAAACAACCTAAACTACCATCTAGAGCCCTGCTATAATGAATACTCTAGACATGTTTGTGTGGTGAATAACTCTTCCGAGGCACTTACCTCGGCATCCTCGTCTGACCTGAGACGTAGTTTGGCCACAACCATGCATGTACACACCGTTTCAGCAAGTCACTGAGGAAATCGAGGTGTAGGCTCACTCCAGTGCTTCCTTTGCTCAACAACTTGTCCAAAGCTCAAGCTAAACGCATCTTCTGACAAGACCAAAAACCCTGAGTCATCCTCAATTTCCTTCCTTTCATTCTTCAGATGGGTGAATGTTGTCAGCTCCATCTTCCAAAAAGATTCAGAATCCAACCACTTGTTTCATTTCAGCCACTCCCACCTGGCCCAAGCCACAGCCCATTCCTGCCTCTCAACTGTTTCAGCCCCAGTGATCTCAGTGCCATCCTCCACCCAGAAGCTTTTACCTCTCCCAGAATAGGATCCTATATCCTCACTTTCTGTGGCTACAAGAACTGGAGTTGTCCAGCCCCTGTTCGCTCTCTGATCTCACCCACCCCTCCGGACTCTGCTCCAGCCCACAGCCTCCTCCCTGTCCTCTGAGCACACGAGCACATTTACCCTCAGCACCTCACTGCTCCCGTGGGCATGGCTCCTCCACCAAAGAGCCTCCCGTTTAATTCAGGTCTCCAAGCAAGCATCATTTATGTTGAAAAGAAAAAGGACATTCCCTGTACCTAGTGTAAACTGCAGTCACACAGCCTCTCCTGCAGCCCCTTGGCCATCTCTTCGCTCCTCACCCTGGTAGCACTAACCCCTGCACGGAGCGTTTGTGTGCATGTTCCTTCTGCTGTCCTTCCTTTCTCTCCCACTTACACAGAAGCTTTGCCACATCTGTCTGTTGACTGCTTGTGCCCAGGGCCTAGAACAGTGCCTGGCATACAATATGTGTTCAATAAATATGGGAAGGAAGTAGGGGTGGGAGGGGGTAGACTGGCTGACTGGTTTTCTCCTACAGAGTCCTCATTTGCCTCACCGTCCATTGCTTAAAAAAAAACCTCAGACAAGTCAAATGTAAGAGTTCAATTAAGCTAAGAACAATTCACAAATCTAGCAGCCCCCAGAACCAGAACAGGTTCAGAGCAAACCCAGGGTTGCCACAGGGTCGGATACCATCTACAGACAGGAAACAGCAGGTGATGTACAGAAAATGGAAGTGAGGTGCAGAAACAGCCAGATTGGTTACAGCTCAGCGTTTGTCCTATTTGAGCACAGTTTGCAAAGTTGCTGTCTGTGACTGGCTGAGACTCAGTGACTTTTTACTAGAAGGTTACAGTCTGTTTACACATCCCGTTAGGCGGCAGTTCGCTGGGTATGCAGAAACCTTCAGACCAAACCTGAACTATGTGGGAGGCAGCTTTAGGCCCAATTTAATTTCACAATCTTTACACCTACCCTTTCCTTACCACACTGCAAGACTGTGAATAACACGAAAGAAATACATGACACGCTCCTTGTCCCTAAAAATCTCAGACTTGTAAGGAATGAGAAAATGCACTAAAAAGAACTGAGCGAATAATAGAAATAATTCACTATGCCGAATAGAATATCAAGGGGTAAATATATTTGAACACAGGCAAGCGTTATGGGAACCAGGAAAGAAAGAGAACTCCATGGAAACTGGATATCGCTGTAAAGGCTCAGCTGTGCGCATTTCTCTGGTCCTACAGGGCACGTCTCCCCATAAAGAGTCAAGACACACCGTATCATGTTCTCGGAATTGGTTCTGCGGAAATTCGCCCAAAACTTTCTGCAATGCACATTACCCACAGCTTCAAGGGTGTCCAATGACCTCAGCATCCCTAAGCTCCTTTTTCTCATTCTGTTTCTTCCACTGACCTACAAATTCGACCTGCCTGGTCAACCCCTCCCCAGGCTTCTCTCTGCTTCTACATTTCAGGGAAGGAGCAAAGTCACCCCTGAGCTTTCCTTGACTCCATTGCTGATGTTTTTCTTGCCTTTTCAGAGCTCTCACTCTCTCCCATTCAGTGTCAACACGGCTTCGTTGTTCTTCTCTTTGCCTATTTTTAAACTTTTCTTTCTCCCCGCAGTCTCCTCTCCATCGCCTTGTCCTTACTCATTTCTTCTAGATTTTCCTATACGGAGGTTTGCATTTATAGCTCACCTCATTGCCCCGTTTTTTAATAACTGGGAAATGTCTCTGCCAAAAGCATTCTGTTACAGAAGAAAAGTGCATTCCATCATCTCCCGGCACCATCCACGAGAGGTGAGGGAGCACCTAGTAAATCATTCTTTTGCATTCTCCTGCGGCCAAACCCACAGAGGTGGCCAGCGCAGCACTGTCTGCCGGCCCTCTCTCCACTCGGCTGTGTTTTCTAAACCCCAGGCCTCCTATTTGTCCACCCATACACTTAGGGAAGGATTTTAACCGTCCCACTCCTCCAGAGAAAAGGCAGCTGGACATACCCTAATGCATCAGCACATACCAAGGAATGTTCTCCCCACAGCCAAAATCATGGGCCCAGCTTGGACCTGGAGTTGAAGTTGTATGCAGCAGGCAGGAAAGTTTGGTCTCGCTCCAGACTCAAGCTGAATGGGGCCACCTTTCCCGGGGTGTGGAGGTCCCCTCCATGTCCACCCCCACGAATAAGAGGGGAGAAGTCCCACATTTCTCCTCCACAAACCAAAAGCGCCTCTAGCTTCCACAAGGACAGAAGAAGAGGAAGTGTCCATCAACCCATGAGCAAGGACTGAAGGACTGAGAGATAAAGGGTGAAGCTCACTAGATTAAATGAGAAACATCCAAACACATGCAACCCCGGTAGCTTCAGTTTGTCCATGAGGCTTTCTGTGGGAAGAGTAATGCACTTGTTGGAGAGGCAGCTGGTTTTCATTACGGGCGAAAGACATTCAAAAATAAATACAGCCTCCCTCATACCACCCCAAACTCTGTGCACATTCAATTCTAACAAAATGGACACCCAGACTCCAAAGTCAAATTGTCTGAAGTCCATGCCACGACAAATGTTGCCATTGTTGCAGTTGTTGCTCAAATGGTTTATTTCTTTGGAGGCCACAAACTAAAACAATGACAACTTTCATGTCCAATTCCAGGAAATAAAGGATAGACAATAATGAGAGATTTTTCCCCCGAAACACAAACAAATGAATTGGGGCCGAAGGGCTGAAGGGAAGCGGAACAAATTAGGCCTGAGGACTTCCACCAGCCTGCCCACCCTACTGAACAGCTCCTGGGCACATTCTCCCCAGAGAGCTCAGAAGTGGTCTGGATTCGGGGACAAATATGTAACAAAAGATGCAGGCCCACCCAGAAGACCTGGGAGCCTGCTGTGAGGATTACAAACACTGGCAGAGGGCCAAAAGCTTCCCCTTCCCCGAGCTATGGAGCAGGGGCAAAGCAGCTGAGGCAGACATCACGGGCCAGTTCCTTCACAGTCTGGGATGGTTTGAACACAAGAAGAATGCCTGACATTGCCCCTCCAGAACCTTACGTTGCTAACTACATTTCAAATCATTAATTTCTGAAAACCACCCTGCATTACCATATCAGATCATCTCAATCAGTCAGGGCACTACCTGCTATGCTCGATGCACAGTAAATATTTGTCATTGGAATTAATTAACTGTGCAAAGGAGGCCCCAGGCCAGGGATCATTATACCACAAACCTTTCGGTTTCCCACAGGGAAAAAGTCTATTCTCAAAACACAGTCTTAACCGCTCCTCCAACCAAGCAACTGAAAAAGTCATCTATGAGTTGCTAAGAGATAAGCCATCTAGAAAGCGGATGGCTCGGGGCAAATGCGTGGGTTTGAAATAGCAGCTTCTAAATGTGAGCACGTTTCCAGTAGCCCATTTTACAGATGTGTCCACTGACAACCTGAGGTGTTCGAAGATTTCCCTAGAGTAAGCAGCAACAATCAAATGAGCCCCAAAGTCTCCTTCAGTGCTGTAGGAGTCCATTTGCATGACTATAAAAGAATATCTGAGGCTGGGTAAGAAAAGCGGTTTAATTGCTCATGATTCTGCAGGCTGTATTGGAAACATGGTGCCAGCATCTGCCTCTGGTGAAGGCCTCAGGAAGCTTCCAATTGTGGTGGGAGGCAGAATGGAGGCAGGCGTGTCACATGGCTTGAGAGGAAGCAAGAGAGCCGGGGAGGAGGTCCCAGACTCTTAAACAGTCAGATCTGGTGTGAAGTAATTGAGACCACACTCAATCAAGGGGATGATGCTAAATCATTTATAAGGAGTCCACCCTACGATCCAACACCTCTCCCACACCCCACCTTTAACACTGGGGACCACATTTCAACATGAGATTTCGAGGGGACAAACATCCAAAGCATATCAGGTCGTTTTAATTCAGAAATCTAATCGTTGGATTAAAAAATTAAAAACCTCTTTGCTCTCTAGTCTCCACCTAGAACCACTTTCTTCAACCTCCACCTATGGAATTCCGCCGCTTCTCTGTGAATCTTCTCCCGCAGCCTGCCCTCAGGACAATCCTGATTTCAGCATACAAACAGAATGTCCAAGCAAGGGCGAGGGGCCAGCTGACCCGACGGCCCCAGCAGACCAGGAGCTGAGGATGCCACTGCCTGCCTATAGGACAGGTGTAGAGTGGGGCCATTGGAAGGAGACAGAGCCAGAGGCAGGGGCAAAAGGGCGAATTGTTAGACTCAGTGTCAGAAAATGAACTTGAGGGCACTGGTGGTGCCCTGAAGTCTTTCCATGCCACGTATAACCCAGCTTCATCCTGAGGGTTTGCGGGAGCTACTGCTAGCTTAATGCCTCAGGCAGCATTCAGCTTGGCTTCCTTGTGTTTCAGTGACACACTCACCCACTTTCACAATGAGCTTCACCGCAGGCCGTTCCCAGCAGCCTGCCGATCATAAATAGGCTGGCCCATCTACCCCTCTGCTTCTCAGGGGCTCCAACTATACCCCCTGATTAGAAATGCAGGTTCACCGTCTCCCTAAAGTATGTCTTCATGCAGTCTGTTTATAGTTTGCAGCCAAATACACTGCCAATGCACAGAGGGCCCCCTTAGGCAAAGACCCCACTTACACACAACGTTTTTTATACATACCCATCATCTAGAGTAGTGGCTTCCATGCTGTGTCCCCTGAAATCCTGAAGTTATATAAAGGATCTGAGAAGACTAAGGGAAGCAAAGTTGACAGGGCTCTGACCCCCACCCTTTCTTCCATCAGGTCCATACTGGTTTTACCTATTTTATATATTTTTTCTTAATCACATATAATATACAATATAAATAATGTATATATAACCAGAAGATCTTGTGCAGAAAAAAAATAAATCCATTGCTAAATAAAAGCTTGAAAACCATGACTTAATCAAGAATAATCAAGAATAAGGTCTGCTTACATCAGTGCCTATGGTTTACAAAGCTCTACCAGGCCAGTGTACTGTGAGTCTCTCTCTCTCTCTCTCTCTCTCTCTCTCTCTCTCTCTCTCTCTCT